>NW_008794125.1:550249-561571 GCF_000699145.1 Aptenodytes forsteri | reverse complement strand
TGAGTCACCATTCCTGGGGGTATTTAAAAGATGTGTAGCTGTGGCGCTTAGGGACATGGTTTAGTGGGCATGGTGGTGTTGGGTTGACAGTTGGACTCGATGATCTTAGAGGTCTTTACCAACCTAAATGATTCTATGATTCTGTGATTCTCTCTGGGCAACCTGTTCCAGTGTTTCACCACCCTCATCGTAAAACTTTTCTTCCTTACATCTAGTCTGAATCTCCCCTCTTTTAGTTTAAAACCATTCCCCCTTGTCCTATCGCTATGGGCCCTACTACAAAGTCTGTCCCCATCTTTCTTATAAGCCCCCTTTAAGTATTGAAAGGCCACAACAAGGTCTCCTTGGAGCCTTCTCTTCTCCAGGCTGAACAACCCCAGCTCTCTCAGCCTGTCTTCATAGGAGAGGTGTTCATCCCTCTGATCATTTTTGTGGCCTCCTCTGGACCCGCTCCAACAGGTCCGTGTCTTTCCTGTGCTGAGGATCCCAGAGCTGGACGCAGTGCTCCAGGTGGGGTCTTACCAGAGTAGAGGGGCAGAATCACCTCCCTTGACCTGCTGGCCACACTGCTTTGGCTGCAGCCCAGGATACAATTGGCTTTCTGGGCTGCAAGCGCACATTGCCGGCTCATGTCCGGCACCACCAGTACCAGTACCCAAGGACCCCCAAGTCCTTTGCTTCTTTTAAGCTTCTTTTAAGCTGTTCTACAGCACCAAATGGAGATAACAGGATCTTAGTGTGACAAGGTGGCAGGCGTGGAGATCCCAGCCTAAATATTGCTTAGAGTCTGGAGAGAGAGGAAACTTCCAGATCATCTTACCTCATCTTCAGGATCCCACCTCTTCCAAAGTCCCGCAGCCCTGTTCATGGGCCACGTTCGTATCGGTGGGCGCGGGGTCTCTCGGCAGCATGTCCCACTGCCTCTTTGCTGTGCTCGCCCATGGGATGCTTCCTGGCTTGTACCCACGTAGGGATGGGTTCCCAACAGGATTGTGCACACCCATGGGTGATGACGGTGCCCAGGGAGGCAGATGATACAGGTGCAGGTCCGTCCCCCGCAGTGGCACGGGCATGTTGGGGGGCTGCAGGGCGCAGCGTGACTCACCAGCCTGTGGGCATGCGTGCCCAGCATTCTCTGTTCCTGCATGGACAGCTGTTGGTCAGAGGGGGGACAATTGTTATTGTCAAAATGCAAATGAATAAAATCATTGTTTTGGCAGAGAATTTTTAGGGGAAGGACATGCAAATTTACCTTCTGTTCAGAGTGTGCATTGGTATTAAAATACAATGTTTGAAAGCCAAAACAAAGGAACATTTTAATTTGGGACTCATCAGATGGTTCCTTCTGCTTGGATTAGCATCAAATTCTTTGCAGCAAATGCTGTAAGTTTGACAAAACTCTGGTTTTCAAAGAAAACAAGAAAGAAGTTCTAAAAATGCCATCCATTTCCAGGGATTGTTGCTGCTTTCATTTGCCTCCGCTGTCGTGAAGTGGCTGGCCTGGTACTGAATACTCGACAGGCCAACAGGAATAGGCTTTGGGAAACGCAAGTAGGATGTGTGGTTGGGTTTCTTCCTGGATGCTGTTTTAATCTGGCCTCTAAATAGCTCAGAAAAGTATGCCCGGGGTTCTGCTCGGAGGCGCAGGACCCGGGAGGTCTGGTGGGACCTCGGAGCACACCTGAAGGGTGCTGGCAGACCTCACCACCAGGGTGGGAGTGAGTGGGCAGCAGGGTCATGAGGCTGTCCAGATTGCTGACGGAAGCTGCACTGAAGGGATGTGTTGTGTTTCTTTCCTTGGCTTTCTTTATAAACACCCTCCAAATAAAACCTGCTTTTCCAGACCGCTCGGAAACAGCTGCGCTGCTTATTTAAACGCACCCGTGAGGTATCTCCGTCCTTTCCCCCACTGCTTCCCTTCTCCGCTCATCCTTGGGTACACCTCCCCGCCTTGTGTTGCAGATCAGAAATAGAGACTAGCCACCAACTTGCTAATTGTAACGCAGCCTGATAATGCCAACTATAATTAGCTGTACGTATCAAAGCGGTTTTGCTGGCGGAAGTTTTTTGTGACCCCGTTATCATACTTTAAATAGAGGATCCCGTCTGCTCTACCCGGCTCCTGTGCTGCAGAGCCAGGTCCTGCAGAGTCCAGCTTGGTCCTTCCCAGGAAGCCAGCGCAGCATCAGTCTAGGTGCCTGCATCTGCCAGGCTTGTGAAGAGCCAGGCCTGGCAAAGCAGCGCTCTTTGACAATCTTTAAGCGCTGCTTATGCCCCCCAATGCGTGGCAAATGTCGGCAACCACTGAGAGATTTGCTGCTGCAAAGTCCCTTCCCTGAGTCCCTGGTCACCACAGCTGGCTGGGCGTGCTGTGCCAGCAGCACAGGGCTGCCCTGGGTTGTGGTTATCGGGGTTTTGCAGCTCTGACCCATCTCTCCTTTACAGCTTTAGGGTACTCATCAACCAAGAGGCGTCTCACGTTGATGTGTGCTGTGGCTCGAGGAGGAATGGTTCAGGTTCTCTGAACTGTTCAGGGTCTCAGAATCAACTTGTCTAGAGCTGCAGCATTGTGTCCCAGGGCTGTCAGACATCTGTCCTTCTTCCCTCTTGTCGAGACCTCTAGCTTCTTTACCATCTCGTGCAACTCCTGCCACTCTTTCCCCATCTGCAGCATCCCCACTGTCCCTCTCTCTGGCCTCAGGAAGCCTCAGCATGCTGGCCAGCTGTCCTCCCCTTGCAGCAACCCCCTTGTTGGGTCAAAACAGGCATCACCAGCTTTGCTCAGTCCCATCAGACTGACTGGTTTAGCTTGTGAAGACTCATCCTCAGCAGATGAGTGAGCCAGCGCAGTCACAGAGCTCATCCCCTTAGCAGTGCAAAAGCCTTTGGCTTCTTCTTTGCAGCATCACCCAACCGCAGCACATCACACAGCTCACAAACCCGGTGTGATAACACATGGAAGAGTTTGTTTGGGTGGATATGCCTGAATTCATCACTTGCTCAAACTGTGGCTGCCCGCAGCTGCTCTGTTGCACTGTCTAATCTGTCCTGAGCTCGTCACGGAGGTAAACAAGCGCCTGTTCCACTGATGTGCTGTTCAACACCGCTGTGCTCAGGGGGGGAGAGATTTCCTAATGTAATAGCCTGCAGGCAGACCTTGGGCTGTAACAGCATCAGATCCCACAAACTAATCACAGTTGAGTCAGCGTGAGAAGTGGGACACTGAAGTCCTGAAGGAAACCCAGGGACTCGGAGAAACTGTCAATGAGTTCCTCTCCCTGCACAGAGCCAATGCCCTGCCCTTCGGGTGAGGAACCAAACCTCCTGAGATGCTCTCTGCTGCCCTGCCGCAGGGAGTGCAAGCCCAACCGAGTTCCAGTGCCGCTGCCTTGGGGAAGGCGTCTCACTGCTGTTTGGGTTGAACTGTTGTGTTCTGGCAGGAGATCACCCAAGCTTCCCATTCCCAGGCCTGGGCAGCATCTGGGGAGTTGGGGGTGAGCCCCCAGAGGTGCGGCAGAAGGGCAGTGTCCCATACAGGCGTGGGAGTTCATCAGCAGAAGCCCTGGGTGGGCAACCTTGGCAGGCAGTGATGGCCACGTGCAGTCAGCGTCTGTCCTTGAGCTAAGGGAACACATTGAGGGCAGGCTTCGGTCAGGGGTCCCCAGTGCTTCTCACCCATCACTCACCTGGACCTAAGGTGTGCAACATCCATTTGGGCTTAGGAAGTCCCTGTGGGCAGTGTCCTGTGCCTGTCACCCGATGTCCCAAAACAGTGGTGGAAGAGCTCAGTCCATGGCTTGTGCACCCCAGCCCCAGACATTGCTCATGGATTTAGGAGATTGAGGAGGAGGAACGTGAGGAGAGCGGAGTATGTGGCTGTCTGCAGCTCACCAGATTCCCTGCGTTGTCACTCATGAGCCCACAGAGATCGGAGACCAGTGGCCAAAACCACTTTCCTGAGTGGTGAGGGCAGGGGCAGCATGGGGTGGCTCTTGGGGCTTCCTCCTCAGAAGCTCGCTTGGGGACCCCAGAAGTTTTGGTGGAAGTCGGGGCAGTTTCCAGCATCACTACCTCCACTTTCTCCCCTTCTCAATAGGAACAGATAGCGAAGCAGGACCGAGCAGGGTGGCAGAGGCTCACGGCGTCCTCTGGGGATGCCAGTGGGGTTTGGTGGCACATTATTGCATCAGGAGTGCCACAGAAAGCCCAAAGCCAGCAGAGGTTAGCCCGAGGCATTGCTGTCTTCTACCTGGTGGTCCCTCCGCAGCTGAGCCTGGTCCCCCTCATCTGAGCCCTGTCCTTCTCATCTGAGCCCAGTCCCACCATCTGAGCCCGGTCCCCTGTGGCCGAGCCCAGTCCCCCCATCTGAGCCCGGTCCCACCGGCCGAGCCCATGCAGACTCGTGGTTATGTAAAGCCCCGGCGAGCACGACCGGGAGATTCTTCAGTGTCGGAATCTGAGTCACATGGGGCTGTTTTATTTCCCCCTCTGCTAATCTCGTTTCTATAGAAACAAGATTGGGAGGAAAAAAAAAGAAAAGAAAAAAAAGAGCCAAGCACAGAGCGAGCGAGAAGCCTGAGGTGATGGGTGAGGGAAGTGGCGGATGAGGCGGTCGGGCGGCGCGGGTAGGAGCAGGGGATCCCAGCCGGGATGGGAGCGTGCCTGTGGTTGCGTATGTCGAGGGGACAGGGACTCTCCCAAAGAGCCACTCTCGGATGAGCTGCTCCTCCGGCAGCAGGCGATCGGCAGAGCCAGGAGGGAAGGGAGCAGAGGCTGTGCAGGTGAGTGAGCATTGCTCGCGCAGCTCCCGAGCATCTTTCCCCGGCACGGCATGGCACAGCACAATACACCGCAGCTGTGCCTGGCTCACCGGGGGTCCTGTCCCCGGCTGCTGCTTTGGGGACACGCTCGTGGCTGGAACCGCGGTCGGTGGGTGCCATGCCTGAAGTGTGCTGCTGCAGCGGGCCGGTGAACAGGGTTTGCTGGAGCGGCGTTCACGGTTGACGCTTGCCCGGAGGCTGGCTGCGTGTGCGCGGCTGTGCGGCCATGCACATTCCTTTTCCGAAGCCTCTCTCTCCCAGAAGGCTGCTGCCTGCTCGGGAGGCACCTTTCCAGAGTTGATTATTTTTCCTCTATTTTATTCTAACTGCACCTGTGCAAATAAAATGCTCACAGGAGCCAAACCCCACAGCTGCAGGGAGCGCAGAGAGCTGTGCTCACTCCCAGCCCCGCTTGCCCCGAAGCAGCATCTGGCTTCCCAAGGCCAGGCTGCAGCCAGGATGCCCGTGGGGATAAGCCCAACTCGAAAGCTGGTTTTGCAGTGACTGTTCCCAAAGGGAGGACCGGCTGAAAATGCTGCTTGTTTGCCTGCTGCCAAGTGCCTGGGCTGCCCACAGCCACTGCATGGCTTGTCCCGGGACTTTTGCTTGCCTGTGCTAATTCAAGAGGCTTGCAGCTGCCTGCCCGGAGCTGGGTTAGTTCAGAATGGCGTACAAGCACATGCTGGCTCCTGAGTCTCGGGCTAGGGAGTGCAACAAGTGGGAGTTATTCCTGCTTGGGCTAAGATATCTCCATCTCTGTGGGATGGATGTCTCATGTCTGTGTGGTGGTGAGGGCTTTGGCTGGGCATGTTGGTGGAGCAGGAGTGTTGCCGGCGCTGCCAGTTCCGTGCCGATGCCCGTGCCGGCACTGCCTCATGACCTTGGTTATCCCGCACCCACGGCACGGTGCAGCTGTGCCTGCACAGACCGCGGTCTGCCCTGCAGCTCCAGCCACAACATGGCTAGGTCTTGCAGTGCCAGTGGCTGGGTGAGGCACCGCACGAGCACCTGGGCTTCTGTGGGCAGACGCTCACTCTGACAGCTGCAAACTGCTGAAATGCACTGCTTTTTGCAGAGGCAGCCCATGATGTCCCTCCAAGGGCCACTGCAGGGGAGAGGGAGGGCCATGGAGCAGAGGGGACAGGGATTTTGCTTGTCATCACTTTCCAGTTGTGGCATGGTGTGGGGGACGTGGCAGTGAGGCATTGCAAACCCCTGGTCGGATTCACGCCTGTGCATGGCTGGTGAAGCCGGAGGGATGAATTGAGTCCCTGTGTATTTCTGTACTAAGTCAGCTTTGGGAAATGTCATTGCTCATCCGCCTGCCTGACCAGCGAGGGGGTGGAGGGCGGCACTTCAGACCCTTGTCCTCATCCAAAAGGGCAGCTGAGTGGATTTTTGTGCTGGGATGCTGCGTCCTGTGATGGCTCAGCGAGCTGGTTGAGCCACAGGCAGGACGTGGCCGGGCTGCCAGCCTGCCGTGTCTCTGCTCTGCCTGCGTTCCCACTGCCTCAGCGAGCCGGGGGTTTTGGCAGTCACCCATGCTGGGGGTCAGACCCCCAGAAAATGTGCCTGGTGAAGGGATGAGCATCAGGCTAGTGTCACACAGCACTTTCGGGCAGCGCAGCTGGCGTGGGAGCTGTGCCCTGCGCTGAGCCAGAGTCTTCCCCCTTGGCTGGGCTGAGCTGTGCTGGCAGCGAGGGTCCGAGTGCTGCTCTGGGCACCCTCTGCTCCTCCTGGTTGAACACCCTGGGGGCCCATCAGCACACACCAGGCTGGGGACAGCACTGTCCCCATCTTCCTTCAGCAGCAGCGTCTGCCTCTGGCTGCCCCTTCCTGCTCCACGCCTGCGGTGAGGGCTGGGTGCTGTGGCTGATGCCAAGGGGTTGTTTGCCACGCCAGGTCCTGCTGCCCCCACGTGCGCACAAAGTGGTGGTTTTATGGGGGAGATGTTGCGTGTGGACTTTGCATCCCCACGCCCCGCCGGCAGCGGCATTCCTGCCTTCCCAGCGCTGCCAGCTCTGCTCTGCCGGGAGGTTTGGAGGGAAGGGCTGAGGATGGGTATTGCTGCAAGAGTCTCCAGGGCCGATAATTATTTATGGGGAAAAGATGCTGTGTTCTGACTTAAACACTGACATGGGACTCTGAACATGTGTAATCTGGCTGACAGATGGCAAGTCATAGAGGTGTGATTTATGATACAGCACAGTAGCTGAACAACCTCCTCTGGTTGTCAGGAGACAATTCTTCCCAGCTCTGCGGTTGATGTTTCAATTGATGGTTTTCCCCTCGTGTCCCCTCGGTTCCTCGGTGACATGCCAGGGAGCCTTGGCAGGTGCCGGTGCAGCAGGCTGGGTCCACCAAGCCCCGGCAGCGCCAATGCTGAGCTGCTGCAGAGATGCTGCTTCTTATGGTGGGCTGGGCAGGTCACCCCAAATCCTGCCCGGGCTGGACCATGAGCACTCCATGCAGCGGGCAGGGCTGGGGGAGCGGTGCTGGCCTTGTCCCCATCCCATGGCTGGGAAGAAGCTGGCTCAAGGCAGCAGTGGCTCCCTGGGGCTGTCTGTTCCCCAGACCCGCACTTGTGGTGCCAAGCATGCTGGTACTGACGGGAGAAGGCATGAAAATCTTGCCCATCAGTGAAGTGCACAAGAGGATGGATGCCAACAGCCATAGGGAACCTGCCTTACTCGCATAGCCTCTCCGTGCCTCAGTTTCCCTGCCTCTACCTTAAGATCCCTAACATTGATCTTTCTCAAGGGACAGGGGCATCTATTAGTGTTTGGAAAGCACTTGGGAAATAAAAGTGTGGTCCCTGCAGCATCCCCCTCCCGTGTTAGAGGCTCACTGCCGCTGCCACCCGCAGAGCACAGACCCAGGGCACAATGCCCAGCGCGGCTGCAGGAATATCCTGACCCTGGGAGCATCCCGACCCTGGGGGACCGGAGCAGCCCCAGCACAAGGAGCTCAGGAAAGCTGACCCACAAGCAGGGCCTTGGAGGGGCGAGGGGAGTAGGGCAGAGCAGGCTGCCAGCATTGGACTGCGTTTGCCTGCGTGCAGCCATGGCAGAGCAGGTATGATTCATTCCCTCTTCTGCAGTACAGTTTATGTAAAGCAGCGCTGTATAAATAGCCAGATGATATACTGTAATGTGCTCCTGGCTTTCTAATTGGTGATGCTTCTGCTGGAGCTTTTGGGTCCGGCGGAGGTGAGAGGAGGCTGTTTCGTACCAGGTTGAGAGAAGCTAGATGAGTTGCTGACACCTCTCAAGGAGGAGGTGCTGGCCCATCACAACGGTCGCAGCCATCTCCCTTAACATGGCTGTGAGCAGTTGGAGGCGGTGGGTGAAATCCTCTGTGGCTGGGCAACTGCTAGGCTGGAAGGTGAGTCTAGAGGGTGAAAGCAGCACCCAACATCTCAAGATTCTTGGTCACCTTTTGGCTTGTACGATGCTGTGCCACGGGGGGAGTGACAGCGAGGCCACACTCCCCCAAGCACCCACGTGGCTTCTCCAGCCCCGCCGGCACACCTCGCATGAGCCATCCCTACCCCCAGGGACTTATAACGCTCCTTCATGTCGAGCCCTTTCGGCACGTCACTCTGTCTTCCCCTGCCGGCTCTTCTTGGCAGATGCTGTTGGCTCTATCCAGTGGCTGCTCCTTCCCTGCTTGGGGCAGGTGGATGCATCTGAGTAAACCTCCTGGGTGTGTAATTGTCCCGGTGGTGGTGTTCACAAGACGCACGTACCAGCACGACAGAGGCACTTGTTTGTCGCGGGGGACAGCTGCCTTCTTGCATCCGTGCAGGTGGTTTGGGATTTCCCAGGCCCTCCATCTCTGCTGGGGACCAGTTTGGGAGGGGTGGCTGTAATGGTGCAGGGAGCGTGGTGGGTATGGGGTGAGCATAGCAAACAGGACAACGTTCTCCAGGCAGTCCCCAAATCCGAGGAGATCAACATCCCTAGTGTCCTGGCAGCTGGGTATGGAGTCCTCACCCCTGCAGGGTAGCAGGAGCCTCTCCTGGGGAGGTGGAAAGCTGGGCAGTGTTAGGACTGCCGCAGTGGGAACAGTCAAATGCCGCCAAGGAGGTGCTATAGGAAGCCAGCAGCACCCATGCCCACCACCCAGCCCCATCCCTGGGTCAGCCCTGAGCCCGGCTCGCTCCGGGGTCCACACCGCCCTGGGGGCTGCTGCAGAGCATCAGCGGTCAGTGCCCACTCCTCCCTAAATTGGGATCTTATTCATTACGGCCAAGCTTTGACACCAGGTCAAAGGAGAGGCAAGGTGGTGGGGATGGTGTTAGTGCAGGGCTCTGCTCGATGGGCTTTCACAAGGCGCCTGGATCGCTCCTCTTCGAATGCCTCTTCCTCTGGCTGCGAGCCGGGGGAAGCTGGGGTTTGGGTTTCTTGTTGGGTTTCTTTTAAGGCAAACCTCATCCTTTACATCAAAGTAGTATTTCTTCTCAAGAATGTAAAGAATGACCCTGGAAGGTCTGAGTGGCTCTTTCCCAGCGGTGATCGGAGAGACGAGAGCCTTCTCCAGAAAGCTGTCTCCACCCCGTCCCCAGCAACAGCAATTCATAAGCTGAAAAATAAATCAATAACCCGAGTTAATGAATTGAAGATGTCTGTGTTTAAAATGTATCAGGAAAAAAACTGTTAGCTGGTCGTGGTTGGCTTAATTATTGTGAGGAAAGGCAGGGAGCTCTCGTTTCTGAGAAATACCTTCTTTTCTTTCTTTTTTTGGAGGTATTTTCTTTGGTTGAAGCCAGTCAGGACTCGAGAGGAGAGGAGGATGGGCTTTAGCAATGTGTGTAGGTTCAAAGTCTCCCCTCAGGTCTGTTCCTCATCCCCTGGGACCTCTGTCAAATCGCTCCTATCCCCTTCCCTGCCCAGCCCGGGGCCAGCTGAGCGGTGGGAGCAGGTCATGCTGGCGCAGGACCAAAGGAGGAGGAGAGGCAGCGGCCATGCCAGTGTGCACGGCAGGGCTGGCAGATGGCACCAGCCTGGTTGTGTGCCCAAGTCAGGGTCCCAGCTCCCCAGGCTGCTCCTCCCTTGCTCCCACCTCTGCTCCTGGTGAATTGGCAGCAGGGATGGGTTGTTGCACCGTGTTCGGTTGCAAGCAGGGGGTGCCGGCCCTCAGCACAGTGGGCACCGGGGTGTCTGCGCGCTGTGGACTCAGAGACGGTGCGGTTGTGCCTCAGGACAGTGGTTCTCTTCTGGAGGGAGCCAGGGTAGAGGGGGGTGTGCAGCATGGCCCCAGAGCCTGGGGATGCTCTTCGCCCTGGTCCCAGAAACTGGGACTGACACTGGAGCATCCCACCCAGCAGGAAGGGGCTTTGTCAGCGCAGGCGGGTCCTGCGGCTGAACCCGTTTGCTCGCAGGTGTTTCTGTTTCCTCCCCCAAAACATCTCTGACATGGGCTGATTTCCATGTCAGCCCTCAACAGGAAAGCCATCTCAGTGTTTGAGAGCCCCAGCTGGGAGTCCACAGGGGCTCTGGGGCTTCTCTGAAGGAGCGTGTGGCCGTGGCAGAGGTCCACTTTGCTTCTCTCCACCGATGCTTCCCTGGCTGCCCGACCCCTCTCGGGCAGGCACTGCAAGAAGCAGAAGCAGCCGGCATTTCTCCAGTGTTGGCCATCACTGGTTGGCATTTGGGCAGGAGCATATGACCTAGGGAGGTGATTTTGCTGCAGTGAGGAGCAGGACCCGGTGCTAACTCAGCCTGCCAGGCTCACAGCTTCGGTTTTGCTAACAGCATACCATGGACCCGTGCTGGTCCTGGCTTCACGAAGCAATGCTAAACCTGCTACTGCTCCACTTCTTCCCCCCGAGGCTGGTGCCGTCCCATCCCAGTGCCGCTGACACTCCAGGAGCCCCCTCCTTTCAGCTCTGAACATCACCTGGCATTGTGCCGTGGACCTGCCGCTGGGAGCCGGGGTGCTTCAGTGACATTAATGCCTTTCCTCTCCCCTTCCCCAGGTCGGAAAGCAGCCTCTCTAAGTTTGCCCACCGCTTGTCGGTTAAGCAGAAGCAGGAGAAGAGAAGGAAAGCTGAGTATGCCTCGGCCGAGCTGTCTGCCTTCCGGCCCAGGTCTCTGAGCATTGAATGGTAAGACCTGCAGGACAGGGCTGGGAGAAAGGAGCTCCTGCCTCTCCAGTCCCCCTCCTGTCCCCTGTCCCCACTGCTGCCACTCTCTCCCCTCCCCCCCCTCCTGCCACTCTCTGTCCCTGTCCAAGCAATGTCCCGTGGGACAACACCCCTTCAAACCCCTCCGTCTGCTGCAGAAGCTCCCCCAGGGTATCAAGGCAAAACATCCCCCCTCGCCCCAGTACAAGGAGCAACGGGCAGCCCTGGGCGGCTCCTTCCTTGGGGGGCTGAGCCATGGGGGTCTTTTGGGGCTCACGTGGGACACGGACATGTGTGTCTGCTGGGCTGGGGCATGTGAGCGCATGACCTCTGGCAGCCCCCACCGCCAGCTCCTCCCCTCCCCTTCCCTTCCCT
>NW_008794125.1:529688-550238 GCF_000699145.1 Aptenodytes forsteri | reverse complement strand
TTCCCTTCCCTTCCCTTCCCTTCCCTTCCCTTCCCTCCCTGCGCTCCTTATAGGAGCTGCCGGAGGATGCATCCCACGGTCCCTTGCTGCCCGACGCACCTCCGTTGGATAAACCAGAGCTGAGAGCCATGGCGGGATGGCCGCATCCCGCATGGGGGCACCGGGAGCCACAGGGGCACCGGGAGCTGCAGGGACTCCCTGCTAGCGCCGTGCCTGGGGTGAGTGGGGTGAGGGTACAGGGCTGCCCCAGCATGAGCCACCCCCCAGGGCAGCCCCATATGCCCACCCCGGAGGGATGCAGTGCTCCCTCCTTCCCCGATGCTGCTGCTGCTGCGGCACCCGTGGGGCCCCTCATGCCGAGCACAGGTCTCAAACTGCAGTCCCTGCTTGAGCAGGGAGTAATTTATCCTGGGTTTCTAAGCTCTGATGCAACAGCCTTGGAAGTAGATCACAGTGAACCCTCCCAGCGTTAGAGGTGACCTGCTAAGGATATTTAAAAGAACTGGAAATTGCATTGCTTTCTGCTTCCTTAGATGGATAAAGGAGGGTAAAACTTTAAAAAAAAAAAAGAAAGAAAAAAAGAAATGCTTAGAAATTGCAAGAATGTCGAATTTGGTTTTTGTTTTCCCTGCTTTTTTTGGAGATCTTTCTGGCATTTATTGCATGTTCTAACACTTCAGTGTGAGGTTGTGGAGTCCTCCTCAAAGGCTTCCTCTATCTGTGAGGTTAGTTAGGCATCAAAGCTAACTAGGTATTAATGAGGCCAGACAAAGAATTTAAGCTATTTGGTGACAGATTGCTTTCTTCTCCAGTTGCACAACTTTCTTCCCTTTGCTGAAACGATGTCATCAGGAAAGCTGTTCTGCAATTACTATGAATCTTCCAAATAGACAAATATGTGAATTTGTAATATGCCAAATAGGAAAAGAAGCAAAGAACTCATTAAAAACAAAGTTTCTCTTTATTCATAATAAAGAAGCAAGAGGAGTCAAGAAATCTTTTTTCTCCCTTTAAATGTCTCTTTGAAGCCCCTGGATCTCATTTTAGCCCTGCTGTGTCAAGGTATATTTGTGGTGCATTTTCACTTGCTCTGTAGCATTTTGCTGGGGGAAACCATCTGTCTTGTATTAGTTTGCAAAGCACCTTGTACAGCAGCGACACCGCAGCAGTGGTAGATGATGCTATTTTATGGGGTTTTGGTAAGCCAGCTTGGAAATGAGCTCTTGGTGAGGAGGAATTGCCTTTGCCTTCGGTTTGCCACATGTCATTGCGTTGGAGATCGAGGCTG
Source organism: Aptenodytes forsteri (assembly GCF_000699145.1). Lineage (NCBI taxonomy): Eukaryota > Metazoa > Chordata > Aves > Sphenisciformes > Spheniscidae > Aptenodytes > Aptenodytes forsteri. Next base: position 548,950 of record NW_008794125.1, on the reverse strand, counting down.
GAAAGCGTGAGGCCTGAAAGAGAAGGACCTGATGTCACCGCTCCTGCAGGGACACAGGCATGGCTGGTCTGGCCAGGAGGAGGAGAACTGCCCTGCGGTTGTGTCTTTTATCTGTGGCTGGAGACATCTTGAGCTGGATCAGACGTCCAGCCTGGCAGCCGGGCTTAGGTGGTCCGTGGTGCTGGGACTCGGGTGCTGGGACTCGCTGGCACTCAGCGGCAGGACACAGCAGAGGGGTGACCCAGGGGGGTCATGGTGACGAGGAGCTGAGTGGGCAGCAGTGTTGCTGCCAAGGACCCTGCCCACCGCCTGCTCCTCGACCATCTCGAAGTGCTTGTTAATCCTCTCCCTGTTGCCGTGGTTAAGCCGACAACCTGGGAGCTGTGCTAGCTGTGTTGTTGCTGTGCAGGAATTTAATTGGCTTTTACCTGCACACAAGCCAAATTTCCAAAGAGCGGCTGGGGGCACCTGCACACGAACCACAGAGTGCTGCCTCCCCGGCAAGACAGGCACACTGCAGACAGGTTTTCATGCATGCCGGCGGTGCATGTGCCTGGTCCACACGTGCATGCTTGCCCTTGGAGAAGCACTCGGATGCTTTTCCCATGCAAGCACCAGCCTCCTCTGCAGCCGCGTCCTGCAAAGGGAGCACCTGGCCTTTTCCCTGGTGTGAAACATCGTTTCTCTGCATCCCTTGTACGTCTTCAGGGACCCGGGATCATTGTAGCAGGATCAGCGTGCTCGGTTAGTCGCTCCAAACCGTCGTGTTGCACACAGGGAAGGGGCCTTTGGAGCCACAGGTGTCGCTGCCCCTGCTTGCCCCGTGCCTTGCACGGGAGGTCCTGGGCTGCAGGCAAGGCTGCTGCACCCTGTGGCCGACAGAAAGCATGGCTCATGCCCTTGGAAATCTACAGATGCCTAGTTTGGTTTCCAGAGCAAATATTTACATGCATCAAATCTGTATGTATTTATAAGCTTAACCCAAGGTCATCACTGCATTGTTTTACCTGCCTCTGTGCAAAGGGTGAACATCCACGCTGTGTACGATGGGAGGTTCAGCTCATCCCATGCAGGTAGGAGGGCGATGGAAAAGTGAGGGACTGTGTTTTCCCAAATCAGTGGCCTCTGAGAATCCTGCCCATCTTAATCCCAAGGCTTGAAGGCAAGGAAGGGCTCCTGGACCTGCTCTTACCTGTTGCTAGGGAGGAGGTAGAGATTATAAGCACAGCATCATCAGTGCCCGTTGCTTTGAAAAGCTGGGTGTCAGTCTGGCGGAGGGATTAGTGTTTTCTGCCTGAAATGCCTACCAAAAAACCATCAGTCCAACCCCTTGTGTCTCTGCCATAGCAGAAAGCATCCTTACCTCTCATGCCCACGCAGGGCAAGCTGAGCCAGTTTTCCAGTTCCCAGTTGTACAGTGCTCAGGTAGGGCTGGATGGAGCCGAGGTAGAAGAGAAGGAGCTGTACAGCGTCACAGTGTCTGCCTGACACCGTGTCCCCTACACTGAGCGCTGCCAGGTAGGATGGGGACAATAGATCCCTTCATCTCCCCTTGGCCCTTCTCCCTGTCCCTGGGGACACCTCGAAGCCCTGCGGGGCAGGGTCCCTGGGCGATGGCAGTTCTCTGGGCCAGGAGATGCAGTTATTTGCTACCACAATAAATAAGGTGCTGAATGTCCCACACTGCCTACCCAAAAGTGCAGGGATGCTCCCGTCACAGGTCTCACGGTCCATGCATCCGTCGGAGCACATCTCCCCTGCTCGCCGGCTGGGACGCGCTCACGGGTCGTGTTTCTCCCCAGGCACAAGGCAGGCTTTATTCGCATGGCACGTGTTTATGTGCTGCACTGGGCAAGCGGAGCGCGGTCCTGCTCCTGAGCTCGGCCGTCAGTGAGCGAAGCCTCGTTAGTTCCACTTATTAAAAAAAAATTGCTGGGGGGAAGGGAGAGAAGGCAAGGAAAAAATGAAGTATTGAGAAAACACTTCTTTCATTCATATGTTGTTTACTGAAATAAATACTTCATTATTAGGCTTTTTTTAGGCTATTTTTTTTAAAAGCCAGCACCACAAAGTCCCCAGTGTTAGGGCCCGTGAATGTGCCGTATCACCTCAGCCCGTTGCTCCCACGAGCCGGTGTCTTGCTGCTGGGAGGTGCCCGGAGAGAAGCACCGTGGGGGGCAGGGTAGTGCAAGGCTTTCCCAAGCTTGGGGGAGAAACCTGAGGGCTGCTCCTGTCTGGTTTTATTTAGCTTTGCTGATTCCTTTCTCCTCCTCTTTGCTGGACGGTGCATGCTGTGGCTCGTGAGGCAGCTTGAGCTCCAAATGAGGCAAAAACTGGCAATTGAGGCAAGGAAGGATTTTGGGTCCAATTTATTAAAGCTCTGCTTTCTGCTGGTCTGTGATACTAATCTAGTTCCAAAGCCTAAATAGCACGAAGGCGTGCGAGACAAAAGCACTCTTTATTTGAAGCTCGCCACCTTCTGCTGTTGGAGCGAAGAAGTTGAAAGCTGATGGCTCCTGTGGAGACCTCCCGCTGTCCCTACAGCAACCCCAAAACGCCAGCAATCCCTTTTCTCCCCCCTTAGGGGGAAACACGGCAAAGAGAGCCTCCGCTCCTCTTGTGCATGTCACCTGAGAAATGATCCACATTTATCTTGCCTCTTAAGCGAGTCTTAATCCAATAAAAGGGCTGCAATCTGCTGGTTTACTCTTGCGTGTGCAGAGCCTGGGAGCCTCTGTCCCGCTCTCGCATCCTTCCAGCTCTGGTGCTCATCGGGAGTTCCAACCCCGGCAGGTTTGTCCTCCTGGCATCCATTTGTCTCTTCCTTTTCCTTTCCTACCTCTCGGTCTGGTTTTCCTTCTTCCATTTGTTCCTCTGCTTGTCTTTTCCCGTACTCACCTCTTGTTGTCCACCCTGATTTTCTTCTCTGTTTTCTTCTTCTTGATTGTTTACTTCTACTTGCTGCCTTTTCTATTTGGGCTCCTCGAGTTGTTCATGTCAGACAGCCTCCCTGTGATCCGTGGTCGGAATAGCTTATTCCCATGGTGGCTCAGGAAAAATGCAGCGCATTCCTTGCTTCCCCCATCCCCTTATCTCGGTTCTGCTCGTTGGCTGCCCACCACGAGCTGTTAAAGCAACGCTGGCAGGAGCATGTCGTCTGGTGGTTAGAGGCAGCCAGCCAGCTCGGGTTCAGTCCTGCCTGCGTCTTGTTTTGCTGCCTGACCCCTGGCATGTTGCTGAATCTCAGATCCTCGCTTCCCCTCTGCCGAAGAGGGGGATGCGCAGAGACCTGCCTGCCCAGCAGCTTCGAGTGCAGATGGTGCCCACCCGGATGGGAAGGTGCAGAGTGGTTTTCCTGCGATGTCCCAGCACCGGTGCTGAGTGTAATGGCTGGCAGGCATCCCTCTGCGATGAGACCGCGGTGCCATGAGGGCAGGAGCTGCAGCCGCCGGACACAGGAACCACGCTGGCACCATCAGGCTGGCAGAGGTGGCACACACGACTGCTGCCGTACTCTGCCCCGTGTTTCAGGTTTGGTTATAAAGCAAAAGGTTTTTAATGGAAGAGTTTTCATGAAAGTTATTTAAAGTTTTATAATGCAATAATATTCCCCCTTTGGGTTAAAGTGGTCTCGTGTGGTGCGGAAATTCTCCCTAAATTGCTGTGCCTGGGGCATGAAATCTGTGCCATGGAGGTGCCTGGCACTGCTCGGTCTCCTTCCATAGCTGCTGTCAGCTGACGTGGGCAGGCAGTGCAGACAACCTGTCCCCATCTGCAGGCTCCTCACCTTCTGGCACCCAAGTGCCATGGTCCCAGGGGGCTGCAGAGCCCATGGGAGGTGCTGAGCTGCCAGCTGATCCGTCTGACTGTTCCTGAGCCAGTGCACTGGAGAGCTGCTACTGCAAACCTTGACGAGAGCCTTGCACTGATTCCATTGCAGTAGTCTATGGTCATACAGGACTTTCCCCAGGACCCTTTGCTTGACAGTCGTCCATTTGCCAGGGGGAGCCAGCACAAAGTGAATTGTCAGCAACTTTTTGGGAGACGGGGAGGAGCAGCATCGTAAAGACAGAGGGGTCAGAGCTCCTCCGGGTTTCACAGCCCTACTTGAGCTGTCTTACTCTTGACTTAGGCCACATGTCCAAGGGGAGGCTTGGAGCCCCTTCTCTTCCCAGTTGAGGAAGCTCTTAGCCTGAGCGAGGGAAAATAAGAGGGAAAACCAGGCCCTGAGCCTTTCAGTGGAAGGGGAAGAGTGCCAGGGCCTGGGAGGTGTGTGGGCATCTGGGAGCCAAGAGATGCTCTGGGCAGGCTGAGATGTGGGCACCACGTCTGCACCGGCTGTGGTGTGGGGCAGCCAGCCTTGCTGAAAGCTTCGCCTCCCCCATCCCACCGGTCCTGGCCATCGATTCAGGGTGAAACACAGCTGCCTCCGGCTCGGTTGTGCTGAGCATGGGGCCTGGACGGGCCGGCACGGCGTTGAAACGAAACGCGAGGCGCTTTGTCTCGACTGGGAGCGCTTTAAGCCCTCGCTCGGGAACAATGGCCAAGCTATGGGGTCATTTGTTCTGGTATTTCAGCAGCTCCTCATGATTTATGGGATGTTTTGTTCTGCTGCTTGTCTTAGCTTCCCCCTCTCCACCCTCCCCGTCTCCATCCCTTCTCCATTTCAGCTCCTCCTCCCCCCGCTCCCAATTCCCCTAATAGCTGTGGAGCCTCTCTGCCTTATGAAGTCATGGTATCTGTGACTTATTGAATTAGCTGTATGGGAGCTGGACGTCCACACCACGCTGTGGTCTGCTGGGGCGTCCCGGCTACCCAGGGAGCCAGCCCGCAGCAGGGCCCCTTGCCCAAGGGCTCCGGGCAGCCGGAGCTTCCCCCCGGCGTGGCAGATTGACGTTGCCATCAGCAGGCTACTAGAAAGTCGGTTTACGGGCGATAAATGCGGTCGAGAGGAGCTGCAGCCCCAGCGAACAAGGACAGCCCTGTCTGTGGAGACCCCCCTGTACCGGGGCAGGAGGGGGGGCTTGGCTGCCTGCTCCCGGTGCCACCATCCCCCCACCCTCCCAGGACACCTCTCCATGGGCGAGGTGGACACCGGTTAGGGAGCCCCAGAGCTTTCGGTGTTGAAATAAGCATGTGGTTCAAGAGCTTGGCTTTATCCCCGGCACCCTGAGGATGGCCACGGTCAGTGCCTCTGCGTGTATGGAGGGAGCAGGAGTTTGCCCTCCCGCAGAGCTGGTGGGACAGTGATTCACCAGTGACTGTGAGGGACTTGCTGATGGGAATGGGGAGGAGCGAGCCCTCAAAATAACTCCCTGAAAGTTGTGTTTGCCTTTAGGAAAGCATTTGAAAGGAATTATTTATTTGCGGAAAATCACCTTTTATCCTCATTACCTATGAGTCATCTGCAAACAGATAGAGGCTTAAGGGTAACTGCTGTTCACAGTGATGCTGATGCTCCTGCTGCAGCCAGTCCTTAGCCCGGACAGGGCTTTGCAATGGCAGATGAGTCGTGGTCCATGCAGCTCCACTTCTGCCGCCCCGTGCTGCCAGCAGGGAGCTGGGAGCACCCCGACGGGTGTGGGTGGGAAAGGAGAGCAGCACAGGGGGAGTTCAGGGCCGTCAAAATCTGTAGGGTCTGTGCAAGGCTTGTGCCTCTGTTCCTGATGCCACAAGCCTCCATCAGTCCAGGTTTCATCCTCGTCTGGGGAAAGGCAGCTTGGTTTGTGATTACGATGAGGCTGGAGAGGTTGGGAGAAGACCCAGGGCCGGATTCTCTCTGTGTGCAGTGTTGTGACCTGGTGCTGCAGGCGCTGGCTCCAGCAGGTCCAGCGGTCCTGTCTGCATTTGTTTCTCATGTCACTTCAGCAGGAAAAATTGAGCTCTCTGGGAAAGTGGCAGAAGGAAAATGTTCAGAGAAGACTGATTTCCAGGTTCTCCCTGTCTAGGACCGGAGCTCTCAGCCAGATCCCTTCCTCACTGAGAGCACAGGAAGCACATACCATTTATTTAAAAGACAAATTTAAAATATTGTGTTGATGTGTTGTTCTGGCCACTTTCCTCTGCTGGTAGCTGGTACCTCCAAGCCCCACTAAGATTATTTCTCAGTGCAGCATATCCATTATCCTCAGCGCGCTTTGATTTCTCTCAAATAGCCCATTTAGAATCACAGAATCATTTAGGTTGGAAAAGACCCTTAAGATCATCAAGTCCAACCATAAACCTAACACTGTCAAGTCCCCATTTGCCTGATTTGTTTTGTTTTATTCTCATCATTTCTCTGCCATTTCCCATGGCTTGGATCTGCAAAGCAGGATGGATGCCTTTGTCCCTGCTGAGGAGTGTGGAAGATGCTCTTCATCCTGCAGGATCTCCACTGAGTTCTTCTCCATGGATGTGTCCATGCCCAGAACGTGCCAGTTGCCTGGATTTGTACAGTAGGCAGCCGAAGCCCCATGGTTATGCTGGAGGGAAAGTGCAGAGATGCCACAATCCTTGGTATGAAGCGGAAACCTCATGGATGTCTGAATCGTAGTGTGGGTCAAGCCCTTCCTGATGGCCCCATGGATTCTCCACACCAGCCGGTATTCGCATAGTGTCAGTGCACTAGATTTGGAGGCTCTTAGCTCTCCCAGTCTTCTTAGCCACCACACAAAAAATATCTCAATATATTTCTTTTAGTGGGAATATCGATAATAGTCCTGGTTTCCTACTAGTGGTCGGGTCTTCGGACCCGCTGGCTTTGAACCTGGCTTCTCCATGAGCCGATTTGCACCTGGGGAAGAGCAGTGCAGATGAGTCGTGAGTCTGGAGCAGCCCCAGCAAGGCAGGCAGTCTGCCCCAGCCCTGAGGCTGCCAGGCTGCGCTTCCCTAAGCCCTGGGGACAGCTTTGCCCTGGGAGCAGATGGGATTGCTGGTCTTGCTGCTGATTCTGCCAGGGACACCGGGTTCGGGAGACACAGGAGCATCAACGTTTCCAGGTAGTCCTGACAGCTAGCACTTTCAAGGTATTTGAGTCCCTTAAAGAGCAGTAGTCCCTGTTGCATAGGTTTTCTCTGCTCTTAGATAGTTTCCTACTGGCTGAGACAATTCTGCCTGCCAGAGCTTCAGGAACCTTCTGTTTATCTTCCTGGAGAGCATCTCTCGGTGCCAGGTCAATATTGGACCTACTGGCTTAGATGCTGGCAGGATGGGCAGCACTCAGCAGAGAGGCCAAACTGGAGGTAGGAGTCAGCCCAGGACACGTGGGACAGCAAGGACCAGGTCCCGTGTTGGGATCTCTCTCCACCTTTGCTTGAGTCTTTCCTGCTACCTGCATACTCTTCCCCATGGCTTTGCTTCACACCCATCCCTCTTACCCACCTTTCTTCTGCCGGCTTGCTTGCTTGCTTTTCAGGGGAGGTTTGTGAGCCCAAGTGAACTCCACATCTGCTGAGCCTCATGCCCGGTGGAGGTCAGGGAGAAGCAGTTATGTTCCCCTCTTCACCTCACTTCCAGATTTCCTCCTGTTCTCCCCAGCGTTGACATATTCATTCATCTACCCCAGTGCATCCTGCAGTAGCTCACTCCCCAGGGCCATTCCTCTCCCCGTCCCACTTTGCCTCTGTTGCCTTTATTTGCACTGTTAACAGGGAGGGTGGGACAGGGATGAAGATCTGCCACAAAGAGCTGTTGGGCAATGTGGAGGAGGTTCATGCTTTACTTTGTCCAAAGTGGAATTGGACAGCTGGCAGCAGCTGCCAGTGTCATCATGAGAAACTGCACATGGTATTCACTCTGCCCATGGTGCGGAGATTCACCTGAGCCCCCTCCAGGTCTGTTCCGACAGAGTCTGGTTTCCATCCAAGAAGTGTCCCAACAGGGCCTGTAAGGACTCACCAGTTAGTCGCTGGGAGGCAAATCTCTCCTGCCTGAAGTCAGGGCAGGCTCCATACTGATGGTCTGCTGTGAAAAGCTGTTTCTGAGCTTTGAAAAATGAACATATGACATTGTGTGGTGGCATTTGTTAAGCATGACCACCAGCGCAGCTGCTGAGCTGAGCAGAGCTCCCAGAACCATCTCTTCTTGGCATTATCAGGATTGACTCTGGCCCACTGCCCCAAGAGAAGCCATCATCACCTTCGGCGGGATGCTGTGGCTTGTTGAGTTGATGTTCTCCATGCAAACCTTACAAGTTTCTGAGTGTGTGGTTGTTGCAGCCTCTGAGATGGCAGGGACTGCAGGTAGATCTGGCAGTGTGGTTACTCGGCTCTTCCTGCAGTCTTGTTTCTCCTCTCCACCTGCAGGCTCCACATTTAACTGCTAAGGTGGCCAGGGGAGAAATGACCCAGATGAGGAGAGAAGTTCCCAACCCAAACGGACTCATCAAAGTTTCTGAACTTCACCCATCATGGAGGAGAGTGCCCTGGGCTGGGAGCCAGGGATGAAGCGCTGGCCCGGGGCATAGGGGACCTGGCTTCTCCTGGCCCGCTGAGCGACTGAGGGCAAGATCTGTCCCTCTTTGTGCCTCAGTTTCTCACTCTTTAAAAGGAGCACAGCAATGCTGACCTCTTTTCTCGGGCACTTTGAGATCTACTGATGAAGGAGCTGGCTGTTGCATTAGGACACTTGGTAACTGGGGTCTTCTGCTGGCAAACCCTTTCCCCCAGCCACAGGGACAAGATGTAGGCTGGCTTCAAGCTTGGAGCTCGCAGGCCGAGCTTACTGTTAGGCTTTGTAAGTTTAGGATTGCAAAGCGGAGGAGAAGGAGGCAGTTATTCTGGTCAGAGGCAGTGGCAGGAGTGGAGGTGGGCGGATGACTCTTTCTAGGTCTGGGGAGATGTGGGCAGGTATAATCTTAAAACAAATTATTTTGAATTTAAATGTCAGTGTGCACCGGGCTCTGGAGTCAGAGGGTGCTCGCTCCTGCTGTGTGATGGAGCCTTCAGCCTTTCTGCAAGCCTGGCCTACATCAGAAGATCCAGGCCTTGAAGGAGAGACTCATCGGTGGGTCAGTCCCTGCTACCTTGTGCCAGCAAACAGCCTCGAGGGCAGAGACAGCCCGGTGAGGCTTGGCTGGGTTTCTGGTGCTGGGAGGGACTGCTCTGCCTCTGGTCCTTGTCAGAAAGTGAAGTTGGGTGGAGGCACGGGTTTGCTGGTGAGCAAGCAGGTCATCTGAAGTCTAACACGTGCCAAGGCGCTGCCGGGGCACCTTGTCACTGCCCCATGCCCCTTGTGGGCAGCCAGCCCACCTACTGCTCCATCCTCCCTGCTGCAAGCCGGGCTGCCAGCACTGCTGTGCTTCGGGGGCAGCTCGGAGCCAAGTCCTGCCATGCCCCGCGCCAGGCGAGTGCTTGCGGTTAGGAGAGTTGTGTCAGGTTTCCCTGTGCACTGAAATCCCGCGAAGCAGCAGGCCAAATCCTGGGAAGCAAGGAGGCTGCTTCTGGACACAGATAAGCCAGCGTGACATTTAGCTAATGCTCCTGCTTTTCCTGTCTACACCCGGTGTCTTGCTCGCTGTCCAAGGGGCTGTCTTCTGAGGGAACCTCAGCTGCAAGCGTGTTCTTGGAGCTCCTTGAGCAAGGAGGTGGATAAGCCGGTGGAGCACTTGCCTGCTTTCTGTGCAAGTGGAAGGCTGATGCTGCTAAGAGGTCCCATGCTCCCAGCGCTCTCCTGGCTCTGCTCTGCCCCAGTCACGAGCTCTGGAAGGCTCGTGGCAAGCAGAAAAGCAGTATTGCTCATGGAGCAGAGCTCCACTCGGGTGAACTTCACATGAACTCATGGAGTTTCTTTGGCCGTTTTCTTTCCTGACGATGCAGGCAGGTCAGGAACAGGATGCTGTATTGCATGGGGACCCAAGGCTGCCTTCCTCATGCACCAGCATGCTCACCTCATCCTCCTGCTGTGCCATGGAGGATGTATCTGCTGCACGAGCAGCTGCTTTTCACCCCAGGTAGAAATGCCAGCAGACGGATAGAGCTGTCCCTTGGGCTACACTGGGACCATGCTGCCGTAACTGTTGCTCTCCCTGTTCTTAGGGGGGATGGTAGGCACCCCATTGCAGTACCAGGGCTTTAGTGACCTGCTCAAGGTCACCCAGGTGGTCTGTGACAGAGACAAGAGTTAAATCCCCCTGCCTCATCCTGCTCCCACATTTTAGCCAGAGATCACACTTGCTAGCTTCCACATCTGTGTTCTTGCCACATCATTTGGTCTGTCACCAGAAAAATCGGGGGTAACGGAGGAAGAGAAACCCTCTGGGCTTAGGGCTTGTTGGCACAGTAAATCAGAAGATGTGATTGCAGCCTGAGCCAGCCCGTGTCAACACAGGGGACAAGGTGTGGCATCCCAGGCCAGCACGTGCCAGGACGCGGTGGACACCTAGAGGGGCTGTCCAGGTCCGTGAGCATCTTGGTCCCAAGGAAGCTGTCTTGCAGCACACAGCCAGGAGAAGCAGGGTGAGGAGCATGGTGGGATGAGCAGGGTGTCTCAGGAGCGTGAGGGTGTCTCTGCTGCCCCTCTCGCTGTTCAGAGGATGGTGAGGGGGAGGAAGGAGGCAGCAGCACCCACTGTGCGTTGAGGCCACCAGCTCTGTGAGATGTTTCACAGCCTCTTGGTGACAGAAGAGCCCAAGCGGTTTAGGTCTGGCTCAAAGCTCGTGCTTGGTGTAACCATGTGAACAGGGATCTCCCAAGTGCTTTGAGAGATCTCTGAGGTGCTGGGGTTGGAGTGGTCTCCTCTCACCCTGTGCTGCCACCTCCCATCTCCAGGGCCACCTGCGACCGTTGTCCTCTGCCACCCTTGCTCTTCTGTGCTGCAGTGAAGTCATCCTCATGTGCTGCCGTGGAGGGGCGAGGGGCAACATGTCTCACCCGACATGTTGATTGTAGACGGAGCCAGCAGACGCCTGTTGTTAAGGCTGTATAACACTTTCCAGCGGAAGTTTGTTTGCTTATACCTTTGCCAGACTTTAACTGTTTGGGCTGAATTTTTCCATGCTCGCTCTGCCTCAGGCTGAACTTTCTCCTTTTTTTTTTTTAAGTTTCAGCAGAAGGTTGGGGAAAAATGGTAGCTTTGCCAAATGTTTTTTTTCTCCCGTCTCTTTGTTTGAGGCCTTCTGGTGCCTCCATGCTTTGGAAAAGAGACTTGAAATTTGGCAGGGTTGGTGCATTCCTGGTGGAAATCAACACAGATTTGGTCAAATTGTTAGCCTCTGGAAAGCATGGTTGTGCATGCTTAGAAGAGCTCTTCAGAGGCTGGCTGAAGTCCCCATCTTCTGTAAAGGGACTCTGGCCCCTGCACCCGCTGCTCTCCATCCGCACTGAACACCTCCTGTTCCCATATCTACAGGCACCCCCTTGCCCACACGAGTTCAGGTCGGGAGTGGTGAGTGCAAGGAGCCCGAGTGGTTTTTTGATGCTCCTCATTAGCAAGTCTCAAAGCACTTTACAAAAGACAACATTGTCTTTAACTCCATTTCCCATGCGTGGAAACTGAGGCACTGGCTGTGGGCATCACCTGCCTCTTGCCCTCAGTGGTAGAGCAAGGAACAGAGCTCAGGTCGACTTGGGCAGTGTCTTGTCTCTAGACCAGGAGAAGCTGAGGCAATGCTCAATGAGAGGAGAGTGCGTTTCCCAGTGCTCCCATGTCCTGCAAGACCTCGGGAAAGGGCATTTCCACCCCTGCCTCTCCCATGGGTGTGCTTAGCAGCATAGGTCACATCAATGCATGGATGGATGAGCATGTCCTGATGATCGGAGGTTTGACCTGGTGATTACTATTATTTTTAACATTGTTCTTTTATATTAGGGTGGAAATCTTTTCTACTTGCTGTCCTGGGGGCTCTAACAACTCCTCCATAGGCTCTGTTATCCTTAGCTTGAGCTTCTCCACCTGATGGTATCTTAAAGCTTTCTGCAGCTAGAGGGAGAATAAAGTGACACACGAGGTGGGAAAGCTCTGGTCTGATGGAGGCAGCAGGCAAGCCTCGGCTGGAAGGAGGCCTGGCTGGTGATGAGGTCTCCCCAGCTACTGCCGTTACAAAAGCACTTGAGCCCTTGTGGGGTGTTTTCTAGCAAAACGGCAAAAAAAAGTTGGCTTCTTCTCCTGGACTGCAGCCTTTGGACCCTGACTCCACTGGAGATGCATGGAGGGAGGGTCGGCTCTGGCATATGTGAGTGTAGTTGGGTGGCAGTGAACGAGCTCCTCTGGCATTGTGCTGGGTGGTGCTGGCATGACACTGGCAGCAGGGCTACGTGGTGGGGTTGGTCCCTCCTGTCAGAGGAGAAGACCCTAGTGGGTGCTGGGCAGGGAGCTGGTTGTGGAGTGAGCCGGGAGCAAATCCTGGCATGAAGCTGTGCCAAACGGGAAGCCAGCCTGGGACATGCCACCAGCAGTCCAAGGAGATCCCCAACGGGGGGGGGTGGCTGTTCTTGGTAGTGGTGCCAGGGACACCCTGTGGGTAGCTGCCAGCGTGCCCAGCGCTGCCGGCTGGGTCCTGCTGGTTGCCTTCCAGCAGGAAAGGGGTTTTCTGACTCCAGTAACATTTACCAGCTGGGCAGCAGCTCTGGAGCCGGGTGTGTGCGTTTGTCTGTTCTTCCATTGTGTCTTGGCCATCGTCTCCTCCTCCCCGCCGAGATCAATGTCTGTGGCCTGCCTTTTATAACCCCTTTGGGTGCAGCTCTGGAAGTCTTCAGCCAGTGGTGCTGGTTTCCATCGTGCAGCTTCAGCGTGCTTGGGCAGCTTGGTCCCCGTCTGGCTGGATTGCTTGGGTAGGACGATGGACTGGAGGTAGGTTTCCACCAGAAGTGCCATCCCAGCAAAGGGCTGGGGACATCCCCTGGAGGGCTGCGAAGCATGGGTGGGATGTAGTTGGCTGGGGATGGAGACCAGACACAGGTATGGGGGAGTGAGCTTAGATGATGTCCAGAAGTCCTTTTTGGGCCAATTTTCTACAATTTCATGGTTTTGGAGAAGAGGTGGTTTCCGATGAAAGCTGGATCTCACTAGCGTATTCTTCCTGGTGGCACCAGGTGGCGCAGGAGGGTAAAGGATTTGCTTGTCATTCCTGCAGGTCTGGGTTCAAATTGTTTGCCTCTCACTGCTGAGATGAGTCTGTAGGCCTCAGCCCCCACGGCCTGTGGCTCTGCCCCTGTGCTGGGGCGAGCTGCAGCTCCAGGGCCAGGCAGCGGGGATGCAGCTCTGGGAGCCCTGTTTCCAGGAGAGTGAGAAACTGAGCCGACATTTGAACTGTAGCGGGGGGCCTGGGTGTGGGGGGGCTGCGGAGCCTCACCATCCCAGGAGCGGGGCACAGCAGTGCGGAGGAGCCGGTCTCAGATGGGGAGAGCCCCAGTGGGTCTCAGCACGATAAGGAGGAGGCAGTACGGGATGTTGTCCTGGTGCGAGGCCATGCTGAAATGCAGGGCATTCCTCCCACACACGCTTGAGCCATCACAGGGGAAGATAAGTTAGTGCTTCTTCCTGGCTCCTGGGGGGTCCCGGGCATTTCGCTGGGGTGCGGTACATGGCAGCAGCCCTCAGAGGAGCTGGGGCAATGCCATCCTGGCCCCCGTGGCCCCTTCTCCTATCGGGACGGTGCTCAGATGCAGCCACTGGCCCTGCGCAGGCTGGGGTTGCCACAGCAGCTTCTCCAGCTTCTCTGCAGCTTCTCTGCCCCGCTCCCTTCCAAGAAGTGGGTGTCAGGGCCCGAGCAAGGGGATGGGACCAAGCCTGGATGAGCGTGGTCTTACATCCCTTCTCACTCCTCCCAGAATGGCAGCAGGGCCCCGGCCGCACGGCTGAGTATCCCCACACTGAGCATCCACCTTCTGCTCTGGTTGGGTCCAAGCTGGGGCCATGCGACCCCACAGAGATATTTTTTTTCCCCTCCTTGTACCTTCAGTGATCTTTGAGACCGGGCGTCATATGACTCAGCTTCTGCATTTGATACCCCCGAGAAGAGTTGGCACACATGCATCTGTGGCACAGAGCAGTGCTCGTTCCTGGCAGGCCAAGCTGGGATAGGATTTCTTCCTGAAAGAGGGGCAGTGAGTCCCCACTGCTCATCCGCTTTTAATATGCGGAAGTCTGATTTAGCCAGGATGGTGCCAGCAGGTCGGGGGTGTCTCCCAAAGCACTGTTGACCTGCTCCAGCATCCGAGCTTGTGAGGTCCTGGAAGGACTGGAGGAAGCACCGTTGCAATGCAGAGCAGGTGCTCGGATGGTCCCTCTGTGCTTTGGAAATCTGTCTGTCCTCCCGTCCCTACCTGCAAAGGTCCAGCTAGTTGTGTGTGCCAGAAGCATCGGGCACATTTTGCGTGCTGGGGCTGAACTGCTAGTTCTGGCAGTCAGCATGGGGCACGGTCAGCAGAAGTTGACACCGACGTAGGTCCTGTGAAGGGCAGTTTGGGCGCTGACCTTTAGGACTTGTCCGTTTCTGCCGCCCAGTCCCTGCAAGCAGCTCGGGTCTGGAGGCAGCTCCCAACTCGAGCAAGGAGCACCCAGCCAGCCCTCAGGGCCGAGCGGCCTGGGGAGCGGTGCTGAGCTCCCTCTCTGGGGTGCTGGGCGAGCACAAGGTCACAGACCCTGCAGTGTAGAGGTTTGCAGAGGGCAGCGGTTTGCATGGGACAGGGGTTTGCATGGCACAGGGGTCTGCAGGGTGCAGGGGTCTGCAGGGTGCAGGGGTTTGCAGGGGGGCACAAGGTCACAGACCCTGCAGTGTAGAGGTTTGCAGAGGGCAGCGGTTTGCATGGGACAGGGGTTTGCATGGCACAGGGGTCTGCAGGGTGCAGGGGTCTGCAGGGGGCAGGGATTTGCAGGGGGCAGGGATTTGCAGGACACAGAGGTTTGCAGCGCGTAGAGGTTTGCAGGGCGGCTGCAAGCCCCAACCGAGCCAGGCCCCAGGGCTGCATGCTTGGCTCTCGGCACCGGAGGACTGGCTCCGTCTGCCTCCTGCCCGGCAGTGGCAGGGTTTTCAGGTGGTCACAGGGCTGCGGTTGCACCCAGCGCTGCCTGTTGTTGCCGTGGGTACCTGGCACGCAGGGCTTCCCCATGAGCTTCGTTCACATCTCAGAGCAGCCTGTCCTGCTCAGTCCTGTCTCCATCAGGTTCCAGTTAAAACCAAATGCGTTCTCCAGCCTAAGCTGCGCTGCCGTTTAAGCCCTTCCAAAAATGAAACAAATACCCACGGACTGCAATTCGAATTGCAGCTCAATTAGGGCTCATTCCCAATGCGATCATAAAACCTCCAGTACGAAAACAAACAACCCAACCAAACCACATCCAAGCCTGACAGCATCCTCTGGAATGCCTTTAAAATAACAAGGGGGGCAGAGGAAGATGAAAGCGGCATGGCCGGTGGGAAGAGGGCTCTTTGGCCCCGAGGGGCAGCCCGGAGGTGGCCTGAGCAGGTGTGGGGCAGGGCGCTTCGGTATGGGGACCGGTGCAGAAGTGATGGGTGTGATGGAGATGGGGGGGATGGGGACCAGCGTGGAAATGACGGGTGTGATGGAGACGGGGCAGCTTGGGGACCATGGAGTAAAGGGCTAGGCTGTGTTCCCAGCAGGATTTAGTGGGGCGAGGAAGAGGAGGATGCATAGGTGTTTTGGAACGTGGTGGTTGTGCTCTGGCTTCGGTGGGTGGCGGGTGTTTATGCTGCGGTGGGGCGTGTTTGACCAGGACGGGGCTGGGGGGGGGTGCATAGGGCCGGAGCAGGACCGCGGCGGCTGGAATGCGTGTCCCGCGTAACCCTGGCTTGCACCGAGTCCAGCCAGTCTGGTGCCGCGGTTCGGGTTTCACGGCGGACTTTAAACCCAGCCATATTTAGCGTGCGCTTCACTGGCCTGTCAGGGAGGGGAAGCCACAGCACAACTAATAAAAAAAGCCAAACAAAAACAATGTAATTAAAGAGAGTCAGCACTGTGTGTTCCCATAGCAAGAACATTTACCCAAGACTTCCTTGCTCAGATACTTAATGTCAAGCAGCAATTAAAGGCTGGCATTGTGGGGAGCACAGCAAGGAGGGTTTACCCTGGCTGGGAGGTGGGAGCCCAGGGCTTGAGCACAGCTCCCGATGGCAGATCTGCCATCCCCAGTGCCTATGCTGGTGGGGAGGCATCGGGGGCTTTTGGCACTGGGAGGTACCCCAGGGACAAGCGGTGCTCATGACAGGGGGATGCTGCACCCTGGAGCAGTGGCTGCCGAACCCCTCCAGGCAGGGACACCCTTGGTCTGTAATGCACGTACCCGCTTAGCTCGATCACCACAGAAATTTGGTAGCACAAAAGCAGAAAAGCAGATTTTCTGCTTTTCTAGGTACAAGCCTCCAGGCAGGGCAGGCCAGGAGCTCTACTGGGGTAAATCCTTGTGAAAACAGTGAAGCCAGAGGAGCTGGGCTGGGGTGCAGAGCCAAGGGCCTGACGTGGATGTTGCTTCTCCCCTCCAGCATCTCCTTGCTGACCCGGGTCCGTGGACGGAGCCCATGCGAGCCTCTAGGATTTTATGTTTCCCCTCCTTCAAGGGATGACTCGGGGAGCCCAGAGCCAGGCTGTGCCAGCCGGTGGCCCCTTCAGAGCAGCTCAAGGCTGGTGCTCGTGGGCTGATGGTACTGTCAGCATCGTCTGCTGTGGCTAGACAGCCAGCCATTGCACACTGTCCCTTAGCGTGGTCACTGAGGAGAAGTGTCCTGGTGTCCTGGCAAAGCTGCGTGTGAGGTGTGTGTGCAGGCAGGGCAGGAGCTGCCCAGGAGGGATACGTGCGTGTGGGCACGACCAGGACAGTGCTGCTTTGTGACTATGGCATGTGCAGTCCTGACTGTGATGGCAGACTGTCACGGGGGACCGAGGAACTGAAAGTCTTATTTTGGTCATATTTTAGTGGGGGTTGAGCCACAGGCTCCTTCTGGGCTCACTTAAAAATGGTGTTTGGGATGCTTAATTAAAAAAAAAAGAAAATAAAGAAGCAGCAGCGTTATCGTGTTGCAGCAGAATTTGCTCGAGCGTCTGCTCCCTTCCTCCCCCAAATGTACTGCTGGGCCTGCAGAAACGAGGTGTTTTATGGAGGCCTCCGCAGACTGTCAGCAAGTGATCTACTTGGTTGGCTCCAACCCTCTCTTGGAGTCCTGAAGTCTCCATCTCTCCCAGATGCAGAG
This sequence comes from Aptenodytes forsteri, assembly GCF_000699145.1. Taxonomy (NCBI): domain Eukaryota; kingdom Metazoa; phylum Chordata; class Aves; order Sphenisciformes; family Spheniscidae; genus Aptenodytes; species Aptenodytes forsteri. The sequence goes on along the minus strand of NW_008794125.1, from coordinate 531,825 downwards.
CCTGTGATTTAAGAGGGAGGTACAGTGGGGGCGAGCCGTGCGGGCAGGCTCTTCCCTGCTGTGCTGCACCAGGGGACGTGGCCGTGCCTCGGGAGAACACTGCCGACTCACCAACTGGCCCTGTGATGTGAGACATCACGCGTCCAGCACACATGCTTCCCCGCTGCCACAGCCCCTCCGGCAGCCGAGTGAGGGCTGGTCCCAGGGGGTCCTCACCACACGCTGCAGCTGCTGCACTCCCAGTGCGAGCATTCCCCAAGGGATGCAAAAGCCTCGTGATTCAGGGAACAGCCTGGACGACGAGGCATGACGCTGACCCCCTCTTGCTCCCGTGGGGGAATCCTCCACTTCTTCCCCTGCAGAGGTGCAGGGCGCTGAAGGCTGGCAGGATGTTGCAGATCTCGCCCAGGATGTGCTCTTGTCCTCCAGCTTATTCTGGTACCAAGCTGCTGGGAGTCAGCTTTCAAATCCAATGCTGTGCCATGATGTGGTGGGCTGCATGGCCATGGGGTCCTCTCTCTTGCTGCCTTGGGTCGTGAGCTCCTCAAGAAGCACCTACATGCATCGCAGCGTGCCTGGTGTGGAGACGGCAGAGACAACGTGCAGCCATACCAGTATTGCCAAACCGCTGCCTGATGCTCAGGGACACCCTGCACTGACCTGGGTGCTGTGCAGCAGCTCCGGGCCTTGCACCACGCTGAGCTCCTCCAAGCATTGGGCTAATAGCGCTGGGCTTCTGGAGCTCAAACAAAAATGTACTGGCAGGAGCAGGATCTATATAAGTTAGTTGTTATTGCTAAACAAAAGAGGCATGCTCGTTTCGGCTCCATTCAAAACAAAACCCAGCGGGTTTGCCAAGTGGGGAAAAAAGAGAAAATCTGTAGGAAACAAACAAACAAAGCCCTGGATCTGGTTTGGTGCCTTTCCCTGGACCCAGGTTTCAATAAGCAAGTGCATTTTCCAGGCACACAGATGTTTCTGTGGAGCGGGAGTGTTTTGCTCCATCTTTGCATGGCCAGGTCACTGCACAATACTTAAATACCTTTGAGGTCCGTACACCTCAGGATGGGTAACTGGTGTGCTGTAACTCACAGTCAGTCCTGCCGCCTTGCAGGGATGCTAAGCACAGCGTTTTGTCCTAGTTTTTGAGTGTGCCTTTTGGTGGGTTATGAAATCCCATTCTTTTGGAAGGACTTCCCTACTCGTGCTCCATTTTGGATCCACTATTTCCCCAGTCCTGAAAAATTGCTTACACTCAGACAGAAAGAGTGGAAAATGCGAGTGCATCAGCAGGTCCTCTCCATGCTGGACGCTGCGCTCCTGGTTCGTGTCCCCATGAGCCAAGCAGAGCTCCTTTGCCTGTTAGGAGCTCAAGTGGATTCTGCTGTGGAGTGTTTAGTGTCCGAGTGTTTGTGGCCACAACGTGTGATTTCCTGTGCACGCCAAGGGTGAGCGTGGCCCTGGTCGCGGGGTCGGGCTGAGTGTGCTCAAACGAGGAAAGACCCCTCACACCCAGATTTCTTTGGAAACAGCCTGTGTATTGATCTTGCCAGCTGATCTCTTGATGCAAGCTCCCAGTTTGGGGTGAGGTTGGCTGTGTGGGGTTGGCTCTCCCTGACAACTGGTTTTTAGGCTTCTCCTGTCCTTTGCCTGTTCCTCCATTGGATAACCCTATGGACTGAATTGGATCGCAGTTCAGGAAAGCATCCCTGGCAGCTTGTGCTGTTACCACTGACATCCACAGCGCCACGAGGCTACGACGAGTTCTGCAAGGACCCAGTCCTTCTCCTCCTCCATGCCCCAAGCCTTCTCATCCTTTCAAAGCATTAACACCTTTCATCCTCCATCCTTCGGGCTCCCTTTTTCTCATGCACGGAGCCCCGCGGCTTCTCTCTCTGCTGCATCAGGCTGCAGACGGCGGGGAGCAGCTTCCTGAAGTGACAGCCGCCCACGCTGACCCCGAGGATGGGAGCATGGCGCTGAGCTCATGTCTGCCGCCGCGGGCTGGAGTCTGCCCTCTCGCTGCCAGCACGGGCAGGCACCCGTGAGCTAATACCTCCCACGGCCAGCATGGGGGGTGGCGGGGACAGGGCAGTCTCGGTTTTTTGCTGGGAGGGCCCTGCCATCCGCGGCCGGG
>NW_008794125.1:526664-529012 GCF_000699145.1 Aptenodytes forsteri | reverse complement strand
CAGAGGCAGAGCGTGTGATTTAAGAGGGAGGTACAGTGGGGGCGAGCCGTGCGGGCAGGCTCTTCCCTGCTGTGCTGCACCAGGGGACGTGGCCGTGCCTCGGGAGAACACTGCCGACTCACCAACTGGCCCTGTGATGTGAGACATCACGCGTCCAGCACACATGCTTCCCCGCTGCCACAGCCCCTCCGGCAGCCGAGTGAGGGCTGGTCCCAGGGGGTCCTCACCACACGCTGCAGCTGCTGCACTCCCAGTGCGAGCATTCCCCAAGGGATGCAAAAGCCTCGTGATTCAGGGAACAGCCTGGACGACGAGGCATGACGCTGACCCCCTCTTGCTCCCGTGGGGGAATCCTCCACTTCTTCCCCTGCAGAGGTGCAGGGCGCTGAAGGCTGGCAGGATGTTGCAGATCTCGCCCAGGATGTGCTCTTGTCCTCCAGCTTATTCTGGTACCAAGCTGCTGGGAGTCAGCTTTCAAATCCAATGCTGTGCCATGATGTGGTGGGCTGCATGGCCATGGGGTCCTCTCTCTTGCTGCCTTGGGTCGCGAGCTCCTCAAGAAGCACCTACATGCATCGCAGCGTGCCTGGTGTGGAGACGGCAGAGACAACGTGCAGCCATACCAGTATTGCCAAACCGCTGCCTGATGCTCAGGGACACCCTGCACTGACCTGGGTGCTGTGCAGCAGCTCCGGGCCTTGCACCACGCTGAGCTCCTCCAAGCATTGGGCTAATAGCGCTGGGCTTCTGGAGCTCAAACAAAAATGTACTGGCAGGAGCAGGATCTATATAAGTTAGTTGTTATTGCTAAACAAAAGAGGCATGCTCGTTTCGGCTCCATTCAAAACAAAACCCAGCGGGTTTGCCAAGTGGGGAAAAAAGAGAAAATCTGTAGGAAACAAACAAACAAAGCCCTGGATCTGGTTTGGTGCCTTTCCCTGGACCCAGGTTTCAATAAGCAAGTGCATTTTCCAGGCACACAGATGTTTCTGTGGAGCGGGAGTGTTTTGCTCCATCTTTGCATGGCCAGGTCACTGCACAATACTTAAATACCTTTGAGGTCCGTACACCTCAGGATGGGTAACTGGTGTGCTGTAACTCACAGTGAGTCCTGCCGCCTTGCAGGGATGCTAAGCACAGCGTTTTGTCCTAGTTTTTGAGTGTGCCTTTTGGTGGGTTATGAAATCCCATTCTTTTGGAAGGACTTCCCTACTCGTGCTCCATTTTGGATCCACTATTTCCCCAGTCCTGAAAAATTGCTTACACTCAGACAGAAAGAGTGGAAAATGCGAGTGCATCAGCAGGTCCTCTCCATGCTGGACGCTGCGCTCCTGGTTCGTGTCCCCATGAGCCAAGCAGAGCTCCTTTGCCTGTTAGGAGCTCAAGTGGATTCTGCTGTGGAGTGTTTAGTGTCCGAGTGTTTGTGGCCACAACGTGTGATTTCCTGTGCGCGCCAAGGGTGAGCGTGGCCCTGGTCGCGGGGTCGGGCTGAGTGTGCTCAAACGAGGAAAGACCCCTCACACCCAGATTTCTTTGGAAACAGCCTGTGTATTGATCTTGCCAGCTGATCTCTTGATGCAAGCTCCCAGTTTGGGGTGAGGTTGGCTGTGTGGGGTTGGCTCTCCCTGACAACTGGTTTTTAGGCTTCTCCTGTCCTTTGCCTGTTCCTCCATTGGATAACCCTATGGACTGAATTGGATCGCAGTTCAGGAAAGCATCCCTGGCAGCTTGTGCTAACAACAGCCTGTGTATTGATCTTGCCAGCTGATCTCTTGATGCAAGCTCCCAGTTTGGGGTGAGGTTGGCTGTGTGGGGTTGGCTCTCCCTGACAACTGGTTTTTAGGCTTCTCCTGTCCTTTGCCTGTTCCTCCATTGGATAACCCTATGGACTGAATTGGATCGCAGTTCAGGAAAGCATCCCTGGCAGCTTGTGCTGTTACCACTGACATCCACAGCGCCACGAGGCTACGACGAGTTCTGCAAGGACCCAGTCCTTCTCCTCCTCCATGCCCCAAGCCTTCTCATCCTTTCAAAGCATTAACACCTTTCATCCTCCATCCTTCGGGCTCCCTTTTTCTCATGCACGGAGCCCCGCGGCTTCTCTCTCTGCTGCATCAGGCTGCAGACGGCAGGGAGCAGCTTCCTGAAGTGACAGCCGCCCACGCTGACCCCGAGGATGGGAGCATGGCGCTGAGCTCATGTCTGCCGCCGCGGGCTGGAGTCTGCCCTCTCGCTGCCAGCACGGGCAGGCACCCGTGAGCTAATACCTCCCACGGCCAGCATGGGGGGTGGCGGGGACAGGGCAGTCTCGGTTTTTTGCTGGGAGGGCCCTGCCATCCGCGGCCGGG
>NW_008794125.1:462300-526336 GCF_000699145.1 Aptenodytes forsteri | reverse complement strand
CCCCCGCGTGCCCGCGAGGGGCAGGCACCCGTGAGCTAACCCCCCCCACGGCCAGCATGGGGGGTGGCGGGGACAGGGCAGCCTCGGTTTTTGGCTGGAAGGCCATTGCCATCAGCAGCAGCATCACTTGCACATGAACCTTTTCACAGCCCGGGCTCCCACTGGTGGGAGGTGGTGCGGGATGGCCACCGTGGTCCCCAGCAGCCACATCTCGTGACCTCCAGGCAGGACGGTCATTGCCTGCCTGTCCAGGTACCTCCAGCCCCTGTCCCTGAGATGGGAGCACGTGGCGGCAGGGAGGACAAAGTCCCCCTGGGGTTTGCACATCTGTTGCAGCGGGTGCCCGGCGTGGGCCATCCCCGTGGGTGCTCAGGGAAGGACGGCCGGGTCCCACTGGGCTCGGGGCAGGCAGGGCTCCTTCCAGCCAGCCCAGGGTCTGGGCTCCGCCAGCGGGACAGAGCAGCCCTGTCTGACATGGACTGGTTCTCTGCTGGAGGCTCGGAGAGGCTACGCCCTTAAAGAAAATGCACTTAAAATCATATAATTACAACAATTATTAACACTGTTTACTAGGCCAAGATCTGCAGCATTGGAAACATTAAAAACCAGAATATGCAGAAACCACAACGTTATGAACTACCCAGTGGATTTGCTTGTGTTCGTTGCAGAAGGAGGGATAAAATGAAGTTGTCTTGTGCACATCCATCCTCATGTGCTTTGAAAAAAAAAAAAAAATCCTCATTACATTGGTTTCATGAGGTGGGTCTGGCCAGCCCCAATGCATCCTTTAGCAGAACCTCAGCCTTTTCCATGGAGTTTGCTGGTACATGGATTTATGGCATTGCAGACCTGTTGCCCACACCACCTCCCTCATGGGTGCAAACACATCCCACGGCCAGAAAACCGAACTGCTGGGGCAGGCAAAGCACCCGTCCCCTGCTGCGGTGTTTGCAGTAGGTAGGTAAATAATTAGCAACAAGAACTGATTGTGGTTGAGATAAATTTAGTTTGGCTGCACTGGGACTATAAAGCCAGAGGAGGTGGGACCTCCTCCAACCACCTCCCCACAGGATGGGCCTTTGCCATCGGGGTGAGCTGGTGTTGTCTGGTCGTACCTTGAGGGCACAACATCTGTGGGTGTTGTTTTCAGCTATCAGTTGCTCCACCGCAAAGTTTAGCTCTAGATAAATCAAGACTCTTTCACTGAGTCCAGATGACTCATAACCACAGGGCAGGAAACTCTTATCTTTGGGGCAGCCGGTTTAGTATAGATAGATGTTCACTCCTGAGCTCTGAATAATTTCCGTCTCTTTACTTCTCATTAAAAGCAAATCAGATGAGGGAAAACAGTGAGAAATTTCTCTGTGTCACCTCTGTTTCTACCATCTCTGAGAGAACTTCCTCCAAATTGTGCAGTCTGCCTGTACTGGGTCATTTGCCATATATTTTAATTGGCAGAAAAAAGTGCTTTTGCTCCAAAGCACCACTCCTTTTTTAAACCTTGATTCTGCACACATTGGATGGAGCAGGGATCTGTTACAACAGGGTCTAACCCAGCTTCCAGGGAGGTACTTTTTGGGGTCTTCCTTCCTTTCCTGATGTGGGAGAACATTGTTGCCTCCTTGGATGAAGGGGAACCACAGAGGAATTGGGCACCTTGTCAAGAAGCCTGCTAAAAGAGCTGTCTTCACCTCTGAGCAGCAGCTGGAGGTGGAGAGAGGAGGACTTGGGCAGCAGGGAGCTCTTATACACAACAGAAAAGGCAAGGTTTTGCTGGAGAGTCTCTCGAGTCAGTTATTTCTCTTTCCTAAGTATGTCAGACAGCACTTTGCTTCTTGGGCTTGGTCCATGGGTCAGGACCTGTCTTCCTGGTTGCCTCTTCCTGCCAGAGTGCCCTGCCTGCACAGTCACGGGTGGCTTTTCTCTCTTAATTTCTGTCTACCAGTGACAGCAGAACTGTGTGATGCTTCTCTGCTCCTTTGGTATCTGGGGTCTTGTATTTGCCATCTGTAGAGGCTTGTATGTGCCGTGTGTGGAGCCTCTTGGCATGAGGAGTCTTCAGCACTGGCCATGCCAGGAGCTGCTCTATGTCCATGATGAAACACAATGTGCTCAGGCTGGCATGGCCGTAAGCTGAGGACTCTGCATCTAGAGCCGGGTAGGTCCCAGTGAGCCAGGGCTGGTTCTCCAGCACTTCCCTGTGTTGTGCACGTCTCTCCCCATGGGGTGATGCCCCCCTGGTGGAGAGCTGCTCCCCTTCCCCCCCACCAGAACCAGCAGGACCCTGCTGCACAGATCTCACCAACCTCTGCATGGTTGCTTAGGGGTGTCTTGCCACCTGAAGGTCATGTGGTTGGCGTTCACTGTCTGTCCGTCCGATCTGTAAAGACCTACGTTCAGATAATGCCCATCCCTGGAGGAATCCAGGGCAGCAACTCGACACTGCGGCTTGGGCCACACTCGAGACCTCTAAATCCGTAGGCTGAAGCTAGTGAGACGAGTGACTGGCAGAAGCCAACCTCCCCATCGTTTTCCGCTTTTAAATATCACAGTAATAAAAGGTAAAATCATTAAAGGACTTCTGCAGCCCACTGTGCCTAATCTGAAATCATGACGATGAAGAGCACGTAGTAAGGTTGTTATTAATATCCTGCCTCCTGATGATGGCTCTATAAACATCATCATCACAGGCACAGCTTCGTGGTAGCATTTTGGCATGACCTTCTAGACAACTGTCATGCTTTTTATCACGCTTACCCCTTGCTTGATATTTAACCAATAAAGTGATACAGGGAAGACCTTGCTCCTAAATATCTGACCTTATACTTGGGGGTATGAGGTCAAAACTGAGAGAAACTGTTAAGCATAGTTGTGCTAAATGCTCTTTAGACCTGATGCTCCTTGTCTGGGAACTGTGCCACGGGCTACGGCAAGAAGGGGATCAGATGTTTGACGCCAGTGAAAACCCTCACTGCTCTAAGGGATGACTCATGGGCAAAAGCCCCACGCAGCAGCAAGGCCACACTCGCACTGAAGCCAGGGACTTTGCCTGGTGGGGATGAGGTGTTGGTGGGGACATGAGGGTCACGGCTGCAGGGAGAGGAGCAGCTCCCCCTCTGGAAAGCCAAGAAAAGATGCCAGCTTTCCTAGTGACTTGTACATATTTATCATGGCTATTTAAAGTAGAAATCAAAATTAGAGTGGAGAAAAGATTTTGTAGCTTAATCAATGTGGATGGAGAAAGTGAGGAGCAGCTGTGGAGCCTTCTGGTGAGCAGGAGACTGGGGGTCACTAGTCCCCATTGGGACTTGGCGTTGTCTCGGTGCCATTAGAAATGGCCTTTTGTCCATTCCCTGCTCTTGCTTCGCTTTCAGAGGGTGTCCTTTGCTGGCATAAAGGCCCTGAGGAAAGTCACGTACCAAAGAGGGCTGAGGGATGGCGATAAGCGCAGGAGGTGGCTCCCTGCTAGAAGGATGGATGTGGAGAGGGTGCGCGAGGCCATCCCAAGCCATGTGTGGTGGGCAGCACTCACCGAGCACGGGGCTGGGGGGCTGTCGGTCCCTGCGGCCCCCACTGCCAAGGGGGTCTGGACAGCCCCGGATGGGGCAGCCCATCTCTGTAGGAGCTGGGTGGTGGAAACTGGGAATAAGAAGAGATTTCCCGGGTGTGAGGGATGGGGACTGGTTGCAGAACTGAGCAGCCTGAGGTTGCTTGGGGCATCCCAGCTCAAGGGCAGTGTGGGGCCAGACCGGCCCTTGGGTCTGGAAGGAAATGCCTCACCCACAGGGTTCATACGAGCTCCTCGGGACCCCCACAGGGCCAGCAGCAGTGATGGGGAGGAGGAAAGGACTGGCCTTAGCTGATAACAGATAGATGAGGGCATTGCTGGCTCCGGCATCTACCTTGCAGCCGCTCACATCAGTGCTGCCCCGGCACTGCTCTGGCTCTCCTGGGTCGTGCCTTGGTCCCGACGCTGCAGATGTGCTTCTACCTTTCTGGCACATGCTCCATGCCTCATTTCCCCACACCTCCTTGCCCTTTCCCAGGTCAACCTCCCCTAAAATGACGCAGCAGATGCGGGACCTGCAGCTGGCACAGGCCAGGAAGCCACCGGGCCCTTCCTCACCGAACGCAGCCAAGAGGCTCTACCGAAACCTGTCGGGGAAATTCCGTGTCAACTACACGTCCTTTGACGAGGGCAGCCTGGCAGGACGGGGCGAGAAGGAGAAGCTCCGCAAGTCCTACCTGGTCAGTGCCCACTGGCTCCATCCAGCGCTGCTGTGGCTGGGAAGACGGGGATGGAGGGTCCATGTGTGGGCAATGCTGTCACCTGGGTGGAAGCCCAAGAGTGCGTTAAGTGAAGCCGCCCTGGAGCAAGTTCAGCTGGAGCTGGTCCGGGTGTTTGCTCAGCATCATCCAGTTGTGTCTGCAAAGAGCTGATGCTCCCGAGCCCCTGGGACCAGTGCAGGCTGCCCTGTTTGGGTTTGTGGGGTGCTGGTGAGGGGCTAGGGGTTTGGTGAGGTGGAGGAGGGTGCCCCATGCTCCGCTGACCTGCGTTTCTCCTTCCTCCCAGTTCCAGAGCAATGCTGCCCTCTTCGAGGCTGTGGAGCTGCAGGACCTAGACAGGGTCCAGGAGCTGCTGAAGCAGTACAGCCCCGAGGAGCTGGACCTCAACACCCCCAACAGCGAGGGGCTACTGCCCCTGGATATCGCCATCATGACCAACAACGCTCCCATCGCCAGGGCCCTGCTGCAGGCGGGAGGAAAGGAGAGCCCACACTGTGAGTTGGTGTGGGGGAGCTGTGCCATGTCCATCACCTGGGTCTCCAACCTGGCGGAGCGGGACACCCCAGGCAGCGGGGTCCGGGTGGGGAAGCAGTCACTGGGCTCTGAGAAACTGGTGCAGGCTGTAGCAGGGGCTCGGGTGGAGCAATGCACTCAAGTGGAGCCCAGAAGCAGGACACAGAGGGGAGGATGGGGTCTCGGGGTGCGGACTTGGTGCCAGCAGAGCCTGGGCTTGCCCTAACCACCTTCTCTTCCCTCTTCCTGGCTCCCCTCCCGGGACCCATGGCCGTGCCCACCCACCCCACAGTTGTGAGCCTGGAGAGCCGCTCGCTGCACCTCTCCACGCTGGTGCGGGAAGCGGAGCAGCGCGTCAACGAGCTGACGGCGCAGGTGGTGAATGAGGCACCCAACACCGACTGCTCTGAGAAGGAGAAGCAGCTCAAGGCCTGGGAGTGGCGATACAGGCTTTACAAGCGCATGAAGGCAGGGTTCGAGCATGCCCGTGAGTGCCCACAGGAGGGCTTGGGGTCCTGGGGGGCAGCCCCCACGCTGGGGGAAGGAGCAGGGCCGTGCATGGTCCAGGCACGGGGCTGCACCAGCACCCATCAGAGGATCCCCGCACCCTGTAGCCAGGGCTCACTGTATGGGTGCACGGGGGGTGAGTGCTCCAGGAATGTGTCCCTGGTCGCGGGGGGAGGGACACTGAGGGGTTCAGAGTGACGGTCCTCTCTGTAGTGGTCCGTGCACTCTCTGTCCCCAGGAGTGCCGGATGCCCCCACCAACGTCCACCTCTCCGTGGCCAGCAGCTCCTCGGTGCAGGTGACCTTCTGGGAGCCCCTGAGCGTCAATTCGGCTGTCGTCACCAAGTACAAAGGTAAGGACTGGGGTCCCCGCAGCAGTGAAGGGGACACGCAGCCATGGCAGGTTCTTTGAGTGTGCCAGCAGGGCTTGCTGGGGCGCTCACCTCATGCACGCCACACCAGCATGCCGGGGGCATGGGCAGTGCTGCCAAGCCCCTGTCAAGCCACCTTTGTGCTCGAGTGCAGGATGAGCCAGGGCTGCACGCTGCTGGACAGCCCGGCCACCACCCAAATGATCTGAGCTGGACCGAACCACTGTCCTGCACCAAGGCAAAACTTGTTTTGTGCCACTTGTTTGCCGCCCCCTCCTCCTGCACACCGGGAGGGCTTTTCCATCCTGCCGCTCCTGCACCTCTCACCTACTTAAACCAGATAATTTTGGCTTCTGGGAGAATTTCCCCCATCCCCAACTCCTGACCCATCACTTGAGGGTGCTGACACTGTCTGATGTGGCTTGGTGAGGAGGACCGCAGCTCCCCATGCCATCCCCCCTATTGTGGCTCCCCCTCTCCCCTGCCTTTGCTCAGCTGCCTCTAGCTCCCATGCTGCCTGCAGTCCCTCTGCAGCTGCTGGCCCCAACATGCTGCAGATAGCCCTGGTAGCCTATCCCTGCTCCGGGGCCATGCGGCATCTTGGGGTCTCTCTCCTTTCAGTGGAATGGAGCTGCTCCCCCACCTTCTCGCCACGCCTGGGGGAGGCCGTGATCGACAAGCTGAAGAACTTGCACTTCACCATCCGGGGGCTGGTGTCGGTGAGCTCTCAGGGTGCCCCACAGGGGTCCGGGCTGCCGGGAGAGAGCCCACAGCCGGGGAAAGCCGCTGGCCATGGTGCAGCCCATGGGGTCATTCCCTGCAACCGGTGCGGGGAGGAGATGGGGCATCATTTCGAGCAGGAGGAATAGGATTGTGCCACGGTGGTGTTCAGCACAGCCCATGGGCAGAGATAAGAGTGTGGGGCCAGGAGAGGCATCTCTCTGTCCCTGCATGGCCGCGGCCACCCTGGCAATGGGGAAACCCCCTGCACAGGTTGCCTGGAGACTCTTGAGTGAAAGGCAGAATGGGTCCATTCACCGAGTGCCTGATTTATCCTCTGTCCCCCACCCTGCTCCCATCTCCACCTGTGCTCCTCCTGGGCAATAAATCAGTGGCTCGTTCCTCTGCCACCTGCACAGATCGACCCCCCGCACCAGCCCTGTCGCTCATTGGAGAGGAGGGACCAGCCCCGTCTCCATCTCCGGGAGCTCGGCAAGGTCACGAGCTGGTTGGGGCCGGGACTTCCCGCTGTTTTATCTCCCTGAGAACTACAGGGGCCATGCTGCCTGTCAGCTGTCCCCTCCTCAGGGACTGCCGTCCTGTCCCTGGCACACATTGGACCGGCGGGGGGAGACAGGGCGGGATGGGGACCGTGGCGGGATGGGGACCGCAGCAGGATGGAGCTTGGGATGGGAACACGGGGAGATGCTGGGATGGATGGGGTTGCCCTTACCAGGCAAGGGCAGCACCAAAAGTCCGGGGCAGGCAGGCAGGGACCACTGGCTCAAGGAGTGGGGGAAGCCCTTGATGTGGTTAGAGGGGCTTAGCCAAGGCAGTGGTGCCGGAGCCCCAGAGCTGCTGTCAGGGCAGGAGAGCTGCCCTGGCGTGCGGCAGGACAAGGGCTTGAGCGGAGCCCGGAGCAGTGCCACTACAAGGAGCTGGCCCAACCCCATCAATCATGCTTTCAGAGCTGCTTCGCCGGCTCCTGTCCGCCTTCATGAGTGCCTGGAGGCCTTGCAACATCTGGCAGCTTGACTGAGCTTTAATCAGAGGCCTTTAATCACTGTCACCATGCCACAAGCCCTCAACAGTGTTGGGCCAGCTCCCTCTCTCCAGGGGCCAGATCCTTGCATGTTGCAGCGTGAAGGCAGCACCCCGACCCTCCAGGCTGTGGAAGCCCCATGTCTTTGGGGCTGGAGCATCTCCTGGCAAGGGACATTCGCAATGTCCCATCTTTCCTCTGCCTCCCACCAAAACCAGCCACCCAGGCTGTGGGGATTCTCTAGTATCTGATAACAAGAGCTTTGTACAGCTGGGGGAGGTCAGAGCCGGTGACCTGGGGTGCAGGCTCCCAGTTTAGTACTCGTGGTGTACTGGGCTACAGGGAGATCCTCCTTCCCTTGCATGCCAAACCAGAGGAGGTGCCAGTGCGCTGAGTGTGGCTTCCCTCCTCGCAGGGCACGGCTTACTACGTCCAGGTGTCTGCCTACAACATGAAGGGCTGGGGTCCCCCGCAAGCCTCCGTGCCCCCTTTCGCCATCCCTTCCAGTAAGTACCACTGGGAACACCCGTGGGAGCTGGCACCAGCTGCGGGATGGATGGGGAGAGGCGGCAGCCGTCAGGGGTCCCTCTCACTGCTGGGATGGCGTCTAGTGGACCCAGGAGCAGAGGCAACATTTGGAGTCTTGGGCCAAGCAGGGAGGCTGTGCCCAGGGGTCCGGTATGCTGCCTCCAGCCGATAGGAGCTTTGCCAAATAGTAATTTTTAGCCTGAAATTCTCCCGGCTGCCTGGTAAAGGTTGAGCCATTTTAGGCCACCTGGATCAGCTCATCCTAAGGAGGAAGCTACGAGAGAGAATGCTTTGCTTTCTCAGTTAAAAGGAAAGCAATGCAGCCATCTCCTCTGTAGGAAGGAAAAACACCTCTGGGTTTTTTAGCAGAGGTTTGTAATTTAGCGCAGGGCAGCTTTTGGGAGGGGTCAGTCCTTACTGCCTCAGTGACATCTACCCCAAGGCAGCCAAGCTTGTGCAAAACCACCGTTGGCACGTGCTGAGGGGAGACACAGTGGGATGCCCCAGCTCAGCCCCTGGAGATGCCCCCCAGGGCTCAGAGCGGTCCTGGTCCTGAGTGGCAGTGGGCCTGGAGCCCTTCCTGTGCCACTGCAAGCTCTCGCCCATCCAGCCCAGCCCCGGGCACCTGCATTCCCTGGCACCAAGCTGGGATGGCGGTCACGAGCCCCACTGGAGACCAGCTCTGGGCTGTCAACACTTTCCTCCCCACGCTGGCACCAGGGCAAGCAGGGGGAAAAGCCACCCAGTTTCACACAAGGCACCCCAGGGTGCTGGGGGAGACAGGCCAGGAGGACTGAACTGGAAGGAGCAGCCCCAAAGGGTGAAGTTCAGGGCTGAGTGGGCTCTGAGGTGTCCTCTGCCCCTCACCACCGGTCCCGAGACAGGTCTCTGCTGCGTGGTGGTCCCGCGGGATCAGCACCATCGGATGTGTTAGGAGTGGCCCCATGCGCACCTGGGGAGGCTGAGCGCGTCCCAACGAGCAGGCAGCAGGGTGGTGGGCACGCGGCCCCTGCCACCATGCTTGCAGGCAGCGAGGGACCGGGCATGCTGCTGCATGTGAGCAGTGAATGCACCGCATACGGGTCGAGGTGCAGGTCTGACAGCACGTGAACAGCGATGGGGCCAGAGATGTGCAGGCACCATGTGTAGCGCTAGCTGCAGATACACAAGCACTATAGCACCAGTATGGAAAGATGCAAAAATACATTTGCATGTATATGAATGCATATAGCGAGCCTACCCACGCACTGCATTGCCCTGGCTTTACCCTGTCCTGGCAGTGGTTGTCAGTCATGTTTGCACCCACTTTAAAGCCCCTTTGCCATCCTGCACAGGTCACATTCCCCGTGACCGAGATCCACGCGGCATTGATACAGAGTACAGCTGAAGTGAATCAGACATGAGTGGGTTTTATTTATTTTTATCTCCATTAATATTTCTCCCTTCAGTAAAGATCCCTCCCTGGCCCAGCAGAATATAGTCAGGCACCTCCCTGGGTGTTTTTAAAGCTCCTAAAAATAGTGGCGAACCCCAGCCAAAGTTAACAGAGCTGAACTTTCCATGGAAAACAGCAGCAGGCAGGACACAGGGGGTGTTTAAAGCAATTAATGTAAAGCTAACGTAGAAGCGCCGGCGGGTCCCCGGCCCCACTCCTGGTCCTGCTGCCATCTCGCAACGGGTGGAGCTGGCAGGAGAGCTTATTTATGTGTTTGCAGAGGTGAGCCCAGCTCTCGGCACTCGCCCGGAGAAAGCTGTAGCTCCAGGGAAGACCTGGAGGAAGACACTGGAAAGAATTTTATTTTTTAAGGCCAGTGAAGTGTGGCAGCAACAGATGGGACCTTGTTCTTTCCCTCTGCTGTGTCCCCACCATGCTGCAGGGTGGCTGGTGGCCGTGGGGTTCTGTGCAGAGCCAGGGCGCTCCTGGGAAGAGGGGCGCAAAACTAGGGATCTCCCAAAGCCCAGCCCACCCAGAGATGCCCACACATGACTGCTGCTGTGCCATGCTGTGCCATGCTGTGCCTGTGGGACACATAGGTGGGGTGCCAGGAGGTGACCTGCCATGGGGAGGAGGGGACGGGAAGCCCTCTTTCTCCCAGGCTGAGGGGTAGGTGCTGGGGGCGATGGGCCAGGTGCTGGGGGTGATGGGCCAGGTGCTGGGGGTGATGCCGGTCTGTCCCCCGCAGACTGGCGGGAGTATGACGGCCGGGCTCCACGGCGAAGGGGACAAGCTGAAGCTCTGGACCATCTGCTGGGCCAGGTGAAGACCGTCCACCAGCACTGCGTTTGCCATGGTAAGTGCATGGCATGGAGCTGCAGGGACACCCCTCCCCAGGGGTGGGGGGATCCAGCCGGGCTCCCCAGGGTTGTGACATGGTCTATCTCATGGATGAGCATAGCAGGGAGACAGCCCAGGCAGTGGAGACCTTGGCAGAGCCTTCCCACCGGGTTGGCATGCCGTGCCACAGACTGCCAGCGCGGTCCTTCGTCTCCTGCTGCAGCATCCTCTGCCCTCTGCTCCCCAGAGCCCTGCAAGAACCAGCCCCAGAGCAGGAAGCACTCGGTCTCCAAGAGCCTCAAGCACCTCTTCCACCCTGGCAGCAAGTTTCTCAAGACGCTGAAGCGGTGAGAGGCTGATGTGCAGGGGTGGTGGAGAGCCCGTCTACCGGTGGGGACATAGGGCTGCCTGTCCTAGGCACAGCCAGGAGCTGCATGCACAAGCCAGGGACTGGGGGGTGCTCAGAGGTGGGTCCTTGCCTGAACAGAGCTGGTGGTGTCAGTGGAGATGAGTCCCATTGCCCAGAGATCAGATTTTTCTCCTTGGTGTTTCCATTTGGACTGGCCAAGCTGAGCCTGTACCCAGATCCCTGCACCATCTCTGAGCATCACCCAACACCCCACCCACCTTCACGCTTGGCTTCCAGGCACCCCAGCGTGTCTCCTGCATAGGCCTGGCCCCATCGCCCTCCCCTGTGCTGGCCGGGGCATCGGCCATGGCATCAGCTGTGGCACTGGCCAGGCTCGCATTGCTGGCAGCATTGGGTTCCTGTTCCCGCTCCTGTACTGCCGTGTGCCTCTTCTGCCACAGGCTGTTGGAGAGGAGCTGAAACCCGGGGCAGGACATCTCCTCTGCCTTTGGGAGAGAGACCCTTTGGGAAATGAAGCTGGCAGCCGGGGGTGACACTGAATTCTGTCTTCCCTCCCATGCAGGGGCCTCTATCTGACAGCCATCTTCTACAAGGATGACAACATCTTGGTGACCCATGAAGACCAGATCCCTGTGGTGGAGATTGATGACACCTACTCCTGCCTGCTCATGCAGGATTTTCTCTGGTTCACCAAGGTGGGTGGCCCAGGGACCCTGTGCTGTGCACTGGGGCACGGCAGCAGTGTGTCTCTTGACACATCTCTGTCTGCCTGGCCACCACCCCATATGCTGCTGAGATGATGGCCACCAAGATCTGCAGAGCGCCTTTATTGCAGCACCTTCCCCAGTGCTGCCTGCGCAGGCAGCTGTGCCCGTCGTGCGTGGGCAGCTGTGGGGGTCTCTCCGGGGCTGGCTGGGCCTGATTCGGGGCTGGGAGCAGCGTCAGGGGACACCCCGTGTGCACAGAGTGAGCACGAGCTACTCCAGCTACTCGCACCACACGACACAACATCTGGCGGCTCCTGGGCTTCCCGTTGTTGCCTCCAGGACCTCCGCTGTGCCTCTGCCCTCCCGTGCTCCGCGGGGCAGAGTGATGGCGAGAGCCAGTTGCAGCCCAGGAGTGCCGGGGTGAGCCAAGTGGGCATCGTGCACCACCGCTGCCTTCAGCTGGCAGCAGCTCCCCCTCCGTCCCGGGTGCTGGGGCTTGGCAGCACAGGCAGCCCGTAGGCTTGCTGCTCGATGAGGTTCAGCATGGACCGAGAAACCACCAGAGAACAGCATTTCCACCCCAGTCACTGGAAGCCCAAAGGTGGGCGATGGACCGGCGCCACGCGGTGGGCGGTGGGCGATGGACCAGTGCGGCAGGCTGCAGGCTGCGTGCCGCGATGGATGGACCAGTACCAGTGCCGCACTGGGCAGGCTGCGTGCCTCAACGGGTGGGCGCTGCCTCTCCACAGGCATGCCAGCGGCTTCTCAGCTGTTTAACTGCTTCCCCGCAGCATCCTGCCATGGCAGCTCTGCCTCTGTTGTACTGAGCAGGACATGCAGGGTGCTGCTGCCTGGTCCTCCGCTGTCAGTAGGCTTAGTGAAAGGGCAGGTGGGCAACTCAGGGCCAAAATCTTTTGCTGGATGGTCCTTTTCTACTGAGGGAGAAGGCTATCTTCTCCCTCCTTCTCTTGGCTATCTTCTACTCAAACTTAAGAAGGTCTCAGTCCTAGATGAAGACAGATATCTGAGTGGACACAGCATGGTGCTTCCCTCAGGTACAGGCTCTGGAGGCATCTCGGGGTGCCTGTGGCCTAAGAAATCACACCCCCGCTGAGAAGTGATATGCGCAGGTGCATGTTCCTAATCCAGCTCAAACAGAAAGGCAAATGGATTTCCCCAAAACACCCTTGTGTGAACCAGCTGCGGGCAGCGGCGGCCAGTGGTGACAGCCCTTTGGTGTGCTGCAGGTGTCGTGCATGTGGGATGAGATCCTGTGGCTGCGGCAGTGTGTCACCGTTTCCCAGTCGTCCTGTTCCTGCATCCTGCAGACACGCTTCAAGATGCTGCTGGCCAGCTTGCAGATGCAGGTGAGGGTGGGCCTGGGGGCGGGGGGGAGTGAGCGCTTTTTGGGGGGCACTGTGGGCTGGGCTCCCTTGGGAGCTGCACACGCATGTGCCACAGCCAGGAAAACTGGCTCTGCCAGTCCTACCCATGGCTCAGTCAGCGGCAGGACCGGGTGTCCTTGCCTTGTCCTCCCCGGCAGGACCCCGGTCGTGGGGCAGTGGGGTGTCAGGCTTCATAGCGATCTCGTGCAGAGGGACTGGGGGCTGTCAGTGGGTGCTTTGCTGGGCAGGCTGGTTTCCAGCAGGCAGAGGGGAGACCCCCGGTCACACCCCGGCTGCCCAGACCCACAGAGCACCGTGCCTTGAGGATGACCCCTGACCCGCTGCTTTCTCCTGCCCTCCCATCCCATCACGCAGGGGCTGCTGGGCATCCAGGACCTGGGGCAGGTCTTCTTCGAGCCTGTCAAAGACAAACAGGGGAACATCCTCATTGTCACCCTGAAGGAGGTGAAGACCAACCAGACCTTCGAGAGCGTCCGCTGGGTTCCCATCTGCAAGCTGCAGACCAGCCGCAAGTCCGTGTCCTCCCCGGAGGAGCCCACCGCTCTGGACACGCTGCTGATCTCCATCCAGGTGCTGCGCCAGTGCCATCACAGCAGGGGATTGCAGTGGGCTCCTTTGCGGGACCACCAGTGCTCCCTGCTCCCCCATGGGCTGGAAAGGCCATGGCAGAGCCCGGGCTACCGAGGGTTTGGTCCTGGCTGCAGGCAGAGGGGGAGCAGAACCCAACCAGCCTGCAAAAACCCTGTTGCTTCGAGGGGAGGCATCAGGCTGGTGCTGGATTCATCCCGGCAGCACTGGATTGTACCTGATTCTGCCGCTTCCCTTCTGCTGGCTGGGCTGGTGGTGCCGCGGCAGACGGCATGAGGGCAGGAGAGAGCCCTGGTGCCGAGGGCTTGCTCAATCCAGCAGTGCCTTTCTCCTCAGGACAAGCTGGCTTACCACCAGCGGAGCAGCCATGCCCTCTCCCCAGGCCTCTACCTGGGCTACTTGAAGCTCTGCAGCGCCGTTGATCAGATCCGAGTGCTGGTGCCGGAGCGGCTCCCCAACATCCTGTGCCACGTCAAGATTCGCTCCAACCCCAACATCTCCAGGTGGGGATTGCAGGGCAGCTCACTCAGGGCAGCCAGGCTCCTCTGTCCCATCCAGCCTGAGAGCACCCATCACCTCCTGCTTCTGCTCTCAGGCTCCTGGTAGCAGTGTAATATTCCCTCTCAGCCCCACGGCCTGCCATACAGGGCAGCCTGCAGCTGGAGCAAACCAAGGTCCCCCTCTACCTCCACAAGTCCCGCATCCCTTGGGGTGCTGCACCGTCTGGGGAGGAACAGCTGAGCAAACACAGCTGTCGTAGCGTTCAGGTCCACACCGAGCTGCTCCCTCCTGCACCTGTCTGTCTCTCCCTTCTCCAGGGAGGAGTGGGAATGGCTGCAGAAGATGGCCAGCGTGGAGGAGCCCATTCCTGCGGAGCCAGAGGCTGAGACCTCCCAGAACCACTTGTTTCAGGAGCTCCAAGTGGCCATCAAGGAGCTGATGACCCTGGTCAACATCCCATTGCAAGAGGTACAGGCAGGTGCCGAGGTCTGGGGAGGAGGGAGGGGAAGGAGACATGCAGCACCATGCTGGTCACCGCAGCAGGCAGGGTACCACAGCCCCTGGTCCCTCTTTGGGGGCCTGAAGCATTGATCAGATTTTAGTCCCGTGCAAATAGAAGGCATCTATTGCCTTCTATTGCCTTGTCTGTTGGACAACCAGCATCTGAAGCATCTGCCTGCCCAGGGACAGTGTCCACAGGAGCTGTTTGTCTTACCCTCACATATATCTCCAAAGCAAGGGTGGTGAGTCTGGGTTTGCATTATTGCCTGCCATGTGGTTTGGTCCTGGGCTCAGCCCTTGCAGCACGAGACTGGCCCAGCTTTGTCCCTCCGAAGCAGGATGGTCCCTGGCCAGCCATGGGATGGAGCTGCAGCCTCCTGGGCCAGACTGCACGGGGAGAAATCCCTCCTCCACCATGCTGAGTATTTGCTGGGAAGGTGTCCACCAGCCCCAGTGCCAGGCATGTGCTTCTGGCCGGGCAGCTGTGAGGGCACCTCTCTGAGCAGGGCTGAGACCATGGCTGGTGGCGTGTCTTCTCTGAGACCGTGTTGTAGTGACTTTGACCAGTAGTTTAGAGACTTTTAGGAGAAGTAAGAGAGAAAGAAGGGTCCACAGATTATGCCAGAAGCAAGGAGCCTCTGGCTGTGTGCTGAAACAGCAGTGTCCCCTGGCTGCGGGTGGTCCCTGAGGATTCCTCTGTGGATGAGGACTCAGTGGAGGGCCTGCCAGGTGATGTTTGTGGCTGTTACCTGCAGTGTCTTCTTGCAGGCCAAAGATTTCCGTCTGTACAGCCAAGAGGTGCTGGACTTTGGGGGCCAGGTCTCCTTCCTGCTGCTGCTGCCTCCGTCAGATGATGTCTGTACTGCTCCGGGTCAGAACAACCCCTACACCCCTCGCTCTGGCTTCCTCACGCTGCCGCTGCAGATCTTCGAGCTAGGTGAGGAGAGAGAATGCCAAAACCCAACCTTGCTGGTCTCCTTGTCCTCTGAGACCTCCCAAGAGCTGGGACGGGCAGTGAGGTGGGCTGGAGCTCCCTTACCTCCCCCAGGAGAGGAGGGATGGAGGAGGATGCTGAGGGCTCTCCCAGTGGACTAGAGTGTTGCCTCCTCCCTGTGTTGGGTGGGTGTGGGGGAGCCTGTAGGGCATCCACAGCAAGGGACCTGATACTTTTCATTCCCTTCCCAGTCCATTTCTTCACATACGACCGGGAGTTCATCACCCAGTACTGCCAGGTGTCCGCCCTCCTGGAGCTGGAGTCGCTCCTCTCTCAGCAGAGCCTCAGGGAGGCCTTCTCTGATGCCGAGCTCTCCACTGCAAAGCAGAGGCACCAGCAGGTTCAGGACTACATCCAGGTACGCAGAGCGGGAGCGCGCTGGGAGGGAGCCAGGCTCAACAGTGCCCATGGGACGTGGCCAGGACAGTCATGCCCTGGACGAGCTGCAGGAGCATCCCCACCACGGCTGTTCACTGGTGTTCCCGGCTGTGACCCCGTGGGGTTTCTCTGACATGGCAGACGGGCAGCATCAGGCAGGGCTTTGTCTAACAACTTCTTACTGCAATGATCACATAAAAAATCCTGATTAGAGAGCTGGAGGCTCCTGCTCTGCAGGTCCCCACCTTGCTAGAAAAGAGCCTGGAAGTGCATTTTGGGATGGACATGCGAAAGAGCACCCTATGCTACCCCCTTTCCCAGCACCCCTGCCTGGCACGCAGGGCTCCTGCTGAACCGGCTGGTGGTCGAAGTAGCATCTTCCCACCCCAGAGCACTTTCTTGGGATTTCCTGACTCGGGGATTCCCCTGAAGCTTTCGCCTCTTGGGAAAGGTGTGTGGGGAGAGCCTGTGTTTTGCTGTTGTTGTTGTTTGCTTTTTGAAAGGGATCCTTCGTTTCCTATTTTGGCAGCAAATGGAGGAGATCTGGCGTGAGATGCGCTGGATTATGGATGCCCTGCAACACGCCCGGTACAAGCAGCCCTCCTGCGGGGTGTCTCTCAGCGGCTTCCTCAGCGAGGCCGGCAGTGCAATGAAGGAGAAAACCCAATCCACCTCATCCCACCTCGACTACCTTCCCTCCCCAGCGCCCTCGCCAGAGACCAGCCGTAAGCTCAACTCCGGTAAGGACCTGGCTTTGTAAAGCTCCTGCCTGGTGGGCTCAGGGGGCTGCCCATGCTCGGGGGGAATGGGAGGGCTGCTCTGGAGAGCTGCACCGTGGAGGTGCAGGCAGGGCCGGTGTCGGGAGTATGGGCAGGGTAGTCAGTCGGTTGGGGCAGGACCTGCTCTACCTGTGCCTTGGTGAGTGCAGCATGAGTGTACGGCAAGGGGGTAAATGCTTGGGGGCTTCCTTGGACGCCATCCGGTGCAAACCCTCAGCCAGGGTTGCCAACAGCAAGGCTGAGCCCCTCTTTGCTTCTCTTACGCCCCTTGCAGACTCGCACGGACTGTCGGACGAGGAGGGCTCCTCGGAGGTGTTCCTGGCCACTGACAGTGACTACGACTCCAGCAGGGCGCAGAGCCCGAAGGAGCTCGACCTGGTGTACTCCTCCTCAGGGCCCGAGTGCTGCAGCAGGAGAGTCGCCCGCACCCTCCGGGACAGCGCCCCAGACGTCCTGCAGACCCACGAGCTCAAGACCCTACCACTGCCACCACCACCGCCGGAGGAGCCCCGGCCACCCCCTGAGCTCTACGACAGCGACTTCGTCCTGCCCAGCCGACAGATCGAGCTGCT
Organism: Aptenodytes forsteri; assembly: GCF_000699145.1. Classification (NCBI taxonomy): domain Eukaryota; kingdom Metazoa; phylum Chordata; class Aves; order Sphenisciformes; family Spheniscidae; genus Aptenodytes; species Aptenodytes forsteri. The sequence continues at coordinate 509,298 of NW_008794125.1, read as the reverse complement.
GCGCATCACGGAGAAGCGGCAGGCATACTGCGTTCGAACCAGCAGCTTGGACTTCCCCAAACCGCGCTGCCAGGCGGCTAGGAAGTCCTGCCCTGGCTCCGTTGACAGCTCCCCGACGGAGAGCAGGACTGCGGGCCACTGCAGCCAGCTCAGGCTGGGGACTGGCTCAACACCTAGCCCCGAGCATAGCCGGGGCAGGCAGGGCTCTGAGCCCGTCTTCCGGACGCGCTCGGCTGAGTGGACTCAGAGCTTCCAGGAGCAGCCAGAGCAGCCCGGGTGCTTGGCCGACCAAGGGAAGAAGCCGGGCTCTATCACCTTGCGGGTCTGCCCTCAGTACGAAACCGGACTCTCCAAAGAGACCAGTGTCAAGGTACCGGAGCCTGCAAAGGGCAGTGTTGCAGCTCTGCCATGCCCAGATGGAAAGGGCTGGCAGGATGGGAAGGCAGGCAGCAAGGGCTCATGTGCTCCTCGCCTGGCACTGCCCTCTCCATCCTCCACCGTCCAGGTGTGAGGCTCCCTGGAGACTCGCAGCACTCCCACCCCACGTCCCTTTGTCCCTGCAGTAGTGACGAAGCTCCCGGCAGCGCAGGATGGGACATGTGGGTCTGCGGGAGTGATAGCTGCTGCTGCGGAGGGGGCAAGCCAGGGCCGCTGGTAGAGTATTTTTGGGGGACAAGGCAGTGGAGCCGTGGTTCAGCTCTCGGTCCGTGGTTCAGCGGCTGACAGTGGGTTAGTGCCAGCTAGGGCAAGCAGGGAGTGAGCAAAGGTCACATTGATGGGTTTCCCTCACCACGTCCTGGTGTTCAAACACATCAACCCCCTGGCTGAAATCCAGCTGTCAGCCCCCTGCCCTGTCCCTGGCCCTCCCACAGCCTCTCCTCCCCGGGTCTCTGCTCCCCTCCCTCCAGCCCTGTGTGCCTTTGGGGAAGGGAGAGCAGGAGCTGCTCGTCTCAAGCCCGTGAAGGCGAGCAGGCAAAGCCGCCTCCTTGCTGCAGGCGTTGGGGTCCACCTGAGCCACTGTGCGACCTGGTTCCTCTCTGCAAGTGCTTTGCTACTGAGATTTGACCCCCCCAGCTCTGATCACCTTCACCTCCTCCAGGTGGGATTCCCCATGGAGGAGGACCCCCAGGGCACACGTCTTGGGCAGGTCCCCCTCCGGCTTTGCCACCTCCTTTGCTCCCAGCCACGAAGCTCCTTGCCCTGTTGAAATTTCCCTTCCGACATTCCCAGTGCCCAGAGCAGAGGCTGACGGAGCAGCCTGAGCACAGCCTGCCCGTAAAATGGCAGAGGAAGGACAGAGCCGACAGGCTGATGGGTTTTATTGCTGGGGAGTTTTGATAGCCGGTTTCTCCGCACCCAGCGGGGATGTTAGAAGCAGAGGGGAATCTGACTCGTAGTATTTATTTTCCATTTGAGAAATTACCATAGATTTCTATGGAACTGAAGCGCAGCCCTTGGGTTCCTGGCGGGCTGCCCACGTGGCTTTTGAAGTTGCAAAGCTCTGGACACGCCTGCTTGAAAGCGTTTTACGATGTTCTTCTCAAAGAAATCCGAGTTCAAAGGAAAGGCTCCTCGGCTGGCGTAAATCAGCTGAGCCCTGAGATGATTGTTTGGAGCTGGCAGGGTTCACGTGGGCCGAGGGCTCGGACCACCCTGCCGGGGCACTGCTTGCGGCGCTCCATAAGCCCTTACGGATGTGCCAAAGGAAACCGTCGCCTTGCCCGGGCGAGGATGGATGTCTCGCTTTAGGGCCTTTGAAGTCAAGTAGCGGGCTCCTGACGGTCGTTAGCAGCCAGAGCCCAGATGAGCTCGTTTTCTCGGCTGTATTCAGGATTCAGAGCGCAGTCCCCAAGAAAGCAGAGAGGGAGAGCAAGGATAGCTGTTGGTGGGAGAACCCCCAGCTTGTGAATGGGACGAAATTTAGCACCGCTTCCCAAAGAGACTTCAGCTTAGCACTGCTAGTTTGGCAGAGCTGTTGTGGTTCAACTGGTCTGACGGTCTGGATCCTGCTTGCGAGAGGGACTTTACGCAGGTGCCTCAGTGTTGCCAGGAGCAGGGATGGGGCTGAGCCCTCTCTGGCCGCAGGTAATGGGATTGTGGGGCAGCCTGAGCGGAACGGGCGAGCCGGAGGTGACACATGCAAAAGTTGAGCTGTAAGGACTCAGTGCAGTGGAGGCAAGAAAGCAGTGCATGAGTTGGGGCCCCGGCACGCTGGGTGTCTCCAGGCACAGTGTGCCCGCAGCTCCACGCCGGGCTGCTGCTGCTTGCTCACCGGGCACCTTTGGGGCAACTGTTTCTCCACCCTAATGATCACCGCTGCAGGACATGCCGTGTGCTGCCTCTGGTCCCCGGTTCCTCCTCGTTCCTCCCCCTTACCATCTATCTCTCCCACCTTTCTCTTTCCGCAGCTGCACATCACCAGCCAGACGTCTGCCGGGGAGGTGGTGAAGCTGGTGGTGCTCGAGATGAATGACGTCTCCCGTGGCATGCTGGGCGGCTCGGCCGCCTTCTGCTACGGTGAGGAGCAGCTGGAGCACTTTGGACTGGTGTTCGCCTCCGATGAGAGCGAGCGGTGGCTTCCCGATGACTTCTTGCCTCTGTCCCTCCAAACTACCCGGCCCGAGGGGCGGTTCTACGTCCGGATCAAGGAGACGTCCCCTCTGGTGCTCCAGTATGGGCCAGCGACCACCGTATGAGAGGAGGAGAGCCGGCCGGGCGGTGCGGGGACCTCAGCTTCCAGAGAGCAGACAGCTCGTCTCTGATGCTTCCTTCTTCCACAGACACCCTCTCATCAGGCGTCCACACGGTGGAATGGGATCATACTGGGCTGTGTGTTATTTGTTTGTGTTTTTTGTTTTGTTTTTTTTTTAACCAAAGAGACATCGAGACTCAGTTTTTCTGACTGCAGAAGAGGAGGGTGGAGTGCGGAGACCTCAGAGCTCGGGAGGAATCTCTGCAGGAATGGAATTTTTGAAAGTAAACATTTTTAAGGGGAAAGGGGGGGAGAGAGAGGAAAAATATTACAAGAAGAAGCAGCAATACCTTTTTTTTTCTCTTTCTTCTTTTTCTGAAAAGCCTTGTTTGGGATTCACTGAAGGCAAAGCCACAGAGGATTGCTGGGGAGGATTGTGGTGTCAATGAGGAGAGGGCATGAGTCACAAGGACAGCACTGAGAAGGGTGTTTTCCTATCTGCCCTGCTTTCACTGTACCTGGAGAAACAGTTCTTGCACATAGTTCTTGGAACAAAATGATATTATTATTTTTTTCCTGAAAAAAAATTTAATAATAATTGTGCTAGAGACACTGGAGTTGTGTAAGAGGTGAAGACCCTTTGACTTGTTTTAAAAGCAAAAGGAACCCATGCAGCCAGCCCCACGCGCACACAGACGTGCACACAGCTGTGTTGATACCACCACTAGAGGTTTGCTATAGGGCATCTACTGCAACACCCTGCACACCGCCCTGGGATTTCCTTTCCTCCTCGGTTGCCGTTTTGTTCTGGTGATTGTGCTTGGCCTCTCTTGTATGTCCTATAGCATGACATTTTGTTAGCCACTAGGTCTCTTGTTAACAAGGTTATTTTTCTGATCTCCTGTGGTCCATAGTAAAGATGACTGCTGCTGACTGCGTATCACTCTTTTCCTTCTTGCGGCTTGATGTGTAGTGTTCCTTCACCCCCCAAATTAGCCCTGATTTCAAGGGCTGGGTTCATCTTTCCCAGGAGCGTTTAATAGGATGCTTTCCACCCAGTGGAGGTTTACGTTAACATGCAAATTGCACGTGTGGGAGCAAAGTGCAAGTTAAAAATGTTTTTCTGGGCTTCGTTGCTCTGTAAGGCAGTAAAATAAGCTTTGGCATGCAAAGGCAGTCACCTCCACGTGGTGTTGGAAACCCAATGGCTGTAGGGCCCGAGCATCTGCAGTTAAATGCATTAATCGGGTCCTGCAGCCTCCACCGAGGGAAGAACACCAGGAGAAGAGCGTGGAAGGCAGCGAGAGCTGACAGCTGTATTGCAGCTGACGCACACACTTTCAAGCGAGCGGCAGCAAGCAAGGTGCGAGGCTGGCGGTCCTTCGCAAGGTGAGGCTTGTGTTGCTGATGCCCCTTTAGCAGCCACCTCGCTCCCCTCCTCTCTGCATGGAGGGGTTAGGGCTGGGCAGCAGACCCCCATCCCTGGGGGCCAGGGTGAAGGCAGGGGCTCTGCAGGCAGCTGCGCGGGGTCTGCCTGCCAACTGCCGTCGCTCCTTGGAGGTTCGTCGTTCCTTGCCTTGCTGCGGAGAGCCAGCGGCACGCTGTGCGGTGCGGGCAGGAATATATCCCAGCACGAGCCCTTCACCACCCCACGTCAAAGCCACTCTGAAGGGGAGGATCGTGTGCCAGCCCCTCAGCTGGTGCAAATCAACAGCACCGCATTGACGTCAGCGCAGACACCACCATGGGATATGGAGGCGAGCGGCAAAGGAACATTTAAAAAGGCACTTCTCCCATCTCCTTTCCCCTTCGCTCATCTCCTGCCTCAAGTTAGAACCAATCCCACTTTCCCAGGTCAAGGAAGAAGCAGGTTGGTGAGTGTAGAGGTTCCCATGGAGTTTGTCCTTGTTGGGCATCCGCAGGCATCGACATCCCAAAGAGGCAGGAGCTGCAGGGTAGCCCTTCCCTAGCAAGACCCTGTTCACATGCATCACCTACTGATGCTCAGAGCTTGGGGCAGAGGAGAGGCAAGGCACAACTGGTGGAAAACTATTCAGTGGCTTTCTGGAAGTCACAGAGTGAATTCAGTGTTAGAGCAGGGCTACGTACAGAAAGCTACATCTGTGTTCCTGATGCTCCTGAGCACGGATCCATGCAACTCCTGCTGCCCTTTTATTTGACCCCAGAGGGGAAAAAGGCCTCCCCTTTTCTTAAGCAATTGTTCTCCCCTCCTAAAGGTCCTGCTCCATTGAGAGAGATGGAGCCATGACCCAAAGCCAGGTGCTGACTCTTTGGCCGGGGTGGACATGGGGCAAGCTCTGCAGCTAGACCCTGCTGGGATCTGGTTACCCACATTTCTCAGAGCAGAGCCCCTGCCCATGGGAGGATCTCGCTGGCCGTGCAGTGCTTTTCTGCAGGAGTTTCTCTGGCCATGTAGCAGGATGTATCACTTGCTGCAGGGAACAAAAGCAGTACATGGTTTCATGGGAGCTCCTCCCCTTGCCTGGAATAGGAAGAGGGAAAGATCAGGGGCCCGGGTAGAAGCAGGGTTGGATGCAGCATGGGAAGGGTGGGAGTTGCATGGCAGTCATGTAGGAAACCCCCCTACCAGCAGCACTGGGATGTGTGATGTCCTGATGGAAGCTTCACTCCTCCCCCAAGCACATCTTCAACCCTGTGAGAGGGACTTTATGGACACCTCTGCCCTGCGCTGGTAAATGATGCATGATAAGGTGGGACTACCATGAAGAGCAGAGCAAAGAGGGCCTGGGTGAAGAGGGGTTTCTGGGCAAGGCTCCGCTGCACAATGTTTCTTGAAGAATGGCACTTGCAAGGTGGTTGCATCTTCTCACATTCTCCTTCTCTCCCTGTGTGGCTTCATGGGCACATCCCAATGTTTTGTTTCTAAACAGGTCTTGAAGCCTTCAGATGCTCTCCTGCCCTTCCCCATGGCCACGAGAAAGAGCAGAAACCGTGTAGGCTCTGTATGCGGCAGTCTCTGAGGCTATAACCTCAGCGCTAAGGGCTGTGGGGAGCCGATGTGGCTGCTTGAACCAGCCTGGAGCCATGAACTGTTTACATGAAGGTTGGTTTTTAATATTTGAAGGCAATGTCACACGCACTCTTAAGCAGGATGGTATTACAGTTAAGACTGGGGCTTAGTGGCTCAAGGCCCTAAGTGGCATTGAGGCTCTGGGTTAGGTGGCTCAAGCTTTGTTCTGTCACTTCTTCACCCCCCTGTGCCTCAGTTGCTCTCTGTTCCCTTCTTTCTCCAACCCAAAGCCAGGCACCTGGCAGCAAGTGGCCCAAGCAAAGGCCGGTACAGGGCTGACAACTTCCCACCAGCTTCAGCATCGCTCTCTGGGCAGCTGGCATGGCGTGATGAGGTGTTGCTGTCAGGCAAGGAGGAGCCAGGGCAGGCGCTCTCTGCAGCACAAGTGTTAACAGTGTTTGCCCTGGTAGGTCTCCTTTCACTCTGTGCTAACTGCACCAGTGACAGAGGTTTGGCGAAGAGGGCTTTCTCAGTCAGGACCAGCCTGGCACTCGCTCTGGTGTGTGCACCACGGCACAGGCGATGGAGGAAGATCCCCAGAGCACCCGGCCTCAGCCCTGCTGTCTCCTGGCATGGGGAAGCAGTGGAGGTGGAGCTGGAAGAGGCATCATTTTGCTTGTAGCCATCATTTTGCTTGTAGCCATCCCTTTTCCCCAGTATTTTAACGAGCAAAGCAGGCTAGAGTCCAGGAGGGGCCCGGGGGAAGACTGTGCCTACGCAGACCTGCATCACCAGGCACAGACATCACCATCCCTGCAGTGCCCGTGTCCCCCGTACTGCCAGCCACAGGCACTGCCAATATCCAGGCCCAAACACCACTGTGCCTGTACATGCATGCACCCACCCGCGTGCCATATACCCACCCGAGCCCAGGCGAGCACCTCCTGTGCGCACTAACCCCCTCCGCACTGGCGTGCCACCCAGACACCCTGCACGCACACACCGTCCCTACCTGGGTGCTGTACACCTACCTACCCTGGACAACCCCGCATCCTGGTGGATGGAGCACCCTTGAAAATCTCATCTGGGTTAGGGTAGATATGAGCACTGCTTATCTGGGAGGTGGGGCAGAAGCAAAGGTCTGGGAGAAATCGAGAGCAGCCCCTTGTCCACAAACCTGAGCTCAACAGGAAAGCTCGCTATGCCAACACTGCTCATCTCCTGCTGACCTTAAGCCAACAGCAAACCAAACGGCTCCGGGGTTTCCCTTCCAGCTGGCAGCATGCAGGGTCTGCGGGCAGCAGCAGGCACCGCATAAGGATGCATTTCCTACCTTGCCTGGGAGGCAGGGGCCGGTCTCCTTGGCTGGGACATGTGGCCTCCTCTTCCAGGCGCCGTGGAGCACCAAAAGATGACGCTGCAGAACAATTTGTACTTTGTGAGGGTTTTTTCATCTCTTTGTGAACATCACTTCCGTCACTAACAGCATTTAAATGCAGATCAGTGTATTAGTTTTTGCTGTTAGTGACAGTCAAAGCCAAACATCAGCTTGTCCAGTCCTGCAACCAAGTCTTCTGCTCCCTCCACTTGGAGGTAGACCCAGGTCGAGAAGCTCAGCAGGAGAGAATTGGTGTACTTCCATGAAGGTTAATGGGACTGTATTGATTTACATCACCAGAAGAGCCACCCCTGAATGGCATTTTGCTCACATTGTATGGATTAATAGAAATAAACCTGAATTGTGACACTCTGAATTTCCTCCCCAAAATCAGGAGCTTGTTGGCATCAGTTCTAAAGCATCTGCATTTATTTTCTCCCGTCCAAAGGGAGTTGCTCAGTTTATCAGACACGAATCCAGCTTTGTGTTTCCCAAGGTTTGGCTCTCTGAGTCTGAGACGTGGGGGGTTTTTGTTGGATTTTTTTTTTCTTTTTTGCCTTTTTCTCCACCCCACCCCACCCCCTTTTTTTTTTCCCCTGGGGTGCTTCTCTCTCTGGTTCCTGCTGGGAATTTCTTTCCTTAGTTCTGGTTACGAGGGAAAGCCGAAGAGCTACCCTTTCTATAAAGCAGCTGCAACGTCCACAGAGGAGAGGTGCTCTGAGCCTGATCTGTTGAAGTCAGTGGAAGCCTTTCTTCCCTCAAACAGGAGGCGAGAAAGCGAGCAAGAGCCATGCCAGCCATCCAAAACACAGTGGAAGTTCCAGGGCTATTCCGGCACATGCAATTACTGAGTTAATTATTGCTCTATCGTCTGTAGGAACTCTGTGCAATTACTGTGCAGTTACATCGGCTGTTTACCCACGTAGCTTATAAATAGAGTTGCCGTATAATCGAAATGTGGCGTGATCAGATTTATGCTGGGTGACTCGAGGGGTTGCTAAGTGCCCACACTTTCCATCCCCAGCACAGATGCCCACTGAGGATGCAGCTTTGCCGAGCAGCCGCTGAACAAAACACTGTTGGCCTGAGGCTCGCTGTCAAGTAGCCTTTACACAGACAGCCCAGGTTTCTCCGAGAAACCACACACTGGTGTACTCTGTACGCTGTGGGCAAAGCCACTTCCCATGTGGAACCGGGCTGGACAATGCAGATTTTAGACCGAGATTGCAATTACCCAACCACAAAGACACTTGGATTGGAGGAGATGGGAGTCCTGGTAACGCTAGCACCATCGGAAAGCTCCGGCTGACTTTGGTGTGTCTAGGATTTTTTGGCTTGAGGTTCTCCAAACCCACCTATAGATCAGGCAGAAAACGGCTCTTTCCACCCTATGAAAATTCCCTGGACACAGGGAAGTGTTCTGTTCCCAAAGTGACCTGAAAAATAAAACACCAATAAAACAGGAACTGAAAATACAAAAGTAAAAACTCATGAGGAAGCAATAGTGCTTTATTTTATTTTATTTTCCACTTTAAAAAAAAACCACTAACTTTTCTTTTAACCAAACTAATTTTCACTTGAAAAAGCAAAACACGGAAACAGGCCAGTAAATATCTACAAGTTTGTTCTAACTCAAGAATTTTGGAAGATACCATTTGTTGAAACCAACAATCTATTATGAACATTTATATTATGGCTAAAATGTCATTTTTGGTGGGAAGAAAAAAGAAAAACCTAACAGATGATGTGTTAAAACAACGTTTTTGTATGGTTATTCCCTCAAGCTCCAGCTTAATCCAATAGACTGTAAACCACATGCTTAAAGCTGAGCATGCACTTTGCTGACTCAGGCTTCAAAGAACCTTTGGAGATGCAAACGTGTTTGTCCTGAAGTAGTTTAATTTGATCTGTAAATTAAGATAGCAACAAGAGTATGATTTTGCTCTTCTTTGACCATTTCTGAGCTGCTGGACCCCATTCCTAGACTTGCCATGCCACTGCTTGAACTGGGGTGGTGGGCAGCAGGAGCTATGGCCACTGGCTAAGAGCAGAGCAGCGTTGTGCGCGTCCCGCAGCCCCTTGCTGGGGAGTAGCTGGCTGGTATCCACTTTTCACCTGACTCAGCCCCCAGGCTGGAGGTGGCTGCCCAGCCTGCAGGAGATCACAGCAGCTCCGCTGTCAAGGTGCAGTTTGCTGTGGCAGAAATAGCTGCAGGCGCTGCTCCTGAGCCAGCCACATTCCTCTCTTCCCCCAAAGCCCTGTGTGGTGCCGGCCACATCCAAACCACAACAGAGCACTCTGTGCAGACAAATGTCACTGCTGCTGCTTGCAGTTGTAGAGGGCCCATCACCATGATGGTATCAGTTGACCTGATTCCCAGTGTTTTCCCTTAAGACAGCTAGTTTCCTACCTCAAAACTGGAAATTAAATGCACAAAGTGCTTCCACCGAGGTCCTGGAAATCCATCCCACTGAGCTCCTGACCATGCTGCCTGGAACAGGGGGCAGAGAGGGACAAAGCGTACCAGATCAGCAGCATGTGGTGTGGTTCGTGGGTGAGTGTTGTGGTGGGGGAGCGTACTGGGAGATGTTATCTCCCCAAGTGTTGTGCTATTCCTGGCCCCAGCGCTGCTGCTCTTGCTCCTTCATGAGCAACATGCTCAGTTAATTGATCTGCATTAAGAACAAACCCGGTCCCCCACAGCGCCGTTCATTGATGCAAAGCTCAGCGTGTTAACAAACCCGGTCCCCCACAGCGCCGTTCACTGATGCAAAGCTCAGCGTGTCGTGGGGTGGAGACTTTCGTACAACAGCACGGCTTAGATGAGGGCAACACTTTTGTGCATGCTGGATTTTCACTCTGCCCACAGTTTACCCTGTAATGACACCAATAAGCTGAAACCAGGTGCTAAAGTCTACTAAATTTATCTTAAAGGATGTGGAAAATGACCAACTAATTATAGATCTATATATCTTTAAAGAAAACTTCCCTTGGGTGGCATTTGGTAGAGCAGCCACAAATACCATGTGTGTTTGGGCACAGAAGTAAGGGAGGAAGAATACATCAGGGTCCCACTGTTGTACCCTGAGGTCGGCGTTGGTAAAACATGAGCGTGGATCACACCACCAGGCTGGTGGGCACACCCCAGCCGTGCCCGGTTGCTTCCTCTCTGAGGGGCTGCCTGGTCCTGCCATCCCGCCCGTTGCAAGCACCAAGTGAGAAACCACGGAGAGGAGGTGGTACCCAGTATGGTCAGACCAGGAAGGAGGGTGGGAAGAGAGAGGCGGACGGCCTGCCTGCACGGTGGGACCCCATGCTGCGAGGTCTCCTGGAGGGGTTCAGCTTTCTTGGTGTCAAATGAAGGCTCTGCAAGGAGAAGACCCTGTCATATGGTCTGCAGTCACTCCGCTCTAGGCTGAGCACCGAGCATGGATTAAGGGTGCACCCAAACTGCCACAGGGATTTAAATCCCAGGTTTTGTTGTTTTGGCTGTAAGTGGAAACATACCTTTTTGCACCAGGCTGATGCACAAATACTTGTACAAAGTCTAGGGTGCGGGATTGACCGGCTCAGGGTCAGCTGGTGGCATGTGCTGCCGTGGCAAGCAGAGATGGAGCCATGCTAGCAGAGGCTGTGGCTCCTTGCTGGTCAGGCCTGATCGCACAAGGATGTGTACGGTGATGCAGATGGGCAGCTGGGATGCTGCCAGGGGTTGGGGTTCCCAGATGCCCACAGGTTAAGTAAAATAGAGGTAGAAGATGCGTTGGAGAGTCTCTAGGAAACACCCATCTGGACAATTTTGTGGTGGTGTTTCCTTCCAGATGACTTTCCCAGCCCTCCTGCTTTGCTAGATTAACTCAAGGTCAGGTCTCAATGAAGTCAACTGGAGAGTTGCCCGTGGCACCGGTGGGACCAGAGCTTTGGCCCGGGAGCAGGCTGCTGGGCAAGGGGTGGTGATCCACCACCGCAGGGAGTGCCTCTCCCAGCAAGCATGCGTGCAGCAGGTCCCTCATCACTTGCCATGGCTTGGGTCTTGTTTTCTGGTCCAGGTTGTGACGGGGAGCCGAGGAAGGACACTCGCTCCCTCCATTGGCAGTTATCTCCCATTTCCATATGTGGCTGGTACAGGACAAACCAAGCCCTTTTTCCTTTGTCACCAATTGCGGGTGACTTCACGAAGCCGAGCTCTGTTGCGCTGTCATGCTCTGGCTGGAAGTGGCTTTGATCTGGGTGTTTAATGAAGACATTAATTGATAGCACGTGGAGAGGAATTTGAGCAGCTCTGAGATGTCTCCCAGCCCCTCAGATCCCAGAGCCATCATCCCCTTCAAAACAGAACAGAAGAAGAGTTATTACAAAACAAATCATGTTTGTATAGGCTCTTATAAAAAAAAAGTCCTCTCCAGCTCTGTTAAGCTCATATTACTGGCAGGGCTGAGCTAAAGAGACCATGTGCACCATCGAATGCCTTCAGCAAATTAAACCAGCGTCAACGAAAGGAGAAACAAGGCACTGCTGTCCAGATCCTGTCCAGACTGAAGCAAGACGAGACACGACGCGGGGCAGCCACAGGTCCCGCTCTGCTTGGCGAGGTGCCCGTGGCGCGGCTCCGCTCCTGGAAGCGCCTGTCCCCAGCGGAAGGGAGACTTCTGCCCGCTGGGAGCCCACGCCTTCCAGCCAAGGATCCCTCAGCCCCAGCGCTTCAGGGAGCTGGAGGCTTTTCAGCGCTCAGCTCCACACGTTCTGGCAGCCATGGCTTGCTGCAGACTCTGTCCTCCTCTGCCCAGACGTGCGCTAACTGCAGGCAGCGCCAGGCCCTGCGTAGCTGGAGCTCGCATCCTTCCGGACACGCATGTTTCTCCTAGCTGATGGTGCACATCCAGCTCCGGCCACTGCTGGCGAGGTCCTCTTCCCAACGAGGCTGTGGGTTACCTACTGGCAGCCAACTGTGACCTTGTTGCTCTTCTCCATGACTTTATATGATGCTTCCGTTCCTTGTCTGGTCCAAGTTACCTGCACCTCAGCTAGCCACCCAGTGTACTGCTGGGAGACTTGGGAGGACGCAATATTTTGAGACCTCTCCCCCTCCGTCAGATTGGATTGGAATTGGCTGGTGGACCGAGAAGTTATTAGGAACAGACACCCCCAGACAATGTGATTGCACAAGCTTCATTTCCTTAGAAAACCAGGCCAACAGAGCAGGAGTCTGTCAGTAAACATGTTGATTCCAGGGTCTTTTCTGCGCTGCTCGCAGGAAAGAGCACACAGCGCTGGCACCCGGCCCGCACCACCAAACGCTGCCTTTCACTCAGGGACATCTGGACGCAGCTCGTCTGTCGGAGGATCAGCAGCGTTTGAGTGGAGGGTTGCATTGCCCATGGCTCTTGGCGGTCGCCAACAACCCAAAGTTGTCCCAAGGCAGGCAGGGTGGATGATGTGGGGTGAGCTGCTGATTGCTCCCATGGTGCTCAGTGTGCAGGGTGGGCACCGGTGGACTTGGACTCAGTCCTGCCTGGCGTTAGACTCCACTGCTGCCCAGAGGTGGGCTGAGAGCAGGACATCATGGTGCTCGTATCCAGAGCCGTCCATCCTCCACACTCAGAAGGGTGCAGGAGGATGACATCTCCCCGTGGTATATGGTCCCTGCAGCCCAGCCTCTCTGGTTTCCACCTTGCCTTCCAACTGGGACTCGGAGCCAGGAATCTTGGGGCATTTTCTCCCTTTCCTTCACCCAGACGCTTATCCCTGCATTTCCCAGCCCCTGGAGTTACAGCCTCCCCACAGCCAGGCTGGAGGAAGATCTCTTGCAACACTGGAATGCTCTGCAGTCATTACCTCCCTCCCTAGAAATTTTTGGGGTCAGAGGACATAAGTCTCAGTAATCGTCCAACAACGTCAATGGAGCTCCGTTGATTTACACCAGCTGAGGATCAAACCCCTCCCTTTCCTCTCCATATTTAAGATATTTTCCAGACTTCAGACATATTCAGAGGAGGGAGTTGATGGCTCCTGGGTTGTTGAAGAGGTTCCAGCTTTGGTCCTGGCCTGGAGTAACATGAATATGGTGGCTATGCTCGCTCTGCCTCTACGTGGAAAAGCCGCGCTCCCGCGGTTTGCTGGCTGTCGAGCTGGCAGACTGACTGGGACAGGCATTAGCGAGCCCACACACATGCTGAAGGTCTCTTCAGTCTGAGGTGTCGCTCCGTCACCATTTCTCTCGCGGCCAGCACAAGCACGCTCCCGCATATGCCAACACTGCTCCATAGCATGCTATGGACCCTACCACCTCGGTTCATTGTTTCTCCAGCCACAACAAAATCCAGCTCACTGAAGCTTTGCATGGTCCATCTCAGGGCTCATCTCATCCCTCCTCAAGCCTTTGCCAAGCAGGACACCACTGCCACGGAGCTGGCGGAGCAGGAGCTGCACTGCTGAGCTGAGGATGCACCCACCACGGACCAGAAAACCCAGCCACCTAGACCATGGACCTGTCCATCTGCAAGAAAAAATACACCCCACAAGCATTGAGGCAACCTCAGTTTCGATGCGTAACAGTGAAAGTTTATTCTGAGCCCAGTGTTTTGGTCTGGGCAGCTGGGCCAGTCTTGAGGGGAAACGCAGTTAATATTGCTGATAGCTGGATCCAATTTATAAGGCACTCAGCAGAGACAATCATCAGGGAAGGAGACAAATAATCTTCAGGCAATTAAATTTAATTGTTCCATCTGAAGATTATTTATCTCCTTGCCTGATGAATGTCTCCTCGAAGCGCCTAATAAATTGGATCCAGCTATCACTGATAGTGGCTGCTTTCCCCTGGCAGCGGGGAAGGGTGTGGAGAGCAGAGCAGCGCTCAGCTCTGTGTGTTGCTTAAGATCTGTCACCTCGAAACATCTTTTTAGCAGACTTGAAAGTGTCCACAGGCTTTATCAATACACTGCTCTTATACAGAGAGCTTGGCAGTCCTGGGCTAGATCGTGCAAAAGCTCCCAGACCAAGGTGTTGGGTGGAACGAGATCCCATGTATTAGGTTATAATGTCAGGCACCAGTGAAGATTTGGAAATATCTCTGTCTGTTGGTCTGTCTGTCTCCACTTCGTTAGCTTTTGGTCCGGCTGTTTGTGAAAAGGGCCGAGGAGGAGGAAGCCCCGCAGGCTGGAGTTGGCCGAGAGCTGATCTGCCACAGCACAGGAGTTTGGAGAAGGGATTATGGAGCACGGCACCGCTCCTGGGAACTCCCCCGGTGCTCTCCATCCCTGCCAGTGAACATCTTGAGCACCGAGCAGGTCAGTTTAGAGCTGGGCCAAGACCTGTCTTTTTTAGCACACTTCTCCCATTGCAAATACTCTACTTGTCTTTGCAGTTGGCCCTTGTTCATACATTTGCTTGTTTGTAGCCTGCGTGGAGATGGGTCTGCACTGGTTGGAGGGCCCAACAGGTACTTCCAACAGGCAAAGTAAGGTTGGCCTAGGTGAATTAAGGTGAAGAAAGTCTTGGAAAGCAGCGCAGTCAGGAAATCATCCCGGGAAGGGGGAAGAGGCATCGGTGCGGAGTGTGTGGAGCTCTTCTCCCAAGAGAAAAAGTAACTGCAGAGCAAGTTACGCTCTGGATGATCTGATTTCCAGAAAACAAGGATGCATAATCCTCATTTGAGATGATTTAACCACCCAGACAGTGGATTGCAGCCGTGTTCATGTTCCCAGAGCTCCTGACGGACAGGTCACTTGATCTGCGAATAGCCTGTGCTCTGCCTGTCCACAGCCTGTTATGAGAGCTGATTGCAGGCTCGGGACAGCAGTAAAAGCCTTGGGAGTCTGTGGGTGTTCTGAGGGACTGTGTGGCTTTCTAAAATCGGGTCTCTATTCACCATCCAACCGTTGAATAGTTCAGTAGTATTTAATTAGCATACAATAACTGTCCCATTGAATTTGATGGAATACATCATTTTGGAATGCTATTTACAGTGCTAGTTTTCTTACAGAAATCCATGTGTCAGAGCTTTATCCATTATTATAGTCTTTAAAATAGGCAGATGTGCCTTTCATGGCCAACTGCATGTTTTATTAATGGGCTAGAACTATCAGATGTATTGTAAATCATGGGACGTAGCCACCAGTCTGGTGCTTCTCTCCTCCAAAGTCCCAAGGCAAGTGAGCTTAATTGACTGAACGGTTTGCAACGAACCGTGGGGCACAAGCTCACTTCCCTGCTGTAAGAGCAGGTTCTCCCAACCACTGGTAGTCCTCTCTGTCCCGCCATCACTGCCTCTCCTCCTGACCACATCTGCTGCCCTTTGCCTGCTCTGGAGGGCATGCAAATCTCCAGCTGGCACATGCAAACCTTCACATTTATATATAGCTAATATAATTAACGTGGGCTGCTCTGCTCCCTCGACTCCCTCTTTTCACTTCCATGGTTCATCTATCACCTGTCCCTCTCCTCTCCACCCTCTGCCTTTCAAAGTCAAGGGCAGGAGCAGGGGACCTGGGACATCTCCAGCAGAGCCACATTCCCCAGGTCCCTTCTTCATTCACGCCCTCACACTTTGTGCACGTTGCACCCAACTGGGTCCTGTCTTGCTCGAGCCAACAGAGCAGCATCTTGCTTCATTTGAATATTCGCTAACAACTTAAATGAGCTCTTTTGGCGGGATTGAAAATACTGCATGAGTGATCACACCATTGGAAATAACCAGGAAAGGAAGGGGAGGCACACGCCAAAAGCGAAAGCCAACATCAAGCTGAAGGTTTTGTTGAAAAGCATTTGGCAAAGACGCGCTGCCCGCAGTCAGAGCCTGCCCCATGAGCTCCAGGCGTGTGGCAGGGCTAGCAAGGGCCCATCCGGGACTGCTAGCCTCCGTGCAACTGCTAGGACTGTGCCCAAGGACATCCCGGCTAGAGGCTCAGTTCAGCATCACCGTCTTCCCGATGCGACTAAATTTTGGCAGGAGAAGCCTCCTCCCCTCCCACACGCTCACTCCAGCGCAGGATCTCCCTCGGGATGCTCCCAGCAGAGGTTCCCCAGCTAGTGGCTCTGCTGCTATGCACCAGCCAGTGTGATGTGGAAGCACCAGCAGAGCACCCAGACCCTCTTCTGCAGACAAGCCTGGCAGGTTTTACGCCTGGCTGATGACAGAAATACCCCGTTGCTACTAACAGGGACCATAGCCAGCAACAGGGCTCGCTAAAGAGGTGTTGGAGTGTTTTTGGAGGGCATCTGTAGGAAGCGCAGGTTAGCTGCGCTTGGGATGATGCTGTCTGAAATGAGGGCATCTGTAGGAAGCGCAGGTTAGCTGCAGCACTACACGACTAGCGCTTGGGATGATGCTGTCTGAAATGGCATCTTATGTGGATGAAGAATGAGTCTGCAGTCTCTGAGGGCTGCTCCTGAAAGAGGCTTGGAGACCTCCTGTCTGCAAAGGGAGGTGTTCTCCATGGCTGGCTTCATGGAGGTGTGAAGGACCAGCCTTAGGCCCAGGCAGTGGCATGCTCCTGACTACTGCTCTGGTGCTGCTCCCCAGCAGCATCAATGTGCAGGAAAAGGAATGGGGGAAGGCTAGAAGGAGACCATTGTGGTTGGAAAGCACTCAAAGATCTGGGAATAGCAGGAGCAGCCCATGGGCAAAGGGAGCCATGGCGGATTGCAGATGAGGAAGATGGCAAGGAGGAGGGAGCACAGGGTTGTGCATGACCATCCCCACTCTGTGCATCTGTAATGATAGCACTGGACGTGAGTGCAATACTAAAATCCTAGATCTGTGCGTAATACTCCACTGGGGACAGATGTCCTCTCTTGTTTTGTACACTGTAAATGCAATATCGGTCCCAAACCCAAATGATTCCCCCCATCCAGCACCGTCCCCCCTCCCATCAGCTGCAAATGGCACAGATGGCTGGAAAAAAAGAATAGCTATTTTTAAAAAACAACAAAAACCCCAACCCTGTTATTTCTGCATTTTTTCTGCGTGAGGACACTTCCTTCCTTCCAGGAGAAATCAATCCAGTACCAAAGTGTTAACCGCTTCCCAGCCATCTCCTCCATACAAGGTGAAGTTGTGCTGGCCTCTGGCAAACGCCCCACCTCACTGCGCTCCCAGGCTGCCCCTCCTGGCCCTGTGGCTCGTGAATTGCCCCTTCTTCCCTGGGGAGAGGGACGGAGCAGGCTGCAGGCACAGGCGAAGTCATGGCGAGCCTTCAGAAGGGCCGTGCGGGTTGCAGGAGATGCTGGCCGGAGAAGGCTCCAGTCGCGCAGCAGAGCAGGAGAGGGTGAAGGAGCTCAGCCCGGCTGTGTGCACAGTTGGCTTCCCAGCGGATCAGGAGCAGGATGCGTCCTTGGCAGGGACAGACCACTAGCAGCTCAGAGGGGCTGGACGGGCTTGCCAGCAGACCGCGTCCTCGTGGGGCTGCAGCGCGCTGGCAGGACATACCTCCTAGCAGTGCCAGGGACAGGCTGAGCATTACCTGCTCCTGCACAGCAGCTCCTCACATGTCCTCCTCACCCAGCTCAGCAGACCCTGCTGGAGGCTTTAGGGTCTCCTGTTGGAGGTGTTTAGGAGCCTCAGAAGGGGAGTGGGGTGCAGAGATGGTTTGGATGCTTTGGAGAGCCTCTCAGTGCTTGCTGGTGCAAGTCTGCTAGCAAGGGTTGTGTTTCTCATCATGAGCAAGTTCCTAGCAGGACATGGAGTCCCTCTGGCCATGCCCCAAGCAATTTCAAGTCTCTGATAGAGGTTGAATCCACCATCTGGAGAAGAGCCACCAACAAGGAGCTGCCTTCTCCTCGCCTCGGAGAACAACGCTTCCATGCAGCAAGCATAGGGGCAGCCCAGTGGTCCAGCCTTGCACTGGATCTTCTGCAGGACCCAGCCCTGGGCAGGGATAGCTGCCCAGACACTGTGCAGGAGCCAAGAGGCAGCCCGGGGGACTTGGCCGTTCCGGTGACTGGGGGAAGAGGGATGCAGAGGGATATGTGGGCAATGGCCAGCAGCACTGTGCTGAGAGGTCTCCTGCACCCACACAGGAAAGAGCGGGGAGCCACCAGCGTCAAAACACAAACCAAAGCGCCACGTTCAAACTCCTCCATTTAAAGAGCAGCCGTGAAAAACAAGCGCTCCTCCAGGCTTTGAGACTCATCTTGTGATTTAGGGGAGGAAGAGGGGATCCCCTTGTGATCTTAGAGCTGTGGGGAAGTGAAGAGAGGCTCTCAGCCCTTGAGTCCCCCTCGGACTGCCTACGGCAGGGATGGGGTCCCTTGGCACCTGAATGACAAAGCGGTGTGTTTCCACGGTACTCTGAAGGCGATGCTGCCTGGTGAGCATAAGCTCTGTTTGGTCTCCAGCGAGGGAGCGGTTTGCGATCCCCGGCCCGAGCGTTGCCTGTGCCCCAAGGTGCACGGTGGTGAGAAGCCATGTGCAAGAGTGGGGCTGGCCCTGCTTTGCAGGGGACATGCTCCTCCCGCACATCTTCCAGGCACCATTTCACAAGAAACTCTAGGAAAAGCCCCAGATACTTGGATTTTGCTGGTGGAAGAACAGTTGGCAGAGGGCTGCTGCCTGCAGAGCTCCTTGGGCCCCTGCCTGCAGGAGGTTGCACAGAGGGACCCCATGATGACACAGACCCGGGTGGGATGAAACCCTCCCGAGGGTCCGCTGATGCCCAGGGGGAGCCAAGGGATGCTGAGCAGCACAGGGAAGGAACAGGGCAGAGGGGGTGGGAGTGGGGAGTGCTGCAGGACCCTCCAGCATGGCCATCCCGCTTGGGCCATGTGCAGCTTCCTTGGTGAGATCCCCATGCAAGGGGAGCTACCTTACTGGGATCCTCCATCTAAGGAGAACTATCTATCTCAGGGAATCCTCCATCCAAGGAGGGCTACCTTACTGAGAACCTTCATTGAAGGAGAGCTCCCTTGGCAGGACCCTGTCCTGTCCCTCCTCAGGATCCAGCTGCCCTTGGGGCAGCAACTTGGCCGAAGGGATGGTACCTCTGCCCTGCTGCCCCCATCTTGGGAGGGTGTGGGAGATGGAAGAGGATGAGGAGCTTGGGAGGAGCAGCATGGGTGTGGGGACAGATGGGGGTCAGGAAGGATCAAACTAGGCTGAGTGGATCGGGAGGGCTGGCAGGAGCAGGGGCGGGGGGGCTGTGTGATTTGGGCCAAGCTGGGTCTCCGGGCCATGGGACAGAGCTGAGGGCGTCGGGAGCTGGACCTGCCGGA
Source organism: Aptenodytes forsteri (assembly GCF_000699145.1). Taxonomy (NCBI): domain Eukaryota; kingdom Metazoa; phylum Chordata; class Aves; order Sphenisciformes; family Spheniscidae; genus Aptenodytes; species Aptenodytes forsteri. Next base: position 490,029 of record NW_008794125.1, on the reverse strand, counting down.
GGGCTGCATGGGGGCTGGGGGGGACAGACCGAGGTGCACTTGGGGGCTTTGTGTGCACAGCCCGCACAACAGCTGCCGGCAGTATGGTTGGCTCCAAAGCTGGCGTTGACAGTCCTTCACTTTTATGGGAACTAAATTTACCCAGACACACGCAAAATCAAAAAAAAAAAAAAAGGGGGAAAGAAAAAGATGGGGGGGTTGGAATTAAAATAAATTGCAGCAGCGGCGGCATCTGCTCCTTTGTGGCGCAGTCTGGGTTACGGAGAGGGGAGGAGAAGTCCCCGAAAGGGAGTAGCACTGGTGTTTACTGCAGCCCCGAAACATCCCCTGTTTGTGAGCCGAGTGTGTTTTCACCGTGTTGCCTCAGGAATGCTTGACATCCAAGATGCCAAAGAAATGTACCCGCCCGGTGGAAAATGAAAGCCCAACCATTTTCCATGGGTTGGTCGGCAGGCGTGTTTGCTAGCGTATAGGGACAATAATGCGCTGCGTTGTTAAGGGAGAGAAGATCTGCTGGGAGCAAAGAGGCTCTGACAGGAGAAGGGCATGATACTTGAAGCTTTTACCTCCTTCCTTTTAAGATGCCCTAGAACTTTTGCTTAAAAGTTTGGTTAATTTTTTATATCTTTTCTCTTCCCTCCCATCCCCCAAGCCAGAGGCGTGCACTGTGGTGATGGTGTTTTCCTTTGGTTGGTTGGTTTCTTGTATTTGGATGCCTTGTCTCCTCCAAGTGCAAGGCAGCAGACCCGAAGCATAAGCACAAGGCAGGACTGTCCGTCCGGTTGGCTACGAAGATTTCCAGAACAAGCTTCCAAGGTGGTTCTTTTAAAGGTGGAGATGCTCTGGAAGATGCTCTACCATTTAAAAATATGCTATACCTGGTGCCACGTGGGCACATCTGCCAACACTGTCAGTTCAAAGAGCAAGAGCCACACACCCTGGGCGTTGCACACTCATGTCTCCATCGGCAAGCACCACAGCGTGGGCGTGCCCTGCCTGCTGCGCAGGTAGGCTGCAGGCATCGGCAAAGCTGTATTGCCAGGGCGGGCACAGCCTGGCTGGTACCGAGGGGTGTCTCTTTGTACAGGGCGGCTCAGAAGACCAGGGATGCTGGCAGGTCATGGCGGGTCCAGTGCCGGCTCAGCATCGGCGGGAAGGACATGGCTGGGAGAGGCTCCTGGCATAAGCATCCATCCTCCTTGCCGCAGGAGCCCGCTGCAGCATCACATGGCTCCAGGGGGGTTTAAGTGACTGTCCACAACAACACAGGCCAGGCCCAGACTTCCATTCAGAAGATGAAAAAACATCCTTATTTTTAAATATCACCACCACTTTCATGGACATTTAACACTGTAAACAAACTTTGCAGCCACGGTTTACAGAGAGCCTACTTGTCAGCAGGGCTTGTCTGTCGGCCCCCCTGGCAGCTGCAGATGCATGCTGTTCCCCGAGCTGTTTGATTAAACTGGTGCCCAAACAGAAGAGCGGAGGAAAAGGTTTTGATGGTTTCGTGTGCCGCTAGAGTGGAAGAAAACCAGCGTGAGTGGGTACAGTTTTCAGAAGTTCAGGAGATGTCTATTTTTAGCTGCCTGCCGTCCGATTTTTCCAGATGACAAGTGTGCACTCTTTCTAAAAATTGAATTCTTCTTGGGTGTTTTTGGTTTGATCCCTAACTTCTTAATTAAAAGGAAGATGCTGAAAACAATTAGTCACTTTTTAAAAATTGTAGCCAACAGTTCCTTTTGCTTCATTCAGCTGTGATGTGACTGGGACCAGAAGTTATGCTCTGGGCGGAGGTGGGAAACCAGGGTGGCTGGCACCGATTTGGCATTTAGTGGGTGTGTAAAATGAGTGAAAATTATACCAATCTGGGAGTTATTCTCCGAGGAGTAAGTGCAGCCTCTGAGATGAACTCTGAAGTCAATAGGAAACACTCCCTGTCTCACCAGGGCTGGACTGGGCCGGGGATGTGGCTTGCGATGCTGCAGCCTGTGCTGAAGTATGTGTGCACTGGAAGTGCCAGGATGGGAGCTCTTCCAGTCCAGCGGTTGCTGCTCCTGCTCTGTGCGCTCATCTTGCACCGCTCTTCTGCCCAGCTTTCCCATGCAACACAGCCCGTCTCACTTGTTCGTAGCAGTGAGGGGTTTGGCCCAGGCTGTCCCGTGGGGGGTTGTATGTGTTTTACTTCTTGCAGTAGCCGGCTGGAAAGAGCCTGGTAACTCCAGTAATGCCACCAGTGCAACAACATTGGCTGAAGTAAGAGCAAGATGGATGTGGTACAGGGTGATGGGTGCTTCATGCTCCTTCTTTTGTGGATGGGAACCATTGCTGTGCACAGCAGAGGAGAAAATCTGATGGCAGATCCGGTTGCTGGTACATAGAGTCCGCAGCATTTAAATAAGCCTGTATCTTTTCTGCTTTACAAGGAGCTGAAGGCTGGTCGCATGTTGGGCTCGGTTACGGCAGCAGTGTTGCCAGCACACATGGTGCTCATGCTGGTGCTTTCCCACTGAAGCCCCAGCTCCTGGAGTCATGTGTTTCTGTTTTCGCTGGATAATCTCCCAGGCCTCCCAGTTGTGGAGAAAACTGGTCCATCAGGAAAGGAATGCGAAGAACCCAAATGTGTTTAATTACCTCCTGTAATCAGAGCTCTGGTTCAGGTGGCCAAGCGAATCCCTGTCACCGCTGGTAGCACCACCAGCTGCAAACCCAGAGTGACTCTTTGAAACCCGGTATAGCCGGTGTGGTTAACGTGGGGGTCTGTGAACATCTCTCTGGCCACAGATTTGCTTTTGCAGCCCCCAGGAAGGCTGCTACATTGCCCGAGCTAGGGGGGGGGTCACATGAGAACCAGGCTGCGGCAGGTGTATAAAACCAAAGCCTCCACCCCCTTCACATCCCCAGAGCGCAGTGGATGCTCACGGGCTCCAGCCCTCCCGTTCAGCTGCTATGGGCATCCACCCACCCCTCCGTGCTGTGCCGCCCCGGCCCCGTTCACACACACCCGCGGCCCGAGTGCTGGGAGGTATGGGCAGCCCAGAGGCGGCAGGCACGCTCCTTCGCGGGACTTCAAAGCGGGCTCCTTTGTGTGTGTGCGTGTTTGTTCCCCTCCCCGGTACGGCTGTGCTCTGATCGATGTGACATCACCTAGAGACGATGCAGGGGGACCAGACCCCGCCATTGTCCCCGGGCTGGGAGGCGATGTCCGTCTCCTAGGAGGTGGGAGCTGGGGCTTGCAGGCATGCTCTGATCGATGTGACATCACCTAGAGACGATGCAGGGGGACCAGACCCCGCCATTGTCCCCGGGCTGGGAGGCGATGTCCGTCTCCTAGGAGGTGGGAGCTGGGGCTTGCAGGCATGCTTTCATCTCCCTGACCTGCCCTGCTGGCGAGAGGGCTCTTCCCAAGGCACTGGCCTGGGGAGAGGCGTCCCCACTGCACAGCAGAAGGGACACGAGTGAGAGACAGACACGCTCACAATGTTTAAAGACATCATTAAATGCCCCCACCCTGGAAGCCTGCACTTGCCAGCTACACCCATCTGTTGCTTTTCATTAGAGATCCTGTTCCTTTCGGAGGTGTGCGCATGAGTGCAAATGTGTGTAAGTGTGTGTGTTCTTGGCCCCTCCTCAGCACCCTCCATCTCTGCACCCAAGGAGAAGGAGGGCGGGAGGCAGCCTACAGCCTCCTGCTTGCTGGGAGCTGCTGGGTTGGAGCTGGGAGCCATCCCAGGCGCATGGGGACAGGGACGTGGGAGCCTCCGAGTTATCCAAGGGTGGCAGGGAGGAGGTGGCAGTCTTGCTTGGATCTCACAGAAAGCAGACCAGAGTCTTCCCAGACTGGGAGGGAGAAGGCGCCCTGAGGCTGGATGGCAGAGGAGGAAGACTCCACCTGGGCAGGGGACGGAGGAAGGCTGAGGAACCCATTTCTTTCTGCAAGGGCCAAAATTTTGTAGGTGGTCTTTTTTTAGCTTTACAGGGGCAGGAGAACTGTGGCCCAGCTTAGGCAGTGGCCAGGGACCCCCAGACTTTCCTGTGCTGTAGCAGGAGTGGAAGGGTCAGCGAAGGGCAGTTCCCCACACAGCCTGGACCCCTTTCCTGCCTGCCATGGAGGAAATCCCCCAAATTAGCTGATGGGGGGAGTTCCCCTCACCTTCCACCTTCAGAGAGGCAGGTGGAGGGGTGGGATTCGGGAGAGAAGAGGACTTTCTCTTTCAGAAGCTGGCTGGAAGGGAGGAGCAAGCAGCTGCCTGCCCCACGGGCAGGAGGAGAGGATACAGACGTGGTGCATCCACCTTGGCCACAGCCAAGGGAGGGGCTGCAAGCCACCACAACGGAGGCAAAGTGGCATTTCGATGCCTGGTCCTTGCCTTGGCTGCCCACCACAGGCAGCTCTCTGGGAGGAGCACACGCTGGCGAGCTGGCTGGGACAGCCGGTCTGCCCCATCATCTCCCGGTCGAGAGGAGAGATGCCAACATCCTGGTGCAGTGCCTGGCTTCCCCCAGGGGTGTGTTTGGGCACGGTCCGTCCTCCTCCAGAGAGCAGGGTACTCAGTGGTAGCGACCAGTCCTGGTTTTGGGTGAAGTGGGTGAGCAGGGTACTCAGTGGTAGCGACCAGTTCTGGTTTTGGGTGAAGTGGGTGAGGAGGTGGTGGAGCTGAGCTCCCTGGTGCCCCCACGGATTCCCACCCGGGTCCAGGCTGCCACATTGGTGCAGCTAGCAGCGGGCTCCCTGCGAAGATCAAACGCGGCTGAAGAGAGGCAGGCAGGCATGCTCCGCCAGCAGCAGCCAAGCAGGCAGGGACCCTATTTCATTGTCACAGCCCTTCACCTCTTCTTCTGTGCTCCAGCTCCAGGGCCACCACCCCGGCAAGAGGGATAACACTGGCAGGGAAACCAGGGGTGTCCCCCATGCTGGAGCTCAGGGCTCTGCACAGCACATCCCTGGCCCTATAGCAGAAGACACCCCTGTGCCCACCCTGCCTGATACAACGGGAAGGTGTCTCAGGGAGGACATCTGTTACCTAGGCTGGAGCCAGGCACAAGTGACTCATGCCGTCTGCCTCCAGGAGATGCCAGGTGATGAAGGTCCCCACTGACAGGGCAGATTGGCAGAGCTGAATGCCCCCCTTGCGCCCACCGAGGCCCTGCTAGCTTTGGGGCTGCGCTGCGGAGGTGAACATCCCCTAGAAGGTGGCATTCATGCATAGTGGGGTCAGAGGGCTTGGCTCTAGCAGTGTCAGCAGGGCAACATCCCCATCCACCCGGAGCAAGGAGCAGGACAGGTGGATTGGGGTCAGGTCTGGGGGAGGTGCCCAGTATACTGTCAATAAGATGGGTGCACGTGAGGGGGTAGATGGAAAGGTAGAGAGGAAAGGACTGTGGCTTGAAATCTCAAATGCAAAGGGATTTCTGTTCCTGCCATGGTTATCTGGGACCATCCTTAAAGACCTGCTGCCACTGCTGGTACCCTTCCCCATTTCCCCCCACCAAGAGCGTCACTGACTTGCCACAGCAGCGTAGCTGCGGGCAGGAAGATGGGGTCTGGGCTTTGACAGTCCGTAAGTCAAAGCTCCCCTTGATACTAGCCATAAACACATGATGCTTTCAACATAATGACGGGCTTAATGATAATCATTGAGGCCTGCCTCCTGTGAGCATAAAGGCCTGAGCTGAGAAGACCACTTCACTCTTCCACCCCGTGGTCTCTCTCAGAAACTCATGCCAAGGAATGGCAGCTGCTAAAGGCAGATGTGTGCAAGGCATGGCAGGACTGTTCAGGCTCACACCAGAAATAGGAAGATCTTCACTGTCAGCTGGAAATTTTTCCACGTCATCCCAACAGGAGATCTAGCAAGCCTTGCCATGTGGGCAGCCTCCCCAGGAGGGCTTCATAAAGCGGATCCATTTTGCAGTGACTGGGAGCAGTGTGGGTTTGCCCCAATTGCTGAAGCGGTTTACCTTCAGAGCCATGCAGGTAGAAGGGCCGGGGGCAGGAGAGGTGAGCTCTGGCCAAGTGCCCACATCCCCTGTACTCCCTGGGTCATACAGCCCTGCAGCCAGCATAGCTCAGTGCCATGCTCTGCCTGACGTGTGATGGTGGAAACAGTGGTGAGATGTCCATGCTGAACAGTGACAGGGCTCCTCCAGGCAGAGGCTGGACATCCGCACGCTGCACAGCACTGGGGAAGGCCTCAGAGTCTGCCATTCACCACCTCTTGGAGGCACAGGGCATCCCTGCCTGGCAGGAGGAAGAACATGGGGAAAACAAATTGCTGAGGGACTGGGCTTGCATCACTCTTCAGGTCTGCAGATGATGCCCAGAACTGGTGTCATAGGAGGGAAAGGCTCTTGCATGATCCAAGGGAGGCAGGTCTGGAGAGCTAGAGCGAGGTCTCCAACTGTGACCAATGTCTGCAGCTCAGCTCCAGGACGGGGCCAACATGCAGGGAGGGTTTTTATCTAGATCTGAACTTGGCAGTCCAACGCTAGCATGTCGCGCTGCCTGGGACATACCTGCCTGGCAAATGAGCACAAAAATGCCCGTTGCTTGCCTCTTCTGCCTCCGCAGCACAGTGGTGCTCAGTGCTACATGTGCAGAAGGAGCAGGGCAGGGTGGCAGGAGCTGAATTGCTCCTCAGGCCGGTCTCTCCCCCTCGGTTCATGCTGCCCTAGCAAGCCCAGGCTGCCCCATGGAGAGTGGGACACAGTTTGGGGGCTCTCTGATCTTCCTTATTGCATCCCGGGTCTGCCTTCCTGGACCACCATGATGCACTCGCACTTCACACTCACGTGGCGAGCTGGGGCTGTCCCCACACCCACCAGCTTGTGAGGGGGTGGCCAGACCCCCAGCTGAGCTTGCGTCTCACCGAGGCATTTTGCACCTTCTCCCCACCCAGCCAGCCCCTGGGGTGCAGTGGGGACCCGTCCATGCTGGAGAGCGCAGAGCTCTTGGGATAGAGCTGTCATGGCCAGTCCTGCATTTACAGACCAAGACAAAGTCAATCTACATTATTTGCTGTCGGGATTAACTGGTAGGGGAAGCTCTTCTTGGAAAGGACTGGACTTAATTATCAGCACATCGTTAGCTAGCAAGCTATCTCCTAAGCCGGGAAGCTCTGAGCTGATGCCATCAGTCACTTCTAACGAGGCGGGCTGTAGTTTACCCGGAAGATTTACAGTTTCTGATGGGCACTGCAATTCTCCGTGGCATGAAGGAATTGAGCAATTGCTGCTATGTAATGTCAATTGCATCTGGCAAGAAAAAGGGAGCCAGCGCCTGAACATGGCACTGGAGAGGCTGCTGCATATGCAGAGTGGAGAAGAAGGTGATCCAGGCATAATGTGCGTGATATACAGCCAGAGCACACTTAGATGAACATCTCACGTCCAGCCTAGTACTCAAAAGAGTGGGATGTGTGAACACTGTTTTATGCTGGTGGCCCCAGCTTGCATGCTGCACACTTCAGGTGGGGCAGCACGAACCAGCAGCAAGCCCAGGTGTGTTGTCATCTTCCGAAGGCATGGCAGGAGAGTCTCAGAAGCTTTGAACCATTGCCCTGGGGTCTGCTGCTGTCCTCCTGCCTGCGTCCCCCTGGCTCTGCTCCATCCTGACATGCATGAGATGAGGTCTTCTCCCAGATACAAGTGCGTGGGACTCAGCCAAGCAGCCCCCATGCGTGCCGGGCAACCGAGCTCAGCGTTGGGCTCACTGAGAACACGGACTTTTCGTGAGTTGCTTGGAGGAAGGAAGCGTTGTGGTACAAAATGTTATATGTCCATCCCAGAAGGAAACGTGGTTATGAAGGTGTGGAAAGCCATGCTTCAGTGATATGAACATGAGAGGAAGCCTGAGCGAGATGGCTTAGGGTTGAACTCTGCAGGTAAAGGCATATGGGAAAGCTGCCAAGCCTGATTTCCCATAGCAGCAAGCAACAGACTCTGAAGATCCAGGCTGGAGCAGGGCAAAAGTGAGCCTAGCAGGCCTGGACGAGCTTGTCTGAGTCAGCATGAGCAGGGCCAGTGTTTTGTAGATCACTGGACTCCAGAGCAGCAGCAGATGATGCAAAATGATACCGCGGGACCATGGGTTCTTCCCAAGGCCAGCCAAGCCAGGGTAAAACCAAATCTTCCATGATGTACCACCACACCTGGGCAACTGGCATGGCTATTTGATGTTGCAAAGATGCCAAAATAATGAGCTTTATCCTTATGAGTTTGTCCAGAGCAATTGGTGCTTCTGACACAGCTGCTGTGACAAAATTACAGTGAATGGCTGATTTGTGGGGATTTTCTTTTTTTCAAGCCAAGAGAACCTAAGAGAGACTCAGGCTCCAGGGAGCACCTCAGCATCCCGGGACCCTGACACCCCGGCCCCCCGAGCCAGTGGGGTTTTGCAGCATTCGCTGCCACTGGGACATATGCTGGGATCTGTCATTCCCCTCTTTCTGTGCAGTGGGAGGACGTTAGCGGGGCAGGGATTGGGAAAGGCCCCGTGTTTTGCTTGGCTTGAAGGAGGAACCCTTGTAGTGAGGGAAATAGGGGCAGTAAAAATGACTGCTTGGGTAGATAGGGAGGTGCACGGGCCAAGGAGCTGATGTCAAGGCACTGGGGGCCATGGGAGTCTTCCCCCGGCTTGGCTGGGCTTCGATGGAGGCAGAAACGGGCGGCCCGTGGCACTGGCAGAACCCAGGAGACCGCGCTGGCAGCGCCCGAGCTGCTGCCCTTGGAGGTGATGATGTCTCCGGGTTATGATTCCCAGCAGGATCAGGAGCCCTGGCCCAGCCTGCAGCAGCGCGCTCCTCTCCTCCCCTCCTCTCCTCTCCATCTGGTCTCTCCTGAGCTTCTGTTTTGGACCCTTCTGCGCTTCCCGTTCCTCCCCCTGCCCCGCGCCCTGCCCTCCCGGGACTGGAGCTGCGGGGGCAGGCGGCAGCGAGGGGGGGGTTAACTGCGGCGCAGCCCTAATGCAATCCAGTGCCTCTATCTAGAGCTCTGGTATTACTGGCTGCCGTTACCATACTAAATTGTATCTGCGCTTCAGGAAAAAAAAAAAAATATATACCATACTGTCTCTAGAACTGGCTTTAAAAAGGATTACACATCAATACCCAGCCACCCTGCTCACCCCCACCCTCCGCCACCATTGTTCTTTCTAAGGCGCTCCTCTCACTTTGATGATGATCACTGGCAGAGTTTCAAAACGATGTATTATAAAATCTTCAAAAAAAAAAAAAAAATCCAGTTGCCATAACGTAATGCAGATTTTTGTCACCGCTCCACGGCTTCTGCTTTCAATTTCCAGTGAGGGGGAGAGACTTGGTCGCAGTCAGATGGAGACCAGCTCGCATCCCCACTCCCTGGGCCCCCAGGCAAAATCCCTGGAATTTGTTCCTTACTGTTTGAAGGCAAAGCTGAGGGAGGAGAGTGCAGAGGAGGGGAGAAAAAGGAGGTGCCAGTCCTCAGGGCTGATAGGCACAAACCCAAGCTGTGCCCCAGGTGGAAGTGGCAGCACATCTCTGGAGCTCACCCTGGGCTCAGCACAGCTGAGTGGGCATGGGAAAACTTGTGGAGGAGCGGTTTTCCGTGGAGAGGTTAGGATTATCATCCTGCAAGGTTTTGAGCAGCGATGCGGGGTCTCAGCCTGGCTTTAGGTGTTTGATGCAGCCTGTCTGTCTGTCTGTCTGCCCTGCCTCGAACAAAGCATCCGTCCAAGGGGCTGCATTTTGCTCCCACTGAGCACCTGCTGCTGGGAGCAGCTGAGCATCAGCCCGGCTGCAGCCGTCCACTTAGGGGACGGGGAGATCTCCGAAGGCTGGGAAGGCTGCAGGCAGGACAGGCTGGGAGGACGCAGTGGGACTGGACTTCACAGCCGACGCTTCTGCCCGCAAACACTCTTGTCTTGTGCTGGGTGCCAGGGCTCTGGCTCTGCCTGCGAGAGCCCCTGCCTGCCCCGTTGCTGCTGCGCTTGCTCGTGCAACCTGTGCATGGCCCACTGCAGGCAGGTGAGAAGAGCATCTTCTGCCAGGTAAAGCTCCAGCTCTGACAGCTGAATTGAACTGTTTACCGCCCACCTCATGGGCTGTTATCCTGCCCGGAGCTGCTTCTGCTCGCGTTTGCTGTCACAAGCCAAACAGTCTGGTGCTGGGATCAATGTGAAGAGCAGTCCAGGCACTCCAGTATATGGCACCGTGACATTAATTGACCAATTTACTCTCTGTCTGCTGTCTCAGAAGAATGTTTTGCAGCTGCAGAGGTTCGGGAGGGTGCTGGGATAGTATTCCAGAGCATAAAAACCTGGGACACTTCTGAAAGAGCAGTGACACCAGGGCCATAACCCACCTGCTGCAGTCTTCCCGCAGAGCTTGAAAATCAGGTGGGCTTTCCCCAGGCTTGCAGCCCAAGTATGAGGTTGCCGCACACTGTCACTGCCATGGTGGGAGGGATGGAATGCAGCTCTCCAAGTGAGGCATGCCTCAAATTTTTGGAGAAAAGGAGCTGTTTCTGAATAGTTGAGAAGTTTCCAGGATTCATATCACAGTACTATGAGAGCAGGGCTCACTCTGAACCAGGCAGGCAGGGTCAGCCCTTGTCACAGAGCAAAGGGACCTGGTGGTGTCCATGGCTCGGGTGTACCCTTTGCCATAGCCAGGACGGATCTGGAGTCGGTCCATCAGGAGCTTCTCGGGCTACAAAGGTTTCCTGGGCACCAAAAGCGATGTACCGCTTCTGCGACTTTTCTTTCCCTGGTGGCACCCTGTACCTGAATGGACTGCGCCTGGTAAATGGGAAAACCCCTGAAATTTAAAGGTGTCCTCAGGGAACCTCAATCCTCCTGCCTCCAGAACAGACCTCACTGGACTTGCAGCTTCCCAAGTGGGAACTGCATCCAGTAACTGGAATACTTGAGCAGACTGGGGAGAATGGGGGAACATTTTGGCTTCACTCTTGGAGATCATCCCTGAGTTTTTGGAGAGGCTTTTGTTTTGGAAGGGTTAACCATCTTCCACTGAGAAATGATGACCCAACCTGTAGCGTGCGAATGCGGATACAAGTCATCTCCAAGCCAAACATCTTCATTTGTGAAAGCCTTCCACAGATTTTACTGGGGACAATGGCACTGCTGGGTCTTAGTGCTCATGAACAGCTTCAGTGTAGGAGTACTTGGTCATCCCATGATTGGTTAAGCTATGGATAGTTGGTAGGAAGCTGAACACATTTAAAACCACAAAATGACCCCTCCATCCATTGCAGGTGTCAAGCAAGTCCTGACTGGAGCTGTCACTGCTCCTCATGGTCCAGGAGGGTCCCTAACTGTGTCCTCTATGGCTGCCGCCTCTTGGCTGGCGGCTGAAATCTCCAAACGGTAGTTATCTGGAAGGTCAGTCTGCACTCTTGTTTCCTGGGACTCTACCAAGGACCACAGAAAACTGTCCAGCCTGGCCATAGCTGTTCTTCTCCCCCCTGCCAGTGCTCCTCCATCCCTCAGCCCCCTGCGTGTCCTCCAGCTTGACCTCTCCCCCAGTGCTGATCTTGTGGGTGGGTGCAAAGAGTACGGCTGGGAGGTGACTTGGTGGAAAGCATCGGCTTCATGGCACTAGCTCTTAGAGCCGTCCCCGCCATCTGATCTTAAAAGGGAGCGTTTTTCGGAGAGTTATGAGCCTATGCAAACAGGGTTTTGTAAGGCAGCATCACTAATATGGAGCGTAACCTTCCTACCCACAAACATCCTGATACCCTTTCTGGTGTGAGTTTGGCTTTGTAAGCCAAGCCAATCTGATCAGGAAAATCCTGGGGAGAAAACAAACAAGGAGCCCCGGGAGGAGGCTGGAAGTCGCTTTCCAGAGTCAGAGCAGATGTTGTTCAGTAGACAGTGATGCCACAGATGTGCCTTGGCCGGCTGATCCATAAGGATGTGGCAGCCTGGCCACGGGGCAGAGGGGGCTTTGTCCCCATGCTCCCAGCTGCCCCGGCCCCATTTCTGCCCCTCTTCCCTCAGCAGTAGCAACTGGGACAGGCTTCAGGAGCATCAAGGAGATGGGGAGCCCTCCATGCCACCCTCGGTTACCCGTCCTTCCCCCTCCCCGGGCCATAAGATGGCATTTCAGGGTCAGCTGCTTTTGTCCAGGTGCTGGTGCCAAAGGTTGTGGAAAACCCTTTTTCCCGGCTCGGCAATGCCCCGCTCCTCCCAGCCACGACGTCTGCAGCTCCACGCAGGGGGGAGAGGCCGAAGCCCCAGGGAAAGGACTGCTTTTTTAAAAATTTTATTTCCCTTCCACTTCTCAGCACTGCCGCAGCCGTGTCCGTCCCGTCCCCCCCCGATAATGAGCTGTTGTCTTGTGCAGCATTGAGAGCTAAGTAAGCATGAAAAATTGGAACAATAAAGAAGTAGTTCTGGGACAGCAAAGCCCCTTGTTTGACAAGGCTAATTCCACACCCCCCAGCCTCATTTTCTTTCAGCCACCTTCCCCCTCCTCGCTCCTCCTTTATTAAATGAACTGGCTTTTATTGGGGTGGAAGCTGGGTTTCCTTTTCCCCTCTTGCCCCCCCCTGTTCACATGTAATTTGGAGAGTTAATCTCCTCAGGCAGGAAATGTTGTTTCTTTCACCCTTTCTCTCCGGTCCTTTCCATTTGGCTCTTTTAATTGGGGCCCAGACCAAGGAAATGGCCACACCACGGAGCCCGAGCAGGAAGAGGGCTGTTTCTGTTGAGGGGCCCTGAGCATCCCTTCCCACTGCCCTAGCTCCCCTTCCCACTGGCTAGCGTGCTCCCCTTCAGCAGATGCACCCTTCGGCCAGGGATGGGGGTGCCCAGCTCCCCTTGGCCAGCTAGACACCCCGGCTGGCCTGGGGAAAGCTGGGCTGGAGATGTTGGTTGACATTTCTGCTTCTTTTCTGAATTCCTCTTCCTGCTTCAGGTCAAGTCACCCAGATGTTCCAAGATGTAACATCACCCAGGGCCATCTGCCCCAGCTCTCCGGCAGTATGAAGGCACTTGGCTGCTACTATTTTCTGTGGAAACTCTTTGAAAGACATGACGTCGTAAAACCTCATGGAAATTCTCCAGATTTTTCTTGATGCTTTTCCCCCAGTTTCTTTTAAAGAAAATAATTCCGTTTTAATGAAAAATAGAGAGCTGGGTTTCTTCCCCCACCCTCTATCTGTCTTGTTTCTTTAGGCTGAAGGAGATTTACAGCAGGCCCTCTTGCTGGCTGTGAGTATGTGGGGCATGTGGCCCAGTGTGGACATTATCTTGGGTGGTGCCGGTAAATACAACTCGTAGTACAAGAAACCATGATTGATAGTACTACGAGGCCTGATTGCTCAACACTCACTAGATGAGGCCTTCCTTTGGAAAGGACAAGTACAATTGTAATCCATGCTTCACTCAAAGGCAGGGCAAGACCATGTTGAGCTTTTTTTTAATAGAGAATCACAGGAAGCGACTGGAAACTCATGGGAGAAACGTTTCCTAGAGCAGAGCAAAACTGGGCAGGAATAGGCACTCGGAGATGTGTCGCCTGCAGCAGCCTCTGAAGACGATGGCTTGGTGCGCACCAGCGTGTGCAGGGAAGCATGAGAAGGCTTGTGATGGGAGCAGCCAGTGGAGCCCGGTCTGCTGCTCAGAGCAGAGTCCTGCTTCCACTGTGCCCTTCGGATGGTGAGGTGCACTGGGGACAAGGCTCCAGGACACCCTTTGCGCTTCCAGCTCCTCCGGAGACCCGGCCACAGGGGATGAAGCGCAGCTGCTCCCAGGCAGGGTTGGGAATGGCCGGTCAGCCGCCGATGGGCTGGGAAGCTCTGGAGACTCCAGTCTCCTCCTAACCACAGTTTGGCCTGAACGTTCCCAGCTCTCTGGCAGCCAAAAGCTTTTGGATCACTCTTTGGCACTGTTCATCACTCCCAACAGGGCAGTGATTCATGCCGGGAGGCTAATTATCGTTGAATTCACTCATCCCTCTATAGATAACCTCTGGAGGAGGGGATGGGCTGGGGCTGCACATTTGTCACCTGCCATCACCCACGGGACTCGATGCCGGTGCAGATGGCATCAGTGTCCTGCATCAGTGGGGACACAGAGGACCCTGTCTGCACTCTCTGGCTTCAGGCACTACCTGGGAAGGAGAGGTTCAGCGGGCAGCACGCAGTCCTGCAGCAGGAGAGGCATCGCCCTGCCGCAACATGCACCATGCATGGGATGATGGCCACGGGGTGCCCTGCTTAAATATTTGCTGAGGAAAATGGGCTGCCTGAGTGTGTCGCGCACGGCAGAGGAGACTGCACTCTGAGAAAAGCAGCTGGATTTTAGAACTAGATAACCAGATCTTTGGCATGAATTGGCGCTGTCCTGGAGAGAGCGAAGCTTTGCTGGTCCATACTGGGTGAGTGTCCAGCCTCTGGAGCAGGAGGCCAGGTGGCTGAGGACAGGGATACCTGGAACAGGGATATCCTCACTTGGATGTGAAACCAGGCGTGTCTGGCAGGAGTTGGAGGGAGGGAAGAGACATGTCACTGCAGGCAGAAGTAGCTGTGACCCACAGGCTGTCTGCCATCTCCTCTCTCACCTATCTGGGGACACTCAGTCCAGTGAGGACCTCAGTCTCCAGGAAGCTCAGCTCCCACTGAATGCACAAACCGAGAGGACAGACTTTTCTGGAAAACTTTTTTAGGCAGTGTGGGAAAACCTGCTCTTCCCTGTGCCCTGTGCCTCTGCATGGGGACTCAGGAGCAGTCCCCAGGCTTTGTCTGATGCTGACTGCAGAGCACGCATGGGCTGTGCATGGGTCATGGCTCACTGACCCAGCCTCGGGGCTGCAGGGGAGCTGGCTTTGCAGAGACAGGTTGACCTGTGCATGTAGAAAACGAAGGCCCATATCCTGCCTGCAGTGACACTCAGGTAATTCCCTGCACAGGTGCTGAGGAGTGCTACACCTCTCTTTGTGCACCTCAATATCATCTGGGTGGATGTGGTTCCTTTTATTTAAAGCAAAGCAAATTAAATCCCAGCAGCATCCCTTTGAGCTAGCCAAGGTGCCTGGCTCCGCTTCCAGCACAGCCTCGCCCTCCAGCAGCCTCGGCCCTTCACCTCCACTTCCCTAAAGCTTGACCACCTGAAGCCAGGTAAGAGTGTTTGTGCCGGGCTCAGGTCATGCTGCGGAAAGCGGGGAAAGGCAGCGTGCCCTGCTCAGGGCCTCCTGTGCTGGGCAGGGCAAGCAGGAGCCTCCCCTGGGAAGGGGCAGGGCTGGACGGGACAGGCAGCTGTGCTCCCTCCGTGGTATCGCAGCATCACAGGTCCTGGACCCTGGGCTGTAGGATCCAGGCACAAGTGGGAAGCTGGAGCTCTTCGGGGCTGTCCCCAGGAGGCTGCTCATGGCTCAAGGCTCGGACCAGGAACAGGCAGCAGTGGGCTCACGGGCATGGCACTGGAACGGTGACAGAGGGGCTGTCCCAGGGCTCACCGGGATGACATGGTGCTGCTGGGTACAAGTAAGGCCTTTTGATGCTACCTGTGTGTGGTAGGGGAGGGCAACGGGGATGGAAGACCTGCAGCAGAAGCTTCTCCTCACAGAGCCTGGCCGAGATGCAGCCAGCCCTGTGTGGGGACAGTGCTGCTGAGCAGGAGCTGCAGCACGTGTGGCTGAGCATCGCTGCTGCGGGGAGACTTCAGGGACTTGCCCTGGTGCATGAGGGACACGGGATGATGTGTCTCGCCCAGCTCGCCTGCCCCCGGAGGGCAGGGAGGAGAGGGTTAACCCGCTCCCCCAGGTCCTCGGCTCTTGCAGGAGACGATGCCACAGCTCTCCAGCTCAGCCCTCCACGATGCCACAGCTCTCCAGCTCACAGCCCTCCAGCTCACAGCCCTCCAGCTCACAGCCCTCCAGCTCACAGCCCTCCAGCTCACAGCCCTCCAGCTCACAGCCCTCCAGCTCACAGCCTGCCGCCTTCCCCCTCCCTCCCCACTGCCCGTCAGAGCTCTGAATAGGGAATTAGTTTTGCCTGCGTTTAGACCTCTTAATTAGCTATTCTTTTTGCTGGGCTGGGGAAGAGGAGGGGCAAGAGGAGACCCTCACGCACCCCCAGCTGAGCCCTGGCCCTGCTCCTGGAGCAGCACAAAGGAGCCCAGCAGGCAGAGCCATCGGAGGGCGCTGGGGACGCCAGGACCTGTCAAAGCTTGTTTCCCACCTTCCAGAGCCAACCTTTTCTGTCCCAGCCAGGAGACAGCCTGCCTTAATTGGGCTGAAAATCTAATCATTTGTACCTCCGGGCCTGGGAAGGGGGCAGGGGCGGGTGTGCAGAGCCCGCAGCCCCGGAACGGGGCAGGGCAGCTGGGCCAGGGTTGGAAGGATGCAGGCAGTGGGAGGAGGGACAGGAGCAAGGACGAGGGGGAAGCATGTAATGGGGAAAGGCAGTATGGAGATGAGGCAGGAGAGGGGTGAGCAGAGTCCCAGAAAGTGCATAGGCTTGTGGAGCAGCTGAAAGGACAGAAAATTTATTTTTTTAAGAAATAAATTAAAAGTCATTCCTGAAAAGAAAAGGGGGCAGGGGCGGGTGTGCAGAGCCCGCAGCCCCGGAACGGGGCAGGGCAGCTGGGCCAGGGTTGGAAGGATGCAGGCAGTGGGAGGAGGGACAGGAGCAAGGACGAGGGGGAAGCATGTAATGGGGAAAGGCAGTATGGAGATGAGGCAGGAGAGGGGTGAGCAGAGTCCCAGAAAGTGCATAGGCTTGTGGAGCAGCTGAAAGGACAGAAAATTTATTTTTTTAAGAAATAAATTAAAAGTCATTCCTTTGAAAAGAAAAAAAAAAAAGTGAGCAACTGAAGGGTGGAAGGGAAAAAGAGCAGCAAAACACGTGTTAGCCACTTCTCCTGATCTCCATCTGCTCTGATAACTCGACTGAGGCTGCCCTTGTGGTCCTCATGTGTCCCACCAACATCCAGAACCTGAGATGCTCCTGCACCACGGGCATTGCGTGTGCATGGCCCCCCTCCCATCTTGGCATCTGCTTTCTTATTATGGCTTTGGCGCTGCTCTCCTGCCCCTTGAGTGCCAGCGACTTACCTCTCCCACCTCAAAATAACGTGTGCAAGCCTTGCCCAAAAGAGAAGAGCAGGGAAAACTATTCCTAGGAACGGCCATGCGGCTTCTGCCATCACTCACGTTCGTGGGGCAACGACTGCTCCAGCAGCTGTGCTCCCGCTTTGTTTCAACTAAAGGTTTTCCAAAGCTCAGGCTGCCCATGTTGCCTGTGATATCGGGGTAGGGTGGGGAGGTGACAGCCAGCGTGCTGTGTTCAGCTCAGTCCCCACAGCTTTGCCACCTACCTGGTATGTGCAAGCCAGGTTTGCAGAGTGAGGGCCAGCCCCAGGTCCCTTGCATCTTGCCAGTGCTGCTCCTCTGCTTACACCGCTTACACCCTTCCTGCTTTAAACACCTTTACGCCGTGGCTGGAGCCTCCCCATATTCAGGCTGACTTTTTTCAGGCAGTATTGTAGGGGCAGCAGCGGAGGACAAGCCTGTGAGCAGTGCAAGCACACGCAGGCCATCCAATTGCTCGTGTCTTTTAGCACAGTTTCTTCAGTACTGGATGTTTTCACAAATACTCTCAAACCACACTTCTCTAACTGCCCTCTGTTCAACGTGAGAACACTTCATGTCTCCAAAATGACGCACACAAACCAGGGTTATGCATGTGCATGGTCCCTCCCCTGGGTTTTATATAAAGAAACAGTATTCTCCCCACAGTTCCTTCATCAGCTCCTCCAAGCTTTGGGTCTTATTCCTCAAGACAATATCTTATTC
Source organism: Aptenodytes forsteri (assembly GCF_000699145.1). NCBI lineage: Eukaryota > Metazoa > Chordata > Aves > Sphenisciformes > Spheniscidae > Aptenodytes > Aptenodytes forsteri. Next base: position 472,234 of record NW_008794125.1, on the reverse strand, counting down.
ATTTCTCATCTTTTTTTCCTGATGAACTATCAAAAACCAAAAACAAACCCCAAAGTCAAAGTCTTTACCAGAATTCTATTCCTTCTCCTTCCATAGGGGATCCAGACATTTGTGCTCGTGCAAGGGAGGGCAAAGGAAACACCCTGGCGAGGAGGCTGCACACCGTGGCTCTGCCCCATCCCGTGCACCAGCCTGCCCACGCGCACAGCACCGTGGCCAACCCAGCAGCAGGATGGCAGCTGGGCAAACTGGTTTGAGCCACGAGCACCAGTCGCCTGTAATCACAAGCAGCAAAGTCCAGTCCACACACCGCCTGCTCCCACGCTCCCTGCCCAACATCCTAAACCAGACCAAAGGCACAATAACAAGTGCCAGACCAGAGGGTGCAACTGGTTAAGCAGGAGAGATGGAGGCATCAGAGTAGCCCCAGACTGTGGAGCGATGGATACACTGACAAGGCATTACTGTCTGACACAGCATGGAACTAAATTGTGGACTCCTTGCCAGGGGATGCTGCAGAGATACAGAGTAAAAGGGGTCAAGAGCGAAGACTCCAGCCAAAGGAACCCAGGGCAGAGAGAGACTCCTGAAACTGGGCCCACCGTGGTCCAGTAGATGTGAAAAACCTCTGGGGTGTAAGAAACAGGACAGAGTTCCAGGGAAGAAGAGGGATGGGAGAGCCTGGAGAAAGCCCCAGGGTGTGCAGGGACTGAGCCCCGCGGGGATGGAGGTGGGCGGCAGCACGACCCAGGGCAAACGGCGCGGTGCGAGGTGGCTGCCCACTGCCGTGACTGCAGCCCCGCTGTTAGCTCCATGGCACAGCTGGATCGGCTGCCCTGGGAGCCTGCCAAGCTGGGCAATGGTCTCAGCCCGGGCACTGACAGAGCACCAGGCATCAGTTCTGTACCAGGAGCACCTCAGAGCTGCTGGTAAGACACCTGCAGAGCCGGAGATTTTATTGCTGGGAGTCGGGAAGAGCAGATGCTCAGCAGTACCACTCCTGGCTGGGCAGGCAGGGAGGGCAAGCCAGGGATTTGGCTTGGTGCTCATCCATCCCAGGAGGTCCTCAGTGTGCGAGGAAAGGACAAGCCCAAAGGGTTGATGGGCTTGTGAATGGGTCTGGGCACAGAGGGCCAGGAACTGCTAACCTTGCAGCAGCAGCATCTCTGGGCAGTCGCGTGCAATGAGGAGGGTTTCGAGCCCTGGTTTCAGAGGGTTGCTTTGGGAGAGGCTGCTCGGAGGGCAAGGTGATGCAGGAAAGCACACGGCTGGGACGGGGCAGGGTGCCGGCGTCCCCAAAACTCCCACCGCTCTGCAGGGTGCCATCCTTTGCACAAGGCATCTGTGAATGCAGCTGCAGAGAGCAGCAGAGCAGGCTGCAGTGGGTCCCGGGTCAGCTGAGGTAGCTCTGTCCCAGCCAGTGATGATGACAAATTGCAGGCAGATAGAGGCAGGCGATCTGGCCTTGTGATACCCTTCCATTTTCTAGCAATTGATGCCTTAGCGACTTCCTGAGCCAGGAGCGGTATGCGTGCCGTCCCATGTAATAGCCACCACGGAGTCTGCCCTCAGTGAATTTGTCTAATCTCATTTCAAAGCCATGTGTATTTTTGGCCTGTGCAGCATCCTGTGGTGATGAAGTCCACAATTTAATTACACATCGCGTAGGATAGTAATGCCTTTGGTCTGCGTGGAACCCAGGGCCGGCTCGTTTCATTCATAACTTCTCCCTGTAACCTCAGCTTCCTGATTCCAGTGGAAATTAGTCAGCGAAATGCTGGGACTCCCGTGACTGGTGTCCTTTTAGCTGGAGGAGTCTTTGGAGGCACGCAGCCAGGGCTGACCTTAGTGGAAAGCACGGGGAGTTTAAGGCGAGCAGGATGCCCGTGCCCAGCAGGGATGGAGGGGCTGGGCTGGGTGGTGCTGCAGCAGGGAGAGGATCTGGGAGACCCGTACGGGACCAAGGAGAGCGACCTCAAGGGATTCATGGGCACTGGGGTCCCTCGGGCAGCTCGTGTCACCAGTTGCAGGCACGAAGCTTGGGCCAAGGAGTCAGCGGGTGTATGACATTGGAGTCAGGTCATGAAGCAAAGCAGGGTCACAAGAAGAGAAGTGGAAGGGCTGCGGCGGTGCTGGAGCCTGCACCAGAGCTGAGCAGAGCTGTAGCGGTGGAAACCTGGAGCATCTTCTGCCGTTTTGCCCTGGAGTGGGGCTGCCTTGAAAAGTACAGCAATGGGGACCCTCAGGGCTTGATTAACACTGATGTAGCTGCTCCTCTTTAACATTGCTACCTAGTATATCTAATTTTAATCTCTTGTGAGTACAGGGGGCATGCCAGCATATGAAAAGTACTGCTTAAATAACTAGTGTCCAAATCTTTCCAGCCGAGCTGAAGAATTACAAACCACATCAGACAACGTGATGAGCTACAGTATAAGAAACTTGATTTTAGTAGATTATCCCATTCAGCATGTCCACAAAGCCTGGCTCCAGCGAGGCTCCAGCACGCCAGTCTCCAGCCAGGTCCCAGTCAGTGCTACATACCTCCTGGCACAGGTGCAAGAGTCAGGTTTATGTTGTCTCTTATTTGTGCTATTATTGCTTCTGGCTTTGTGCAGGAGTCAAGAGTGCAAGAACACAGCGGGAGCCCTGGTGGTGACCAGGAGGTGATGGGACAAGAACTGTGGACGTCTGAAGGCACTGAGAAGCACGACTGTAAATTGACTTGGATAATTCAAGTTGACTTGAATAATGAGGAACGTCCTTTGGCGCAGAAGGTCAATAAATCACTCGCTCACTGGACAAAAACTGCCAACCCCCTGCTGCGACCTGGAGCAGCTTCAGGTCTGGACTACACATCAGCGTGGAGGGAAGGGCAGGATGCTCTCGTGCAGCAAGTGCTGCCTTCCTCACTCTTCTCCAGCAAGGAGCTCACATCCTCTCTGTCCGCACCACCCTGCCTGCAGATGCCTGCCCTGCCAGCGCAAGCCCCCAGATGCAGCATGCTGTAAGTGGTCACCTCCTCATACCCCTTCCTCACCTTCAGTCTCCAAATTGCGTATTCCCCACAGGCAGCCAGGTGCTGGAGCAGGAAGGTCTGGATGGCGCTGAATGAAATTTTTTAGTTGAATAGTTTATTGCTTTTTTTGTTAAATGCAGATTCAGAGCCATCAAGACTTGTCCTGAATTTAGATCAAATTAAGCAAACATTTTCCTCTGGAGAAAAGGAAAAGTCTGGAAAAGTTTCATTCATCAAAAGATGAAATAATTCCTATGGACGTTTCTGCCCTGTTGGTGAAGCGGAGCTCGGTGTCCCGTGCAGGTGCCGAGGGAAAGCCCAGTTACAAGGATGCAGGTGCAGTTGTCCCTCCCCAGTGTGCTCCCAGCCTCTTGCAACGGGTGCTTGTGTCCCCTCTCCTGTGGCGTGTCCCCTGGCCCCCACACCATCCTGCAGCAGCCGGCTCCACAGGCAGGGGCTGCACGATAGTCACCTCCGCTGCTCGCTGAAACACGGGGTGTGGAGGAAACCCTGCCTGCTGAGGAACGCCGGCAGGAACCGGCAGGGTGCTGGGGCTTCCTCCCCTCCTCTGGCCACCGCACAGGCAGGTGCTGCCCTCTCTGCCTGCTGGCGTCTGTCCCCAAACAAGACCCCCAGTTCGGAGAGCTCTGAGGGTGATGATCCAAGGCTTTTGGTTTCTCTACCAGTCTTTGATGAAGAAATCACTGTTTCTCCTGGTGGAGCCCATAGCCCACGGAGGGCCCAGCCTGGATGGCAGGAACAGGAGGGATTTCTCACCTGGGAGGAAAGGCACTGAAGAGCCCATCCTCGCATTGGAACAGACATTTCACAGCTCTCCCCGGCTTGATGTTATTCCTTCCCTCTGCTTCTTCTTTGCTGCTGCCCTCTGAAACATCCATCAGGACAAAGGCCACGTCAAAGTGTCAGCTGTACCAAGAGCGTTTCTCTCGCTCCCTTTGTGGTCCCCTCCGGGGCTGATAAAAGACCCACAAGCTTCTGGATGTGAATCCTAGTTGCGCAGCATCTTTTGCAAGCATTTGCACGGGGCAAGCAGGAGCAAAATGCCCCAGGTCAGAGCAGCAGCTCCTTGCACCCACGAAGGGCTGCACAGGATGGGAGGGAGAGCGGGAACCAGGCTCAGCTCCGCCACTCGTGCATTTGAACTCCTTTGCTGCTAACTTTCCAGCCGGAGGGAATGACTGACAGAGACTGATGGTGTCTCTGCCTGTGTGTAATCTTAGAGCCGGCTGGATTTGGGAAATCTCTTTCGTTGCTTTAAAAAAATAAGCAAGTGACTAGACTGAAGGGTCCCGATTAATCGTGAAAATCTGGGCAAAATGCAAACGCCTTCTCAGGTTCTCACCCCACGAACCGTGCTGTGCGTCCCAGGGCAGGGCGGTGAAGCCCAGCTCAGGCTGCAGCACAGGAGGCACAGCCCAAGCCCCAGGGAGGGCCAAATCCTGACCACCCCACAGCCATGTGAACAGATCCTGAATGCAGAGACGGAGCTCCCCTCCAAGCCCCCCAGGTCTGGAAAGGCCTTTGGATGAGGAGCACTCTGTAGGCACTGGGATGTGCTGCTGGTCCTGTAAGCCCTCCCCTGCCTGCTCCTGCTTGCCCTCGACGGGCCATGCTCCGGGATACTGGTGCCCTCCACTCAGCAACAGCTGCCTTCCTCCTGGGCTTCACACTCCTCAGGGTCTGAAGGGAGAGTTACAACCGGTCAGAGATGACGTTATTACGTTGAATTATTATTCACAGACAGGCTTTTTCAAACAGGAATTTAGGGAGGATTTGGCACCCACCCCCTGGCTCTGCCTGCTCCCTTCCTGCGGGGTCCCTGAGTCACCCGGCCCCGTGTTTATCTTCCTACATCTCCACAGCATCTTAGGGACAAGTAAAGCTGGAACTGAATCAAGAGAGAACAAATACACTGGCAGAACACAGCTGAGAGAAAGCTGCATGGGTGCAATATAAACTCCCCCAGGGGGTTGACCAAAGCCTACAGAAAGCTGGAAAGCTGTAGTTCTCGCACGCTTTGAAGCAGGTAGCAGGGTTTCCAGCCTGCACTCAGGAAAGCTGGGATGCTGCTATGTGTCTTGTGTTAGAAAGACCTTTGTCAAACATATAACCTTGTCTTCCATGGCTGAAATAAATTGAATTTGCAGACTGGAGTGAGAAATGCCAGGTGGAGCATCTGCAGCAGCAAGTTTCCCGGCTGCCCAGTAATAAGACTGTGGAAGAAAACAGGAGGCAGCCGGCTGCACACGCTTCGTTGAGAAGCTGCAGCTCAGAGCTGGTGCAACCTCCGGCACTGAGCCGCAGAGGATGCTGCGAGCCGGCACCGGGATCCCCCCTTAGACCGTGCATGAAGTGTTCCAGGGTGAAAAGAACTCTCTTCCACGAGGAGAATCACCTGGACACCAGCACCCCTGCTGTGCCCCTCCTGGCTTTGGGATGGGCTCCGTCATGGCACGAGGCGGCTCAGTGCTAATCACTCTCAGGGAGTAACCTCAGCCCAGCTGCTGTGTTCCCTGGGATTTAAAGACAAAAGGAACTTGTCCCTCCCGCAGCCGGTGCGGAGCCGACTCTGCTCGCGTTGTGGGGCAGGAGGTACGGATCAGAGGGAGAGGTGGATAGGAGAGCTCCACAGCAAAAGTGTCTTCCTCAGGGTAGGCACAAGGCCACATGCTGACATAGGATCCCATTTTCCATCCTGTGTCAGCCCACGCCTCCTGCTGCCTTCCATTAGCTTCTCTTGGGCAGGGACCCATGTCACTGCAGTGAGAAACATCCCTCCTGGAGCGACACAAAACAAGAGGAAGCAAACCCATGGACCTTCTCTCTGACTGACCCTTGCCCCTTGTTGTACAGGAGAAGTACCAGGCTTTGGCAGTATTAAACCTTGCACGTGCGCTCCTAGAATTGCTCTGGCCTCCATGGACCTCGGCTTAGTGGGCAATGGGCCCAGCTCCTCAAAGACACTGAGGTTCCCTAACTTCTGGCGTTTTAAGCTGTCTGACCCTCCTAGCCCTGCTCTCCTCTGACGCCCATGCCCTGCTAGGGGTGGGCAGTGCTAGTAGGAAGAGACGCCTCTTCTTGGGGGACTCTCTGGGATGTAGCTCCGCAAAGCTGGCGAGCAGGTTGGAGTGGCTCTCTAAGAAAGACACAGCAAAGGCTGTGCAGGCACGTGAGCTTGGAGCAAGGTGCTCCGAGACCCTGCAGTGTGCTGGAGACAGGGGCACGAGCCACCTGCTGTGTCAGCTGGCAAGAGAGTCCCACGGGTACGGCAGCATCACAGCATGGTTATGGGAGCAAGTGTCTGCCTCCTGAGGTCACCCACCAGAGCAACCCTTGAAGATGAAAAAATCAAAGAAGGTAAAAAATCCTTGAAGATTAAAAAACCTTAAAGATGGAAAAAACAAGAAGATGAAAAAAATTCGTCCGTGCACATTTGCCTTCAGTGCAACTCCCAAGGCACAGTCCCTTTGCCAGGGGAGGATGGTGTGTGCTTGGGGTGCCAGGCCAGGGAGAAGAGCTGGACTGCAGATGCAGTGTGGCAGGTCACCCAGGTCCCTTGGAACCTCAGCACAGAGGTGTCCCGGGGTAGCAGTACATTAGCTGGCACAGCAGCAATTCAACCTCTGTGGAGCTGAGTGCGGGTGACTGAACCGCTTGAGGACTCCCTGTGCACCCCAGGGGGGTCAGCAGCCAGCACTGAGCCCTGTCCTGGCTGCCACCGGAGCTGGAGCTCCCTTGGGTCCCTCCATCACACATCAGTTACAGCCACAACTTGGTGTCCCTGGGAACATCATCACTGTGGTGCTCCTTTTGGCCTCCAGCTCACCACGGTGGGACATGGGCTTGCACCCAGGCGAGAGCGTGGAGCACGTTGGCTTGGGGAGGAGGCCTGAGGGCAGGCTGGGACTGCTGGGACCCAACCTGCCAGGGCCCTACGGGAAGGAGAGCTTGAGCCAGTGCTTGGGGCAGGCTAGAAGAGGCAGCAAAAGGAAGGTGCTGTGTCCTCCAGCAGTGTTTGCTGGGGGATGGATGTTTGCAAGAAGAGACGCATGGGGAGTGGGCTGGGGCTGGGCTGTAACTGGATCTTTGGTCTGGCTGCAGTTGGAGAAGATTCCTCGTAGCTGTGTCGGGCAATGGCTTGGTGCATTGTGCAGGGCTGCGGCTTGCCCTGTTCGTCTGCATGGCAAGAGTTCCCCTCACCGGCTGCCAGGTCTCCCTGCATTTCAGAGTGGCACAGAGCAAAAGCCAGGGCTTGTCAGAGCGGAAAGGAAGGGGTGGCAAATTTGGCAAAGTCTTGTTTTAGCAGATTGGCCTGGGGCTGGTCATTTGGGTTTGGTTTACACTGGCAGCAACGCGTTCTCCCTGGAGAGTGGCTTGGGAGTCCCTGAGCCATAGCTGCTCCCTGGTGTGGCCACCCTTAGTGGTGGGACATGTCCCCAAGGCATGCTCTAGCCCTTTTATTCGGGACATTTAAAAAAATAGCTGCCCTGAGCAGTTCTCTCTGCCTTGCACTAGTGTTGACAGCGACTGCCACGTACAACATGACGTGGCAGCATTGCTCTGTGTCAACACATGTGATGACAGATGTATGCCAAGTGGGTAGAAAACCCAGAGCTCCATGTTGTTGTTTTTTAACGTTGGCGGCTGTCCAGTGATCATTCCTGGTCTCCCCGCCGAGGAGCGTTCCTCCGGGTCCCCTGGGAGAGGAAAGCTCGCCCTGGTGAGTTTTTGAGAACTCCATCCTGACATCCCAGCTTCTGCTAAGCCCCCAGGCTGTGCGGTGGATGCTTCAGGTTTGAAGGGGGTCAGGAACATCAAACTGCTCCGCCGGGGACTTTCCTTCTGCAAATTCCCTCGCTGGAGGGTGAGATCATCTGCCTGCAAGCGCTGGGCCGCAACAACCGATGCATGTGAATATTTACAGGGCAAATGACAACAAAACTGTGATGGCTGCGGTGAAACAACCCTCCTTCTTCCTTCTGCAATGCCAACACCTGCCCAGAAGGAGCTGTGCAGAAGACACCAGCCTAGTCAATACGGTCCATCAGGTGGCAAATGTTATAGTCACTATGAATGGATCAAGACCAACCAAACCTTTTGCTCAGTGCAGCCTTCTCCACCACCCTGGGCATCACCTGTCCCAGTTGTCTAGGGTATAGGCCACAGCAAATTGGAGTAATCAACCCCAGGCTGTAAGACAAGAGGGAGGAAAACCTCCCTTGGACTTCTTCACATGTAATGGCGATAGGGTAGGTTTTTCTGAAGCATTTAGGACATCTGGCACTACTGGAAATGTGCCAGGATTTGGGCAGGCTGTTAACTGGAACCGGTAGAGCAATTGCTGGGCTCTCAGGGACAGCAGGGAAATGGGGGTCTGGAGTGAGTGGTATCGGGTATGGGAGACCAAGGTGCTGCAGCCAGCGCACAGTGCGGGCATCCGCAGTGCAAATGTTGAAGGACGAACTCCAGGCAGCTGATGGGGGCTGTAAGGTACAGCTGCACAGAAGACAGGGAGACACAGGGCCAGGCATACGGCAGGAAATGAGGTTGGATCATAAATGGGTGAGGCAGCGAGGGACGAGGCACAACACCGTGGTGCCAAGAGGAAGAAAGTCACGAGGAGCTTGAAAAGCAGAAAAATTCCTCATGATAAGGACAAAAAAAGGATACCAAGAAGCTCAGAATAGGAAAAACACCCTACTTGGTATAGAGAAAATGTATTTCTGAGGCACAAGTAATCCCCTCCCTGGAGCTTCAGGGGTGTTTTTTTCTTTCCCATCAGCTCTTTGGCACATCTCAACTTGGTGCGGAGTAAGCGCCGGGGTGGTGCTGAGCTCCCAGGAGCATGGCTATGAGGTCCCACCAGGGCGCTGTTAGCTCGGCTTCTCGGAGGAGACCTTTGCCAGATGCTCCTCCACAGCCCCACTGGGGAAGGGCAGCACTGGGCAGCCAAGGGGGTTTTGTTGGGGCTGGTGGCCTGTGGCTGTGGAGGAGGGAGCTGGGGGTGAACAGGGCAGGTACCAGACCTGCACAGATTCAAGCCCCTAAAGCAGAAGGTGGCTGGGGCCTCCTTTCTTACCATCCCATTTCTCTTCCCACCCCATTCCTGATGGGATGGGAAGAGAAACCTGTGAGCTGCTGAATAACTTCATTAATATCGGGACTACTGAACTGCTTACAGAAATTAAACTTTAGGAGATCTATGATGAGAATGAGAAACACTGTGTGTGTTTGTGTGTCCCCGTGTCCCGTTCATTTGACCCTTGCAGTGATATTTTTGCCCCAGGGGAATCCGGCCAACCAGAGACACCTGAGTCCTGCCCCTGAGCTCTGCTGCGCAGAGGTGCGTGCCGAGTCACAGCCAGCCCTGGGCGGCTGCATGGGCTTTGCTGTCTCCCTTGCCTTCACCAGGTTTTGGGGCCAGCCAGCCGCTCGCAGCCTCTGAATTCCTCCTGCTCGCAGCAGACTGCAGGGAACCGGCGAGCCCAGTGAGCTGCTGCGGGAGGCTGCTCCGTGGACCCCTGCCAACCACTTGCCATGGCATACTTTGGGAACCGCTCCTTTAGACACACTGACGAGAGCAGGGTAATGTATTTCTACTGGAAAATAAACATATCTCTAATGAAAAACTGGTGCACTGTCGTTTAGTCTTTTTTTTTTGGTTCCTTAAGTGAAAATTAGGGCTTTTGTCTTGTCAGACCCAAGCCTTTCCCCATACTTGCCATGCCAGCCCATCAGCATTATTTCTCAAGCATAAAGAGAGCCTGGAAAACTTAAACAAGCAAATAGAAAGCAACAGAAAAACCCGAAAGAGAGAAAGGACGTTTAGCTGGGAGTTGGGTTTTCTCCCCTTCCCTTCCCTTCCCTTCCCTTCCCTTCCCTTCCCTTCCCTTC
>NW_008794125.1:458810-461540 GCF_000699145.1 Aptenodytes forsteri | reverse complement strand
TCCAATCTAAACCTCCCCTGGTGCAACTTGAGGCCGTTTCCTCTCGTCCTGTTGCTTGTTACTTGGGAGAAGAGACCGACCCCCACCTCGCTACAACCTCCTTTCAGGTAGTTGTAGAGAGCGATGAGGTCTCCCCTCAGCCTCCTTTTTTCCAGGCTAAACAACCCCAGCTCCCTCAGCCACTCCTCATAAGACTTGTTCTCCAGACCCCAGAAGGTGCCTTAAACATCACGTCTTCTTACACGGAATTATTTTGATAAGGCTTTTCCGTATGTGATATGTACCCTTTCCAACTTTAAATCCTTTAATTAAGGGCTAGATTGTGAGTTGGGCTGTGTGCCCGCAGAGAGCAGTAAGAGGGAAGGTATATGAATGCATAGCACTGCTCAGCCTCTTGGTCCACGCACGCAGCCATAAATAGGATTTTGCCCCAGTGCCTCTGGTCCCAAAGAGAAGAGAATGGGAAGGGGCTGGAGAAGGAGCCTTTGGCTGGTGGACCCTGCGGGCAGAATTAAGCCTTAAATTTCCTGCCCAGGGGCTTGTCTTTATTCCACCTGCCCCTTGAAAAATTCAGAAGAATGCCAAATGCAATGCTTCATGCCAGCTAGCGCAAGAGCACGGCAGTTAGCCCACCATGGGCTGCCCGCTAGAAAGGCTGGGAGAGTCTTCCAAGCCCCCTGCAGACCTTGGTGCCTTCCCCCCACGGCCCCTGGGACGTGCCAAGCACCATTTTCCAGGGATCTTGCCTCCGAAAGGGGAAACCTTCTCCAGCCTGCCCTGGAGAGCCTCTCCTCTCCCACGGGGGACCTGTCGAAGTGACGTGAGTGTGCCCAGAGCAACGCCATCCTCGCCTGGCGCAGGATGATTAAGAAGCATGTTTATAAAGTCCAGGAGACAGCTGAAGGAATTAAGTTACTTGAGTGCTTTGGGATCCTTCAGGATGAAAAATGCTGTATACATGTCGGATTTTATTATTACAATTACAGTCAGATGTTAATCCCCTCACCGGGATTTACTAAGGCAGCAGTGCCAACAGCAGTACATCTCGCTGAGTAATTGCCCCGTTCCCGACTCTTGGGTGTCTCTGCCCTGAGATGCTTCTCGTTACCGTTTGCTTTAATTCTGAGACTGCTGAGAGACCCACGTTTTCCCACCCAGCGGTGAGCGAAGGCAGAGTGCACATCTGCCTGCGCACCGAGGCTGACTTCGGCTCAAGCATCGCATGCCTACTGGGGTCAGGAAATCGGTAATGAGAATGTTTTACTGAAAATACTCAGTATTGAGGGATAATGATACTCATCTCTTCTGCAAATTGTTTTGAGAGCTAATGATAAAAGAGCTGGGGAACAGTATTGTTTCATGACTCTAATTGCAGCCAAAGGTGTGAAGAAAAGCTGAGTTCAGCAAACCAAGCCGGCATCATGATAGCAGAAATACACGGCAAGGGAAGAAAGGCTGGATACATTTAAACCGTGCACTTTAATCCTGCGCACTGTAGTAATAACCAGGACGCACTGTGACTGGCTCCTGAGCCGGCGCACGGCGGCTTTGTCTCCCTGAAGTCCAGGGAATGCTCTGACTTTATGCAGTCTCCGACCTCTCCATTTTGGGGGGTTTTGTTTTCTTATCCTGTCTGAACCCAACATTTGGCATTTCTGGGATGATGAAGAGACAGAACCCTGGGGGAAATGCTCCGTTCGTTTTGGCATTTCTGGGATGATGAAGAGACAGAACCCTGGGGGAAATGCTCCGTTCGTTAGTTTGCTGAGCGAAGCCAGCTCCACGCATGCTCAGCGTGCACCGGTGGGGCGCTCCTGGCTGGCCTGCTGCTGCAGCCCTTCGCTTTGCTTGGTGGATCATAAGCAGATCGCGGTGAGAAATTGGCCCCGCTATCTGCCTCATTCCCTCCGCGCCCTGCCTTGGCCCCAGTGGGTAGCTGGTTATCTCATGCCTTTGGGAGGGAGTGACTGGCATGGGCAGGAATGTTCTTACACACTGTCAGCCTGGAGGAACCAGCTGTGTGTCCAATTTCTGGACATGGTTCAAGTGTGAGCTCAGTCCCCAGCAATGTGGAGGTAAAGGAGGTGAGAAGGGTTTGGGTTTTCGCTGTGTTGACACCCACCAGGCTCCACCAGTTTGTGCCTCAAAGGTTGTGGGTCCAGCTCTCCGCCAAGAGATTTAGCCCCACGCTGCTGAGAAGGGGCTGAAGAAAGAGCCACTGATTTAACCGGGCTTGCTATCACACCATGTCGCGCTGAGGGATGCAGGGACACTTTATCTGGGGTGAGAGTTGATGCTCCTGGAAGGCTGTAGCCTCCCTTGCCGAGATGCTGATGCCGGAGCGCATCTGGTGGTTACACTCTGGTGTGCTGCCCCAGGGGTCCTGCCCAGGAGGGGCTGTTGGGACATGGTGCCCTACTCGTCTTTTAGCTCTGCGTGAAGCTGGAAGAGGGCTTTGAAGGTGGCATGGGCTCTTGCGGAGGAGCAGACATGGTGGGGCAGCAGAGTGGTTGTGGAAAGCAGAGCGAGGGCCCAGCTACCCGGGAGGTCTGTGCCGGCGCCCGGACCGCCCTGGGCTGGTGCGGACAGAGGATGCCGAGGGCAGGCAAGGGCTCCTTCTGGCTTGGGCGCCAACGCTATGAACCCAGCGCCGCGCCCGCTGCTGGGGTGATGGCCCCGGCGCCTCTCCGTGCGTGGCCCTGCAGCACCCGCGCCCCAGCCGGGGCCAGC
>NW_008794125.1:448847-455779 GCF_000699145.1 Aptenodytes forsteri | reverse complement strand
GCTTTGTGTATTATTATTATTATTATTATTATTATTATTATTATAATATTATAATTATTATTGTTATTATTTAAAGACTAAAGACATAGGACCACATTTTAAACCCATCCCCACAGAACCTGAGCATTTGAAGGAAAGGGCAGAAATTTCCTGTAAAGATGATTTTATCAAAAGGAAAAGGGGGGGGGGGAAGGGGTTTTTTTTAAGTGTATAACAATTAATTAAGGAGGAAATTTTAAAGAAAAGTACAAATCTATGAAAGAGTGGAATCGTTTTGTTGTGTGGGAATACATATAGTCGTGTAGAGATGTTAAAGGAAATTTTCTGTGTACAGTTTATTTATTTTTAACGTTTGTGTATAGGAAAAAATGCTAGAGATTATGCCAGAAACTATTGGAAATGTTTACTTGAATATTCCTTTAAAAACATATCAATGTAAATATGAGCTATCACTGATCAAAACATTTTTAGCAATAAACTCTATCTTTGAAGAAAAAAAACCCGTGCAGCACCCCAGCTCCCTGGGAGACCAGCGGAGACTCGAATTCTTGCTCAGAGTAGGTGATGAGTAAAGGGCTTTGGCTGGGCCATGCTGGTGTAAATCGCGAGACGCCCCGAAGGTTGGTAGAGCTCCACCGGTTTACGCCTCTCCAGGATCCCGCTCTGCATTTTCTTTGCGTATATAACCTGTTGGGGAGAAAAAAAAGACGGGAGAGAAGTGGCTTGTAACGCGTAAAAGAGCTGCGATGTCCCGGACAGGAGGTGTCATCTGAAGTCCTTGGGAGATTCCTGCTTCGTGTTGCCCATCCCGAGCTCCCGCATGCTCTGTGGCTCTTGGATTCGGCTCTCCCGCTGGCAGAGGAAGCGGTCGAGGTTACCGCCCCGGCCATCAAAGCGCCTGACACAGCTCGGCAGCCTCATGTTTGTCAGAACAAACGTTTTTTCCCGGCTGTCGCCACTAGCACAGGAGGGAAGGATGGAGACGAGCCCTGTGCCCAGCCCTGCTGCCGCGACGGAGCCCCAGGGCTGGCATCTCCCCCCCACGGCGTAGCCGGGTGCGTGCTGGGGTCAGGAGGAAGCCCTGATCCTGCAATGGCGCTGCGTGCCTCAGCTTCCCTGCCCTCGTGCACCGGGGCCGGACGGGACCCCCTGCTCTCCCACTGGAGCTCATGGAGCCAGGGCAAGGGAGAGACGGGACGGCTCCGCACGGGCAGGCTGCCGGCAGCCGGGCTGGCTGGGGAGGAGCCCAGCACTGGTGAGTGGGGGCACTGGCAGTGCAAGTCCGCTCCCGATGGAGATCTGTCTGTCTGTCTGTCATAGGGCTTGGAGCGGGGCCCTGACGGGCAGCCAGGCTGTCCCCCTGTGTGCTCCACGTGGGCTGCCGGTGCTGAAGGGGAAGGTCTGGCCGTTCCCTCCGGTGTCTGAAACGCGCCCGGCATCCCCGAGGAACAAACTGCTGCTGAAGGCCCTTGCCAGCGAGGAGCCGCGCTCTGCTAAGCTTTCTGCGGAGCGGCGGGGAGACCCCGTCCCCCTCCGGCTCGGCGCGCTGCAGAGGAGAGCGGCATGACACTGAGCCCGTGGGAAGGCGCCGGGGACCCTCCAAGGGGTCTGGCTCGCATCCGTCCATCTTCCTACAAGGGGACCACGGTCTGGCAAGCCCCCCTGGAGCAGGCCTGCAGAGCCCAGAGGTCATGCATGGAGAGAGGCCGAAACAGGGAGAGGGCTTTTCTAACGAGCATGGTGGGGATGAGGCGAGAGGGACAGTGACATCCAGCAGCCGATGTCCCCACAGAGCCCTGCGGCCATCTGCTCAGCCCCACGTGAGGAGGCAGGTTGGCCTTTCCGCGTGTTCGTCAGCAAGGGACCGGGGAAGGGGGGGACGTGGAGGGCAGGGTGGAAAAGAGGCCTCGGCAAAGGCAATGTGCAAAACATCAGGGGCATTTGGGAGAGGAAGGGGAAAGCTCATTTTGCAAGAGGAACAACATCTGTGGTGTGGGGGCCGAACATCTGTAGGAGGGAGCATGGGGGGAGGGCATTCTGGGAAAATATTTCTGACATAATCCCAACAGTATCTGGTATGTTGGGATTTGGTTACAAATGGCCCTCTAACGTCTTTGTGCGTTTTGTTCTGCTGGTTCCAGGGGCACACAGAGACCCCTGCTTTGTGCTAACCTGGGAAATAAACCATTCGCTGGGCTCAATGGCTGAGTTCAGTTGCGCGGGGAAGGGGGGGGTGGGAATGGGGAAGGCGAGATTTGTGTGAACTCCAGTGAAAACCAGCCTAAAAGCCTCCCTGCCATGTGCTGGAGGGAGGAGGGGAGCTGCCTCCGTCTCCGGGGAGAACTCGGTGGTCCCGCTTGAGATGACGGCTTGTCTGGAGGCGAAAGCATGAGAGCCGAGAGCTGAGGTGCTTGGTGCGGGCAGGGGCCAGGGAGCATAGGGCAGCCCCGCAGGGTGTGCGCCAGCTCTCCGGGCCCTGCCTCGCCAACCTGCCATGGCACTGGTGTTTGCTCACCTTGTGCCAACACGCGGTCACCTCATGCCGAGGCACCTCCTGCTCAGCTGCCCCGGGAGGCAATGAGTCGGACGTGTGACGGCCGGGCCGCGGGCGTGATGGCTCGCCTTGTCTGCTGAGCCTCAAAAGAGCAAAAGACAAAGGGGAACAAGCCTGGTTCTTTGGTGCGGTTATTTCATTGTCTCCCCAAGCTGCTTGTGATTAAGGGACAAGCTGGGGGGGGAAAGGGGGCAGAACAGGCAGAACAGGCAGAGCCCCGAGATGTGGTGGGTGCCAACTTCTGAAGACATGGGTCTTTCCCTCTGCGCTCTGGGGTGATGGCCTGGGAGATGGGCCCAGAGCACCGAGGGTGGGTGGCATCCTCTAGGTTGGGTCACGCTTGTCATCACGTTGGCAAGGGACGTGCACGGCTGTGGCCACACACTGACAGGCGTGTGCACGCCCGCTCCTGGGCACCCAGCCGGTCCCTCCATTCACTCAGTATTTGCAGGGGGACCGTGTCCATGCCCTGCAAAGCCGCAGGGAGCCACACGCTTTGCAGTCTCCCTTCTCTGCGCTGAGTCTCGGGGCTTAAACGGAAGGTGGTTAGCAGGAGGATCAGTGGTTTAACCCCTTCTTCCTTCGGGCAGGGCAGAGCAGACGTGGCGGAGGAGGCTCCATGGGACCTGACGGCTGCCCCATGTGCTGCAGATACATGTCCACTGGTGCAACGGGGAAGCGAAGGCGGCTTTCCTCTCCACAGCCAGCGCTAGCCAGAGCTCGCCTGCTATGACACCAAGTGCTGTGCTGGGGCAGCTCCCTTGGCTGGATCACGTCTGGATCTCTTCCTTGTAGTCCCTACAAAGCCCAGCTTGGAGCAGAGAGCCCCTCTCCCGGGTCCGCAGAGGTCTCCATCTCTTCCTTCTGCGTGTCAAGGCCCTTCTGTCACCTGGTGAATTGCTCTCCCATGCATGAACCCCAGATTTAGATGATCTCGTTTGTCTTGGGAGAGAGCATGAGCTCAGAATGGCTTCTGACATTTCACTCAGTGGTACAGAGGCACTTTTCCATTTGCCTTTCACATCCCGGTTTGGCTTTGACACCAGCAGCAGGTTGACTCTTTTGTCTCCGTTGCCAAAGGGTATTTCATCCCCATTTTCCCATGCCGCCTCACCTCGTTTAGCTCAGGTCCCCTCAGCTAAGGCCGGTCTCCAGGAATACAGTTTCTGTCGGCGTGCCCGCTCTGCCAGGGTGACCCAGATTCACAGGGCCAGAGCTCGCAGATGTCTAATGCCAGCTCTTGAGATATCTGACTCAGGCCCGGGTGATGATCTAAGCCCATCACTCATCGTTCCTAGAAAGACAGACGAATGATCTGGAGGCAGTAATTGGCCCCCTCAAACTTTCAAGCCCAGGCTAAACTGGGACTTTTCTCAACATGCAAAATTGTGCTTGTCTCCTCCCCCGGCGTGAGCATTTGCTGTCACTTGCCTTTGCAGCCCGGCATGGCCACCAGGAGCTGTCAGGGAAAGCCAGTCCACTTGGTCCACTAGCAGGTCCCTGGTGAGCCCATCCTGCTGACCGCTGGCTGGCTAGGAGCTCCAGGTGAGCTGGACCTGCTTCTTCCAGGCACCCCCAGCTCCTTGTTCATCACCATGATGAAAAACATGCAACAAGGCTGAGGTTAACAGCGCCAGTACAGGCCAGGGTGGACCGTGCTGACCGCAGGCGTGCCCCATGGGGTGGGCAGAGATGGGCTCTTGTCTCGCCATCTCCCCAGAGCTGCTGGGTGTGACGGTGGGGGGGGGTCTGCTTCCTCTGCGCAAGACCCACCTCAGGCTGCCTTTCTCCCCCCTCCTTTGCAGTTCTCCTTAGCTGCCTGTGCCTCCATGTATAGTAAACCCGACCACATGCCCAGTCGCCGCTCAGCGGAGCTGGGCCCTGACCCCTCGCCAGCATGCGTGTGAGAGGATGCAGGGAGCATCTAGGGCTTTACTCACTGTCACTCCAAAGGTGTCAGACGGACTGCTGGTTCATCTGCAAAGAAGGTGCGTGAGCCTCCCTTCCCCCTCAGTGATTAAAACCGAACACTAACAGCAGCAGCATCCAGGAGACATGGTTGCTCTTCGGCATTAGCTGTTTGGTATTCTGCTTAAAAATGTCAGACACCCAGTCAAGGAGAAGGGACCACATCATGTGGTGCCTGGGAGCCCAATCAGAGAGGCAGAGCCACGAAGAGCAAATCACGACTAGCTGGGAGGCAGCACTCGCAAGCCAACCATTGGCTAAAATGGCTCTTTCAGGCGGACGGTGAATGAACCCATTCACAAAAAAGCAGGGCTAGTTTGCAAACAGCAAAACAGTCTACATATTTTTTTTTGCACTGGATGAGTCTGCCAGGGAGACACCCAAGCCCTGAAGCAGATGTGTGGGACATGGCTGGTGCAGTCATGCCCAAGCCCAGCGTAGGTGCAGTGAATTCGGGCGGACCGATTCCGCCTCTCGGTTTGCAGGCCCCGCTCTTCCTCCTGAGGAGGTTCAATGCCCTGCTCAGAGAACCTCAGCCTCCTGCCAAACTCCCTGGAGCGGGCCACAGACCACCAAGGCCCCACGGACCACTGCTGGGGTGTGGTAGGAGACCCTGCTCTCCTGCTTTCCAGCATCACACAGATGGCCTGAAAAGGGAGAGGAGCCCTCGCAGAAGCCCACACTCCCAGAGAGCTGACAGGGTGTATGATGGGAAAGGCTCCTCCTTGGATCTGGAAGCTGGAGCTGAAGGGTATTACTTTGGGTAACTGCCAGATCTGGGGCATGGTTGCTCACAGAGTGCCTGGCTAGATCAGCCATGTCATGTGCCTTGTCACCCACAAACATGGTCCTTGGAAACCAGTTATCTCCCCAATGCTGGAGCAAGGTGACCAGCCAAGCTCACTGGCCACCCCCACTAGTTAGGATCTGGACCCTTCCCCCCAGGGAAGTCTTACAAACCACTACGAAAAGCTGGGGCTTTGGAGCCAGTGCTGCCAGAGCTGCTGGGGGTCCACGGTGAGGACCCTGGAGCTCCCAGGATGGCGATTGCACCTGCTGAGCAGCAGCGTGCCCAGCATGCACCACGTTGCAGCTCCTCTGTTTCAGCGTTGGCTGCTTTGGAGGCAGCCTTTGGGGAGGTAGCAGGAGGCAGAGCCGAGCAGCAGGAATGCTGAGAAGGGAAGTAAAGGCTGCATCTCCAGGTGCCAGGGCAGGACAGCCTTTGGGAAGCAGGCTCTGAGTCTGGGGTGGGAAAAGAGAACACCGGTGCTGGAGAAAGAGAGCTCCTTGTCGTGGATGCTGGCTCACTCTGGGGAATCACGTACAGGTGTTCAGGCCTACAGGGTTTTCGGAGGGTTGTGCAAGAGCCATCAGATCGCCTCTGAGGCTGGCTGTGTCATCAAGCGTTGCCTGGTCTGCTTCCATCCCATTTACTGCCAAAAGACACTCTCTCTCCAGGAGATGGTACTAACAAAGGACTGGGCCTCCAGCCTTGGCTCAGTTTATCTACTTTATTAGGACAGGGACCATATTTCATCCTGGAGCTGAGATTAAGCACTGAGCTGGACTTGGTGTTCTGCTCTTTGAACATGTTTTAGGAAAGAGCCTACTTTTGCCTTTTCCCTTCCTACCAGGAACTGCAGCCAACCATCCTCTTGGACACCTCTTTGAGCCAGAGAAGGCAGCATGCAGGTCGATGTGTAGCCATGAAGCTGGACTTTGCTGCTAATAATGAAGGACGATGGTGAAGGCGCGTGTAGTGTTGTGGTACCCAACGGGAGCCCTTGTCCGACCTGTACCAGGAGAAGCCTTCAGCCCAGGCTGCCCACTGGCTGCTGAACTGGTCTGCGGTGCGGTTTCTCACCAAGAACACGGGGCCTCTGCCTCCTCCCAGACAGTGCTCTGGAGGTGGTCCCAATGGGGGACAGGTGACCCCAAAGCAAGCGGAGGTACCCCCAGCCGGGCATGGACAGCGGTCCCAAGGCCAGGGCCGTGGCACACAGCTGGGGCCTGCCCCTGGGACTGGAGCAGGGCGGGTGCCCCCTTCGCTGGGAGGGCCGGGGTGGCCCTGGGCAGCGGCTGCAACAGCCCCGCTCGGCAGCAGAGCGCTTTATGTTGGGGCTCTGGCACTCGGCTCAGTCTGGGCTCCAGAGAGGCCGGGTCCCTTGGGGAGGGTAGTGCAGCGGGCCTGGGCCAGGGCCTACTCCTGCCCCGGGGCTCTCAGGAGAGCAGGCCGGGCGGTGCAGGTCGGCAGCACCTGGGAAGAAGGACCCTGCCCCGGGGGGTGCCGCCGGCGGCCCGTCCCAGCTCCAGGCCTTGCCCCGGCCCCGCGGCCTCCCGTCTCCCTGCCCCCCCCACCCCACCGGACCCCGCCGGCCGGGCCGGTCCCAGGCGGCCGCCTCCGAGCGGT
>NW_008794125.1:437446-448824 GCF_000699145.1 Aptenodytes forsteri | reverse complement strand
GAGCAGGGCCCCGTGTGGCAGCCCGTGGGCTGCCCTTGGGGCCTCAGGGCCCTTCCTGCTCTTGGGGGCCACGGGCGGCGGCGACTGGCGGAGCCCCAGCACCCACCACAGGGCTCACGGCCTCGAGGAGCAGGGAGCAGCCGGCCTTGGGCCCTGCTCTGCCGGAGGGGAGCCGCTGGTGGCGAGGACACGCCGAAGCCTTTGCCGAGTGGTCTGGGAGAGGTGCGGTGCGGCAGTGTTGGAGAGGAGCTCGTCCCGCCGAGGGAGCTGTGCTCCCGTGGAGCAGCTGAGGGCCCTCAGGGCCGAAGCTTTGAGCCTGGGTTGATGACGCATGTTGGACACGCAGCAGCTCTCCGAGAAGTCCAGCATCTCACCAGCCATCACCGACTCCGGAGGTCCCGTTAGGCCACCCCAGCGTTGCAGGAGCTGCCTTTTCCTCTGGCCGCTGCAGCAGCAGTGGCAGCCACTGGCCAGCAAACAGACCCAAGAAGTCCAAAGCCCTCCATGACTTTCCTCTGGGCTGAAGTGAATTTGTTCTTCATGAGGAACTTTAGCATGCCTTGAGTATAAAGGCTTCCCACAGGGACTGACTAAGCAGCCCTCCGTACTCCAAAGGGAGTGGTGGAAGAAGCACAACCAAAGATACCCTGCGTAGAAGAAAGGAGATATCCTCCGTGAATGCTCTGAGTGAACTGAGATTCATCTAGGCCCCTCCAGCTCTGTTGCCTACGCGCTGAGTGTCTGTACACAGTTGTTGTCCTGGTCCAGGTCCAGCCCTGTTGTCCAGCTCAGTTACTTCAATAAGCCTTCAAATTGCTTAACAAATACCACACAAATGTTTCAACCCTGAGAATTTGTACTCTGGGCTCAAAATGTGATTTATCTTCATCGATGCCTGCAAGATTTATCAGCCCCAATTAAGGGAATGGCTGTGCTCTTTAAAGTGTGGTTCTAGTCAGAAAAACCAACTGGAGTCTCCTCTCAGTGAATAGGACACGTGGCCAAACCAGAAGGGAAAAATTGAGAAACGTTTTTCTAAAAAAATCCTTGTGTTTTTTGGTCAAAAATTTTGAAGCATGGCTGAATTTAGAAACATTTGACCAACTCTGTAGCGAGCCAGAAGTCAGGAAAGGAATCATGAAAATTCAGTCAGGTTTTTTCCTCTGTTCTTCATCAAAATTTCATATTTTGATGCCATTTTTCATCAAAAAGTGCTGGCAAGCACTATGCGGCACATCTGCTTCCTAAGGAAGGCCATCTGCAAACTTCCACCCCTTTGTAATGTGGAGGGAAGATGTCTCTGTGGATGCGCACACGCAAGAGAATAAGAGCACTTGTTCATGTGCTCTGGGCATGGGATGTGAGGACTTAATCCTGGGCGTAGAGGAGTGCACTGGTAGTATGGCAGTAATTTCTACTAACAAACCCTGCAGACTTGCAGTTCCAATCATCACTACCGTGCTTCTTCCTTTCTTCTTGCCGTGACACTGAGCTCCCAAGGGGGGAAGCTGGCTCTGCTATGCCCTGAGAGCTGTTGGAGCAAGGCCAGGAAATCCCAATGCCATGGACAGCTTCCGAGACCATGGAGTCCATTCTTCTCTCTTAAAAGCTCTTCAATTCAATCTCCAAGGTGCAGGCCATGCTCAGAAGGACAAGTCCAAAAAAACCAACCTCCAACAGGGTAAAACCTCAAACCAGGCAGAGCAGATCAAGAAATACAAGACAGGCCATTGAGTAGTTGTCACTAGGATCTAGAGAGACCAGCTTTGGAGCCAGATGACATTAAGCCAGAGCCATACTGTTAAATGTCTGGAGGTGAGAAGGCATGGAAGATGGGTGCGGAGACCCACGCCAGAAAGGAACAGCCCCAGGAACTGTATTCGCTATTGGCAGGAAACTTTTTCTGACCAAACTTAACTTGAAACCATATTATTTGTCTATCTGTGCAATTTCCCATCAAATTGCACTGTAGCAAAAAAAGTCATGATGGGGCATTCCAGGTTTCCTTCAGACAGCATCAGAGCCTTTTGATCCAGTTTGAACCCCCAGACTCTGTATATTCAGATTATGGTGCTGATGTGGTTGCAGTGATGCAAGGCAAAAAAGGAACGAAAAGGTCCTTTCTGGACCATCCACATCTGGATGGTGGCTGTGATCCTTTGCCGGTAAGTGCGAGGAGAATGTTTTATTCCTCATCAACTTGCCTGGGTCAGTATGTTTTTCTTCCCCAGGGAAAATCCTTTGTAATTAAGCCTTTTCTGTGCAGTATTTCAGGGTGCATAACAAAAAGGATTTTCCTGCCTGCAAGTAGCATGCTATTAGACGTTTCTAGCTATAGGTTTCAGGTTGGAGGTATGGAACAAAAATCTGACCTTCTTTGAAGCTGGGAGGGTCCTGATTTCAACCTCAGCAATGAAGGGCACATGTAAGTCTTGATTTAAAAGGTCTGAAATGACTCTCATCATCTCCTCTGGCTGCTTGTCTCATCCAGCCAGTCTCACCTCATCCTGCCTCACCTGAAGTCAGGCACAGGCAGCTGGATCCCATCCGCACCGCTGTCCTGGCGAGCCTGCCGGTGAGATCATCAGGGCCAGATGTCCTGAGGTGGGGGCTTGAGGGGCACTATCCCCCTGTTAGTACCCATGTCACATAGCACGGCCGTGCAGCTGTGCGGTCCCCCCGCGCCTGACCCAGTCTGGTTGTCGTCCATCCTGGCCATGCAAGAAGCCATACAGGGGCGGGAAGAAGCCGCAGGGCTGACTCTTTCCCAAGGCTGAGCCAGACCCGTGACAAGACAGGAACCCCAGGAGACGCCCTTCTTTCCCCTACCGTCAGCAATACGTTCTGCAGCTGAAGACCTGAGAGCAACCCTGGCCCACTCTCTGTGGTCCCCATGTGATGCCTGCTACCAGCCCTGCCCGTACTCATCCCCTTGGCTACATCACGGAGGATGCCGAGCAGCTGGCATCCTGCTGTCTCTGTCTCACACGCCATTTGGCACGCAGACAGCAAAGGGCTGAGAAGATGTGCAATGAGTAGTCTGTGGGGGTTACCTTGCCATTGCCTTTCCAAACACTTTTATCTAAGAAGAGATGATAAGCCACTGACTGGCAGGTGGCTGCCAGTGAGCAGAGTTCCCTGCACAGTGCTTCTGGCACTTGGAGTGCAGCAGGCAATATGCTCTCCACCAAAGAGCATTAGCTGGCGGTGCGTGTGGTTTTTCCCCAGATGGCGGGGTGGATCACAAGTACAAAAAATGCTCCTGATGCTGCCAGCGCCTCTGAGACACCAGGTGAAATAAAAACAGGGTGGGTCATGGTATCTCTGATCTCAAGATCTCTCCAGGCGGGCATGTCTGGGTAGATGTGAATGATTTAAATCACACCAATAAACGAGATTTCCTCCTTACAGGATGCATCAGCTTGGCTACTGCTCAACGTGCTCTGGGAATTGCGCTTCATCATCATAGCCCTGTGCCTTTAGTCAGCGATCTAAGAACTGTGCGGGCACCTCCCCAGGACTCCCTGGGCTTGTCATAGGGCTGTCCCTAAGGTGGCTCTTTGTCCTTGGCTTTGTTTAGCGTCCCCAGGCCTTTCCTATAAGAGGAACTACTGGAAGTGTGAATTTCCATGCCTCAGGAGTGCTCGCTGGATCACGTGCAACTCCAAGAACCAGTGGAGAAAAGCGCAAGGTCCCATCCCTTGCTGTAGTAGCAAAACCTGCCTCCTTCTCATTGCAGAGTGTCCTACTGTGGGAATCTGCAGCTCTACCATGCCTCCTGGTTAGGAGTAGAGCTGTGGGGCCATGAGGACCCCTTCACTTTCACCTGCATGCACATGGGCAGGTTTCGCTCCTATCTCTGCTAGTTCTGCTTTTGGACAAGCCAGGGGACCATCTGATGAGCTGTTTGGGTGTTTGAGTCAAAAGCCTGGTCCCAGGCTACAAGTCTCCCAGGTTTGAGCTGCTTTTAAGACATCTGCCGCCCAGGGCTGAAAAGAGGTTCCCAGGCCTGCTCAGAAGAAAACCGTCGCTGCCTGCTTGGCACTGGAGCTTGGACGGGAATTCTCTTGTTTTTCATGAGCAGGCTGAGCGGTCAGCACATACCACGAGCAACAGTCAGAGGAGCAATAAATAGCCTACCCAGACCAGAAGGAGACAACCTGTTCAGACTGGACCGCTCATCCCCTGCACCGGGCAGAATGACTATTGCTCTGCGTCAAGGTCTCGTGCGTGCTGGGGAAAGAAAGCCTCCGGCCTGGCCCAGGCTGCATCGAATGGGTCCTCCAAGAGGAGCCACGGTTACTGCTTCGATTGGCACGTCCCGAGGACGTGGTAGGCAGCCATCAGGGTTGTCTTTGTTCCAGTGGGACATTTCACTCCTGCTCCCGAAGCTGTGCCAAGAGGCAGATGCCATCACTGCAGGCTGGCTGTGGACTGCTCCTCCAGGGCTGGTTCCCATTTGGGATCACACCCAACCGTACTCCTGCATCCCAGCAAAAGTCCCAGCTTTGCTTGTTCTCCAGGAAAAGGAGCACTTTGAAAACATTAAGGTTCTGTAACTCATCCCAGGAAAACTCCATTTTCCCAGATGATGTTTCTTTGTGGTCTTACACCACCTCTAAGACTGTGGGGAACAGGAGACGTCCCAAATAGTCAGTGCAAGCCCATCACTTAGCATTTCCCCTTCTCCCCTTTATGGTCTACAACAGAAGCAGGCGTGAAGGGTGTTCCTACTGCTACAGGCCAACATTTCCTTCTAGTCACCTCGTGCCGAGCATCAAATATGGAATAGCCAGGGGTTGTAAAGTGCTCTGAACCTGAAAAGTGCTAACTAAGAAAATAAAGCACAACACGAGTGTTATTAATAAATGCCAGCCGCTGTTATATAACTCCTAATCATGAGCCGTGTCTTTCGGCCCCCATTGTTCCATTGTCAGGCCCCATTATCTGGGAACTCTTACCCACCGACCACAAGAAATAGCCTGGGCTCTGCGGGTTTGCAAACTTTGTTGTTGGAAAGCTTTTCATGCAATTGTTTTTGCTTTGCGCTGTCGCCTTCCTTATTGTACAGATGTGGGTGTGTATCACAGCCCACACCCTCTGTCTTTTGCCCCAGGACGACTTTGAAAATGAGCTGATCCGTCTCAGTGAGTGTTTTTCCTAAGAATTCTCTTTAAAAACAACAACATTCAAACCAAAAAACCCCTCATTTTCCTGAAGTGAAGCTTGTGCCGGGGAAAGATGCTGGCCTGCAATCCCAGCAGGATAAAGACTGCAGTTTATCCTCAGAAGAGACTCCCCGCAGGACTGGCAGTGCCTTAGCCCACGCCTGAAGGAAGAAGGGAGCGTGGCATAACCGGGTCTCTGGGACTCATTTGGAGCAGGGCTTCTCTGTGGTTGCAGGGCTGGGCTATCAGTCCTCCCATACCAGCCTATGAGGTTTCAGTAACCCCGCTTCAGTGCTTCGTGTCCTGTTTGCCACAGCCCACCTCAAGGTGGGCTTCTGCATGGCGTTTCTACCTGGGAGTCAACATGAAGCTCATCTGGCACCGGCGCAAGCTTGTGAGTGAGTCTCAGCTCTCCTTACGAGCTAATCCAGATCTGTGCAAAAGTTTCCATGCCCCGATGAGGAGTATGTGGATCTTCGTG
This sequence comes from Aptenodytes forsteri, assembly GCF_000699145.1. Taxonomy (NCBI): domain Eukaryota; kingdom Metazoa; phylum Chordata; class Aves; order Sphenisciformes; family Spheniscidae; genus Aptenodytes; species Aptenodytes forsteri. Next base: position 443,175 of record NW_008794125.1, on the reverse strand, counting down.
GCACCTTCACGTCGGTCAGTGTAAGATACACCAGCGTGGGAAGCTCTGCAGGCTGGGTCATGGCTGTTCAGGTTGGTTGGGTCATGGCTGTTCAGGTTAGAAGCGCTGTCGTTTCGCAGGGCTCAGACTAGAACCGACCACACCAAAAAATGGCTTTCTGGTCAAAATGAAAAATTTTACTGAACTTCGTCTGGGTTTGGAAGAGAAATTATAAATCAAAACCAGAAAACACCAGGCGAAAAGCTTTTGGTGTTCAGTTTCTGAGGCCTGTATTTTCTCTACCAGCAACATGTTTTAAAAATCAGTGCGTTTTTTTCTTCCTTTCGCTGGAAAACCTGAAATGACACAGGAAGCTAAAAATAGTAACAATACCCAACCAAGTCATTGGTGTTTTTCAATCAGCTCCAATGCAAACTTCGGTGTTGGCTCGGGCAGGATTTGTTATTTTTCTGACCAGGGCCTATATTAGGGTTGTGAATATATCCAACCAAAATGGTCTAGGAAAGCCACCAACCCGTTCCTGAATGGTTTTCCCTGGAGCTCATCCAGCACCTCGCACCTTCAGGCAGCAACAACCAGTAAGCGCAGTGATGCTCTTGGGATGGGGACAGAGGTGAGGAACACCCACGGCAGTGCTGCAGTGTGACCGTGGCCTGGTCCCCAAGCCTGGGGCTGCGGCCCTGGGGTCACCCTCCCTCACCCTCAGGAGAGATGGGCTCTGGGACACTGTTCTCAGAGGACCATCCTTGGTGGCTGCATCTCCTCCCCAGATGACTGTGAGCTCTCCCAGGTGGCCGTCCTCTGGCCCGTCCTGCGTTCTGCAGCGAAGGGCGGGTGTGGAACATGCGTGGCCACCACTGGGCATCTTCTCGCCTCCTTCTGCCTGGCCAGTCCCAGTGCTTTCCCTTTAAGAGGGAGCGAGAGTCAAGGCACAGAGGTTGTGTGTGCTGTGCAGGGAGCTGGGGCAGCCCAGGAGACCACTCTCCCGGGACCTCTGCATGGCACAGAGACGTCTACCTAACAATTGAGGGAATATTTTCCACCCAAAGAATCCATCTCGTGGTCCCCTCTTCATTTGTGACACAAGGGAAAATGTGAAGCAGCCAAGACGCGTGAATCACTGTCCCAAACAACATATAATGAACTCATAAAATCAAAGGCAGGGTTTGTTTCAACCCGTGCTGCCAGGGCTCCTTGGACATTGTCTGGAATGAATTTAAGTTGTTACAAAACTCTCTGTGTCTCTGTGCGTCTCTGTTCCCCCCAACCCCCCAACCCGTCTTTCTTCTCTTCCCCCTTCACGCTCTGCTTTCCTGTGAGCTTCTTTCCCCTCCTTTCCCTCCCACTTCTCCTCTCCCTCTCCTGCCTGCCTTCTCTCCCTGTTCACCCTCGTCCCTCCTTCCCACCCCTTTGCCTCAGCCCTTCCCCTCACAGCCCTGCTCCCTCCAGCCCTCCCTGTGGCTGGGCACTGGGTACCCCCACCACTTTCCAGCCAGACCCATTTCCAGGACAGCTTCAAACGAAGACCTTTAGCCGATTCAACCCCGGGGCTGTAGTTCCTGCTCGGTGCGATGCAGCCACGCCAGGAGACCCCCGCCCCCTGGGCTCTCCCCCAGCAGGAGCTCAGCCCCGCCATCAGCAGAGGCTGGGTAAAGAGGTGACCTTCCCAAGCAGTACCTGGAGCTGGAGGAGTGCGGCCACAGAGGAGCAGCATGAACCCCACTGCAAGCGCTCCAGCGGTCTGTAGTCCCGGCAAGTGCCACGCTGGGGGCTGAGGCCGGGGGCATGGTGGCCCATGCAGGGTGCCGTGATGAAGGGTTTTGGCAACACGGTGGCAGCTGTGCTTGGAAAATGCCTGCACACCCCATTTGCACACGCTGGCCTCAGGAGAGTGTCATGCTCCACCCCGCCGCTGCTGGGAGCAGGGATGTGCTCCGCGGTCTCTGCTGGGTGTGATGATGCTGGCAGTGGCACAGACGGCTGGTCCTGCCGGCACATCAATTTCACCAGGTGCTCACGCTCCTTCTGCTGCCTCCCAGGAATTGCCTTCATCCCTACGGGCCTGCCCATGTGCCAGCACTCCTGAGGAGGGCAAGGAAGCAGGCTCTTAAATCCCACCACCACTTCAAAAAACCATTACAATTTGTCTACCTCAAACAAGGTGCTGCTGCTCACAACTGAGCAGGCTCTGGAGCAGCAGGCTGCTGGCAGAGACTGCAGGGCGCTGCCCGAGGCAAGTTTGAGCAGCGGCAGGCCCTGCTGCTTTGGGGACCTGGGCTGGCATCTCCATGCTGTGGCTCGTGGTCCCAGCAGCAGGCTGGGAGCAAACCAAGGGCTGCCCGCGCCATGCCCGACTGAGCAGCAGAGGCATGGCCCGAGCTGCTGAGGCTTTCTGGAATCCCAGCCCAAATCTGCCCAAACACTAAAGGCTGAATTGGTTTGGAGCAAACAAGACACAAGCCAAATCTCAACCCCAGCCATGCCAGAGCCAGCCTAGTGAGCTGCTCCCGGCTCACACAGGACAGCCTCCATCTGCCAGGCAGGTTTGTGGACCTCTTCCCTTGGTGTCTCACTGGGAGCAGCCCTGTGGCACCAGGGGAGTGCTGTGCTCCGACTGCAACATCAGCAGCTGCTTTCTGTGGTGAATGCGGGCTCCTCCAGCGCTGTGGATGAGGTGTTATCCACCAGCTGGCACAGCTCAGATTCCTCCAGTGTATGAGGACATCGCCTCCAGAGCCCTGCAGTAAGCCCAAGGTTGGTGGGCATCTGACGGGAGCTGGGAAGTGAGAGCAGACAGGAGTAGGGTCCCCAGGACCTGAAGATGCTCAGATACCTAATGAGGCTTATTAAAGAGCTCCTTGTGCTAAAGCCAAGGTTTGCGGCTGACTTCAGGCCTGTGGACAGCGTTTGGGCCCTGAAAAGCAGCGTTCAGAGGTCAGATGAGATGTTTTCCAGGAGAAACCCTTGCTCTGCATCCACGTAACCCCGCTAAGCAGAGATGCTGCTGGCGGGCGGCTGTGCTTCCCTGAGAGACCCAGCCACGTGCAGGAGGCTCCCGCAATCACACGCGCAGGCGTGCAAGACTCCACACGGCATCCTCCCGCTGGTGAAAACACAAATTTAGCTGCAAGTGCCCCAGGGGACAGGTTTTTCATGAGTCCACCGTACCGAGCCACCCGCTCCCAAGCTGCCGGAGCCTCTCCCCACCCAAGCCCCGAAAAGCCGGGGCTGCTCCGGGGCTGCGAGACCGCAGCTGCGGGGAAACGGCACCACCTCGCGGCTGCCCGGCCGGGGCTGTGCTGTGCTGCCAGCGGGGACGGATCAGACCTCGCACCCGCCGCCGCCGCTCGCCCCCGGAGCCGGGGGTTTCCCCACCGGCGCCCGCGGCTGCTGCTGCTGCGCCTCTGGGGACACGCGTGTCCCTTTGCCTGCCGTGGCAGTCACTGCGGAGCAGGGGGTGGCCACAGACAGGATTGTAAGCTGGGGTGACAAAATTCTTGAGCAATCTGCACACACAGCCACGGCGGTGATGCGGGAATGGGAACAGTTAAAAATGAACTGTAGCGTGGCTGGAAAGGGCCAGGCTCAGGGCTTGCAGCTCAGAAAGCTGCCGAGAGAGGGAAAGAGGCACAAAATCAATTCCTGACCCCCACTAACAGCTGCTTGCTAGGTCTGGGGACCTGCAGTTAAGCAGGACCTGCTCATCGCATTCAGCATTGCCAAGGACATGTCTTCACCATGGCAGTTAGCATGAGCAGGGACATACCAGTCCCTTCGTCATGGGGTAAGGGCAGCGAGAGGGGGATAACACGGAGCTGGAGACATACTGGAAGAGCAGGACCTGAGGTGCCTGCGGAGCTGCAGCTTGCTGGGGTCACAGAGGGTGTTTGGGGAGGTGTTGCACATCCTTCCTGGCCTCTGCACCCTACTCCCACAGCATCCCCCCAGCCCAAGGGCGATGGCACCAGCACGTGGCCTCAGCACAGAGGGCTGCAGGTTCAGCCTCCCTCCAGCCTCCCCCCGGCTCCATCTTGCTGGGGAAGCTGCAGGGCAGGCTGGCCCTTGGTCTGCCCCAGCTTGATCTTGTGCTGTTAGCTAAAGCTCCGGCTCTGTGCCTGACCTGTGCGATGTTGATGTACAGCATCCTCTGAGTGGAGTGGGCAGGGTCGGGGCAGGGAAAAATCCGTGTAACATCACTCTGCAGTGGTGTTATATGCTGGATGTTGCAGTCATGTTGCACCTTGTTTCTTTTTCCCAAGCCACGTTCACTGCACACCTTTCAGCCGACAATCCCTGTCCCCACCGGGGTCTGGCTCTCGTGTCTGCTTATGCTTGGAAACGGGTATTTATGTCAGTGGTGAAATGGCTCGTGTATAAATGAGACTCGAGCCCCATAGTCTCAGCTTTCCCTGGCAGATGGCAGGCAGAGGCAAAGGTATGTGTCTGTCTGTGTTTTTGCCTGTGGCAATGTCGTGCCAATTTTAAGCAAGCTCATAGTCATAGCCATAGTCGGGTCATTCAGACCTGAAAACCTTGCCGTGAGCTGCCCCCATCGACCCTCCCAGGTAGCAGAGAAGAGTCATTATGGCACAGAGCAGTGCTGCTGGTCCCCAGGAAAGGCCCCTTTGGGCTGCCCCAGTACCCCCACGGTGCTCAACCCCCGGGCACTGCCAGCACCCGGACCCCAGGATGGGCAGGCAGTCTGGGAGGTCTCGGTTCTCCAGCCATGCAGAGTGAGAGGAAGGACCCAAACGCACCATGGGTGTGCTGGGTCTGCAGGAAGGCTGGTGGTGAGCAGGAGGCTCAGGGCTGGAGGGGGCAGACCCCACGGGCTGGTGAAGCCACAGGCGAGTCCCGAGCTGCTGGCCTGATGGCAGTGGCAGGATGGCTTGTGCAAAGCACACCCAACGAGGCAGGGTGTTCGTACCTTGCTGCATGCCCTGGGAAGACCACGTTTCAGTTCCTGGGGACAGCTGGGGTGACCTGCACTCCAGAAGAAACCGGTTGTGGGGACAGGCTCTGAACACAGTGTGGGAAGGGAGATGTGTCTGACAGGAGACTGGCAGCCCGGCAAAGGAGGCAGGCGAGGTGCCCTTTGGCACAGAAAGAAGGGAAACATGAGAATTACGGAATCACCCTGAAGACGGCCCAGTGGCTAAAATGGGGTCCTCTTCTCTCACTGCACTGGGGCAGGGGCCTGTGGGACCAGCCAAAGGGAAGAGTCCTCCCTTCTGGCAGCAAACTTTTTCCTTCTCCAGTGAAGAGATTAAAGAAGGACTCGGGGAAGGTTGTAAATAGGGTCTCTTCCCTGCCTGCCCAGCAAGGTGGCAGGAGCCTGCCTGGGAAGGTGAACCTCCACCTCTTGGAGCCTTTCCTACATGCTGGGATGTGGAGGCAGCGAGGGGGAAGGTGCTGCCTGATGCCAGCACGTTCACCTTCCTCCGGCGGGGCTGGGGGCTGTGGCCGTCCTGCTGCGGGTCTGGCAAGTGGCACAGCCTTGGGGTGCCTGGCCCTTGCATCGCCGTGCCTTCCTGCACCCGGCTCCGGTCCCGCCCTTGTCCTACCCCAACTGCAGCTGAGCAGGAGGGCAGGGAGGTGACCCGAGCTGTAAAAATAAGACGTGTTGTGTCAGCCCGGGTGGACCGGGGACTGAATTACAGCCCGGCTCATCGCCTGCGGTTTTGCTGAGCCCGGTTCCACGCCGCTTGGTCCCACCTCTGCCCCCCCCT
>NW_008794125.1:434803-437308 GCF_000699145.1 Aptenodytes forsteri | reverse complement strand
GTGCACGTCCGCTGCAGGGCTGGACCGGCTGTGAGTGCGCGTTGCGGAGAGGACGTGAGATACTGATTGCAGAGGGGGCGTGAGAGCTGGGGTTGTTCAGCCTGGAGAAGAGAAGGCTCCGGGGAGACCTTACTGCGGCCTTTCAGTACTTAAAGGGGGCTTATAAGAAGGATGGAATGAGACTTTTTACCAAGGCCTGTGGTGACAGGACAAGGGGCAGTGGTTTTAAACTGGCAGAGGGTAGGTTCAGGTTGGACATAAGGAAGAAATTCTTTACTATGAGACACTGGAACAGGTTGCCCAGAGAAGTTGTGGATGTCCCATCATTGGAAGTGTTCAAGGTCAGGTTGGACGGGGCTTTGAGCAACCTGATCTAATGAAAGATGTCCCTGCAGCAGGGTTGGACTAGATGATCTTTAAAGGTCCCTTCAACCCAAACCATTCTGTGATTCTGTATCCGCCCCAGCTGACTCTGTGCTGGAGCCACAGCTTTTGCTCCAACAGCTCATGGATGTCTGTCTCTTTTCAGCAATCCTTCATTAAATGAGAAGCCTGGCTGGCACCAGACATCGTTTCTTCATGTGGCACAAGGAGCAGGAATGGATGCGCACGCAGAACAGGAGCTTGCAGGGGGCAGAGCTTCCTGCAGACACCAGGGTGACAGGAACCACACAGTGCATTCGCCCTCTCCTCCAGCCCTCATGAAACTGCCCAGGAATTAGTGCAACGCGGTGAGCATCGGGTACCCCGTTCATGGTCATGTTGGCATTGCAAGGGACACCCAGCAGGGTCTCAGCATCCGGTTCCTATTATAGCGAGTGTCACACCCCCGCCGGTGTCCTCAGCATTCCCCTGTTTGCCAAACCCAGATTCATATTTTTCTCTTGGGCTCTCCATCCTGCAAAGAGGGAATGTGCAGGGAACAGTGGAAATGGGGAACCAGGAAACAGCTTCTGCCCTTCTCAGCTGGACTTTCACTGACGTGAGGCCTGTGGACAGCAGTCCCAGGACTTGCCTGTATGGTGGCCAGCACCTCTAATGTCACATTTGGGTCCCAGGACAAGGGGGTCCAGTTCTGTCCTCTGAGTGTGAAAGAAAACAGCAGCACTGAGACTACTCTGAGGTTGTGGGTGGTGGCACAGCCCCACAACTCAGCACCACCCTGGAGCAGCCAGGCCAGGCCAGCTCAGCATCACGGCTCACGTCCATGGTAGTCCTTGTGCTTTCTGGTGAGGAAAACACATTCGGGTCCATCCCTGGGACAACTCCTGCTTTGTGTTACCTCCAGATCATGGAGCTGTACCCCCTTTTGCTCCATTGCCTTGGTCATCCCAGCCTGTTCTCAGCCCCATGCACAAAGTCCCGCACTTTCCTGACAGTCGCTGGCCTCACTCTGCCCCACGCTCCCATCTGGCCCCATGCAAGGCAAACACTGGCCCTGCACTTGATTCCCCTCTGGGATCTGCATCTGGGCTGCTGGGGCTTTGTGGCTTGGCCTCCTGGCTCTCCAAATGCATGACTGTCCCTGAGAGAGACAGTGGGGCTGGAGGACACCCACAGCATCGGACTTATAGAGCCTTGAGGTTCCCCTGTCCATGGCCTGGGTCTCCTCTGCCCTGTCACCTGGTGGCTATGCTCTTGTTTATCCGTGTCTCTGCTGCTGAGTAGGGGGAAAACGCATTTTGTGCAACAAGGCTGAGAGCAGCAAACAGCATTTCCCCTGGGACTCGTGGCCAGCTGGGGTCTCCTCCTTCAGCAAGCATCTGCCAGCCGGCTGGGGAGAGCGCTTCTCCTGCAACCTGCTGCCCTGAAGCAACAGGATGTGGGTAACCAGGGGTCCTCCGGGAGCGGGGCGATGCTGGGTGGGGGCCTTGAATGTAATGGGTGAGCACCATACTGGCACCTTGCCCTTCTCCCCACCTCCGCTACCCTCCTCAGTCCTCATATCCATTGCGAGGGCATCTATGGGAAGGACGTTCCCCAGGCCAAGCTGGGAGATGTGGGTGCTGCAGTGCTATGAACACAACCCCAGTGAGCGAGGGGATCCAGGTCCAGGTTTTCTGCTCTCCTTCTCCTCTCCTCACACAAATGCTGATTAAATTAGTTTCACCTTTTTTCCTGCCCCGCTGGCAGGTGGCCTGGGGATGGTGGGGGCAGACTCTCCTGGGGAAGCCCGGAGGCAGCTGTGCTGGGCAGCCTCTCGTAGTGGAAATGCCCCCATTTCTCTTCCCCCCGACCAAAAATCAGAGGCCAAGGCTGGCCCTGGTGCAGCAGCACGCGAAAAGCCCCCGCATCACAGGATGGAGCAGAGACTCCATCCTCCTCCATAACAGGAGGTTGCTCCCCGCCTGGTAAATCCCTCATTTCTTCTGCTTTGGGAAGCAGGGGGAGGATTATCGGCTGCCTTCCTTGCGGCACCGGCTGAGCCCTTGGCGTGCTGGCCTGCTGCTCCGGAGCCACCAGCACGTCCGGGGTGATGGACCCGCTTCGGGCAAAACAAATTCC
>NW_008794125.1:383735-433580 GCF_000699145.1 Aptenodytes forsteri | reverse complement strand
CGGTGGGAGCCCTGCCAGGCTGCTGCCTGCGGTGCCAGCTCCACTGACCAGGCACGGGGCACGCACGTGCTCTCCCCTGCCCGCAGTTCCTGCTGGAGGCCTTTATCCGCTCGGAAGGTCTCCACCAGCACAAAGCCACCGGGCACCTTGGCGGGGTGGCTTCGCCCTTGCCACCAACCCAGGCTTTGGGGCCATCGCTGGTCCCTTCCCAGCACAGCTGCCTCGGGGAGACCCCTCTGCGGGGCGGCTCGGGGGGTGGGTTCCCTCTGGAAATAGCTCCTGCATGATGTACTCGGATGCATTGCAGTCCCGGGACCAGGCTGGGTGAGACCCCTCGGCATCCCCCAGTACCCTGCCCCAAACCACAGCTGGGGTGAGGGCCAGCGGTTCTGGCCAGGGCATGTGCGAGTGGGTGGTGGCGCAGGGAGAAGGGAAGCTGGGCTGCATTTGGTGGGTTTGCTTTTGCTTTTCTGTCTCAGAGCTGCCGAATCCTCGTTTCTTCAAAACGCTGTCCCTCCCCCAGCTTCCCCGGCCCGCTGGAGAGTGGGTGGATGGAAATACCTTTCTTGGGATAAGGAATAACTGGTGTGATGGGGGACGTGGCGCTCGGCAGTCTGCTGCCTCGCTTGGCTCTTGCTGAGCAGGGTGGGTGAGGAAGGCCCCGTGCGCAGGAGCAGGAGCTCCTCCGGTAACATGGTGGTCCCGCTGGCTTGCGGCTCAGCTGGGCAGTGGTTGTGCATGGATTCTCATCTCTCGGGTGAGCTCACCCCGTGAACGTATGGGACATAAGCTAGGCTGAGCATCCCCACCTCCATCCGTGCCGTTTGTGTCAGACCTGTAGTCCGGCTGAGATGATACTGAGCATAGACCTGGATGTGCAAACCCCAGACGGCTGGAAAAAGCACAGATCCTTCTTCCCTGGCCGAGTTCGCTGTTGCCTGCTCTCAAAGCCAGCAGAGGCTGGAGCTCCCTGTAACCAGTGTAGCAGGGATGTGGCTTGAGCCATGCTCCGAAAACACCCTCCAAGGCACTTGGATGGATGGAGGGCAACTTTTTTTTTTTTTTCCCTTTTTTCTGCAATATCCCGTTTATAAAACAGAGGGAGCTGCTGTGCTTTTCTGACCACCTGGTTGGAGCAAGCTGGTGAGGGGACAGTAGGTCCAGCAGTCCAAGCGCAGGGTGGGCTGCAGGGGTCCCAGCATCCCTTCCTCCTCCGCCTGCGCATGGAAGGAGGAAGGCAAGTCAGCTTCCTGCAGAGAAGAGGGCAGGTGTAATGCCAGGTTGGGAAGGAGCCGAGGTGAGTCTGCAGCTTGGGGAAGAAAGAAGCCAGGCCTAGGGATGCAGCTGAGCACGCTGTGGCCTGAAGCAAGGAGCCCACCAGAAATGCAAGCTGCTGGCAGTCTCAGCTGAGGAGTGTTGCTGCTGCTCCCTGGGCACCAGAACATGATGTCTTCAGCCTGGGCCGGCTGGAACAGAGGTCCCACCTTGGGTGGCAGCTGGCGGAGGTATGGGTCTGAGCAGGGTTTCTCAGCCCTGAAGGAGGTGATCATCGGCGCAGACCTTGGGGCACATGCTGAGATGGCTTCGTCTTCCTACAGCAGGGAAGCAGCCCGCCGTGCTGAGGGTGTCCACGGCACCTCTGCCTCCTGTTCCCCCACCCTGTTAGTCAGGCCCTGCTCCATAAGGAAGCAATTATTTTGTGCCCCCACGAGCCCCTCCCTGAGCCTGCGCAGGACACTTGCACTCGGTATGGAAATGCGACAGATTTTCCATATTCCGCTTTGCCCCGTGATGTTTAAAAACGTACGTGACGGCCTCTTCCAAATGCTGCAGACTTGGCTGGCACTCAAGCAATAACAGGCTGTGTGACACCAGGGGCATGAAATATCGTACCAATAGACAGAGAGGGGAGGGGAAAAAAAAAAGAGATGTCAAAGTGCAGCGTGTTTCCGGCCCCATTGTCGTGAGCCATCCTCTACCCGATGTGAGAGATCTTTCAAAGCCGGCCAAATGTTGTCATCTCTGAATACCATTTTAAATATTCATCCAGACTATTTTCAACATCTGTGCCCGGCATGTTGTGAAAAGGCAACAAGGGACGTTATGGAAACCAGATCACTTTATTCCCATATGGAGTAGAAACGGGTTGAAGTGATGAGGACTTCTGGACCGGGACCGCACGAGTCCCGTGCATCCGCTGGGAGCAGTGGGAGGAAAACCCTCTGTACCCTGAGGGCTGCTCCCGGGAGCGCACGACGGAGCCGAGCAGCATGGCAGGAGTGCATGAAGGGGTTCAGGGAGCTGGGGTGGGATTAGAGTTGGGTAAAGCACCAAGTCGAGCAGTAGTAGAGGTTGATAAATAGGGTAGCATTAAGGCAGCCATTCTTTCTGCGTCTGCAAGACCACAGGTTCCAGATGCCTCCTTGAGCTGCCGTTGCGTTGGGAGCGCGAGGAGGAGATCTCCAGCTTGCACTGGCTGGGGGATGCAACAGAGTGTTACAGCAAAACGGATTCAGCTTCGCAGCATGTGGGTGATATCCTGCTTAAATCTCCCCTCCTGGGAGTGGGACCACCTCTACCCAGGGCCGCTGGAGAGTGGAGCAGGCACGGGGGACCCAGCAGGCCTCCCGTGCTGGATGTTGGTCCCTCCTTCCCATGGTCAGCGTGGCTTACGAGTTACTGAAATGGGTGAGCAGGGATGCATCCGAGCATCCAGCCTTTGACAGCTCTGTGCACATGGTTGAGTAGCCTGGGGACTGCCGTTTGCTTCATGGTGGATTTCTTTTTGTTGTTGTTGTTTTTGATAACCTAGGAAATCTGGGCTCTGTTTCTGCCTTTTGTAACGTCAGGCTGCAACTAATTCAAGCCAGGCCAGATTCTGACCACAGGTATGTCAGTGTAAATTTGAATGGAGTCGCTTACGTCTTGGTTTGGCCCGATCTGAATGGAGTTACTTCTGGCTGATGCCAAAGGAGCTGAGGTCAGAATCTGGCCCATCCTTTCCTGCATGCAGTGTAATTTGTATGCGTCTCCTGGCACCGCTGGGGTATCGTATGGCTTGTGTAATTCTGGCTCCGGCCTGCCACAGTGCATTGCAATATCTATCGCCGGCAGTGCCTGCTTGCAGGAAGACGCTGCCTTGTAATTGCCCACGTGAGCTGTGCATACTTTGGGGAGCAGGGGCTGAAAGCCCGAGGGGCTGCGCAGAGTGGTCGGCTCCACGGATGTGGGTCTGTACGCGCTTGGAAGCTTCTGATATTTAAATATCAGAAGAGAGGAGGGAGCTTGTAAAGAAAAGCGAGGCATCTCCTCGGTGCCATTAGCTGCGTCCCAAGTGGGCACCGGTCGCTCCATTAGCGGCTGGGAAGGCGATTAGCACTCCCCGCCGTGCTGCATCCCTCCGGCCTCTCCCTGCCGCACGCGCTCCCTCCCGCCAGAAAGCCGAGCCCAGTCCCAGCGCCTTGGCTGCGTGGGGTTTTTCCTTTCATTTTAAATACTTCTCGGTTGTGTTTTTTTTTGTCCCAGCGACACATGGAATGATTTATCCATGGCTGGAGCACAGTTTGGTCCTGATGCATTCTGCTTGTTAGGTGGGGGGATGAAGCATCCCCCAGCTGGCATCGGCACGGTGGGTGAGGGACCGGTGCCCACGGAGGGGAGGGAGGCGGCAGGGACCCGGGGACCCCGACAGCTCCCCGAGATGGGTCCCGTTCATGGGGTGGGGGCAGATCTCCAGTGGGTCACTCCTGTAGCACGTGTGGCAAGGGAGCGGGGATGCCCTCGTTAGAAAGGGCCTGTAACGAGGTGGGAATGTGCAAGGTCTGGTAGCAGATACATCCTGGTTAAGGGACATGCTCTGGTCATTTATGCCCAGTTACAGCTTCTCTGAGCACATCATTCCTCTTCTGCTTTGGGTCCCCTCCTGCCCCCCCAGTGCCCTCCTGCTCAGAGGGCACCTGAGCTGCTGGCGGGCTTTACTGGGGATGGCACAGCTCAGGGATGAGCAGTCCTCGTGGATCGGCCCTATCCAAGCACTTTGGATCTAGTTGCTGGATCCCCTCAAGTACTTTGGTCCTTTGGTCCTTGCCTGGGGTTTCTCTGCCCACTGCTCCACAGCTGTGCCATGCCACGAGCCTTTTGGTGACCAATGCAGGTGGGTGGCTACATCCCTGCCCCTTGCTGGCACCCAGGACCTTGTCCCTGTGCACAGGGTGATGCAGCACCTCGTGGGAACCAGGCATCCCCATCTAACCAGCTCCGTGCCATGCCACGAGCCTTTTGGTGACCAATGCAGGTGGGTGGCTACATCCCTGCCCCTTGCTGGCACCCAGGACCTTGTCCCTGTGCACAGGGTGATGCAGCACCTCGTGGGAACCAGGCATCCCCATCTCAACCAGCTCCAAGTAAGGCCATGTGCTTTCCTAGGGTGATGTGAGCACCCCGTATACTGTGCTGCCCTGGCTCAGAGGAGAAACCCAGCCCGCTGCACCGTGCCAGCAACATCGGAGAGGACCCGGGGGAGCAGCGCAGGTCCCTGGCAGGAGGGAAGCACCATTTCTGTGCCATCCCTTGGGGCATTCCCCTTCCCCTCCCAGGCAGTGCTGGCTGCTCAGCTTTAGCCATCGCCTGCTCTCTAAACCCATGTTTTTTGGTGGCAGGGCTGCAGCAGACGGTGAGGAACTGCTCGGGCCACTCACTCCTTCCCCCTCCGCTTTAATTAGAGAAAGCTGCTCCCGGGCCGCAAAGGTCCTGGGATCAAATCTGGCTAATAACCCCCTTTCCTCCACGTCCCGTGTTGTTCCACTTAATCCTGTAATTACCTCTGCAAAGCTGCCGCTGCCCCTGGTCTGCTGGGTGATGACCCTGGGCCTGCTGTAGGCACCAGCGTCTGTATTTGGGGAAGTTTGCTCTCTTTGCCCTGGCTCATGTGCTGCACCTGCCTCGTGCTTTGGGGAGCAAGCACCCACCTGATGGCTTGGTATCGGGAGACCTGGAGCTCTGAGCATGCATCTGTGCCCAGCATAGCTCTCAGCAACACTGCCTCCTGGGAAGGCGATGGGAAGGGGAACCCATGGTGGGCTGGAGCATCTCCCCGACAAGCCTCCCACAAGGCGGGGAAATGCTGCTGGTCGCCTTGGGAAGCATGTTGCTGTAGGGAGAAGGGGTGTGGACACATTGGATGCGGTAGCTAATTTTTTTTTAAAGCACTTCTGAAGCACTACAGCGGCGTGACTTCCTTCCAAACCGCACGGCTGTTAGCATTCCCCGAGCGGAGGAGTGAGGAAATCGCCCACCTCAAAAATGCAGCCACTTCTGGGGAGGAGCCGGGAGGGCGGCCGCTTCCTCGGGAAGGGTGAGCCCTGCCGCCACATCCCCCCAGCCTCATGGGTGCTGCTGGCGGCCGGGAGCTGGCGGCCACCCGAGAGGCTCGCTGGGGACACCTTTGGGATGCTGTCCCTGGGAGATGTGCCCCATCGCTTATGTCCCTCCTTATGCTGGATCCAGGCAAGTGCTGGGCTGGATTTGGCGCCAAGGGGCTCGTCCCATCGCTCCCTGCTTAGTCAGCAGCGTCGCCATTTGATCTGAACTGGGGGCAGTGAAGATGGGAAGTGGAAAGGGGGGGCAGATGGGGGCCGGGGAGAGAAATACCCACTCCCGGGCCTCTCTGGCAGCTTGCCGGCAGTCCCGGGGTCACACTGAATATGCATAAAAGGGAGCAGATTGCAGCTTGCCCTCCTCTCTGATACGGAGGTGAGGCCTGCGGAGACCACCGGCCCCGGCTCTCTTTCAGCAGGATAATGGGGTGAGCCGAGCGCGGAGCGTGCGTGCCTGTGTGTGGTCTCACGGATGATAATGATTTCCATTCATGCCCTGCCTCCGCAGCGCTGATGCGCCGCTGGGCGAGCGTTGGCTCCCTGGCGGCTGCTCCCCGGCAGGAGCAGAGCCCCTGAAAGTTGGGCACTGAATCTCTGGGCTTGTGCTTTTGTATGGCTGGTGGGAGGGACAGAGTTTCCCATCAGGGCAGGGAGGGCGGGCAGGAGGTGCTCGTTCCCCCCATGCACTCCAAAAGCAGCGGTAACCCCGGCCCAGGTCCTAGACCTGCTGCTCCTGCCCTGCTCATAACACCTTCGCCTCTGGGCTCTCCCCTTGCTGCTGTTGGGTGCTGGTGCTGTCTCTCTTCCCTGGGCAGGGTTTTACCAACACCTTCACGTCTTACCAAACGGGGAATTAAAAGGCCTTTGCAGGTGGCACACCTGAGCGTGGCCCTATTTGTGTCCCCTTGCTGCCATGTGGCAGAGAGGAGGTGGAGGGTGGAGATCTCTCCTTGGCAGGGTTTAGCCTTGTTCGATACGCCCTGAGTTGCCCTGGGGTGGATGGATGCAGCTGCTGAGGCATCCCTGGGGGTTTCTCCTCTCTCCTCCCAGTGCAGAGGTCTTCCCACAGGGTTGTCCCCATGCTACTTGCTGCCCCGGGGCTGGTGGGATGCGAGGTGGTGGTGGCTGCACCTCTCTGTGGGGTGTGCGGTGGGATAGGGATGATGGGCGAGCTGGCAGCATCACAGGACTGAAGGAGCTGTGCTGGGTGTCTGCAGGTATGTGCGTGGCCAGGTCTTGCTGGGCATTGCAGGGCGTCCGTCAGCATTTTGCAGCCTGCTGTGCTGGGTGTGAGTACAGGAGCAGGGCTCTGCCTGTGGGCTGGCAGGGGCTCTGTCTCGCTGCTCGGCACCGGGCAGGTGCTGGGGATGGTCCCGTCAGGATTGCGTTGGGGGGGATTAACCAGGCGCTGTCTTCACTCAACGGTTCCTGGACAGGCAGACGCTGGGGAGCTTGCAGCAGCCGCGGCATTGCCTCCTGCCTGGGAGGCAGCTGCCTGCAGTGGGGCCGGGGTTCCCGACAGAGCCCTGTGGGCTGCCTGCAGCAGGGGATGTTCTTCACAGCCTGGTGCTTGCGACACGGTGCTTCCTTCGCTGCGGTGACTGCTACGTCCCTGCTGCTCCCCTCTCTACTTCCACAGCCCTTGCCTGCATGCCGTGCCCCTCGAGTCGGGGGTTCCCAGTGCTCCACGTGTCCCAGGGACAGCATCCCTTGTCTTGCTGCCTGACGGTTGCCCAGCCACCGAGCCATGGGCTGGCGTGTCCCCGAAAGGCTCTGCAGCACTGCCGGATAGCGGGGGATGTGCTGCTGGGGCGATGGAGAGACCACCAAGGGAGCCGCTGATTTTTCAGCAGTGAGCATCTCCTTTCCCATCAGCAGAGGATTAAGCAGTGAGGAAACAGCACGGAGGTGGCAGGGCTAGGATTTGTCCTGGGGGAGATGTCCAGGGATGGGCTGAGCCCCCTGTCCCCGCTCCCCACTCAGCGGGCATGGGCTCTGGCGCTGGCTGCCCGGCTGAGCCTGGCTGGGAAGGGAGGAGCTTCCCCCCATTAGCGGTTTGGCAGCCCGGAGAGAGGCAGCTTTCTTCCACAGCCACGGGTCGTTTTTGTGTTTGGGGTTTTTTTGTTGGTTTTTTTTTTGGTTTTGTTTTTTTTTGCAAAAGGGGAAAAAAAAAAACCAACCAAAATCCCGGATCATTTGAAACGGGCTGTCCCCTGCCAGCCTCCTTTGGCCGGAGTGGGCAGCTGGACAGGCAGGAGCAGTGTTGGGGGCTGTAGATGGGGAGCAGAGCATCTGCCACTCTGGGTTGTGCTGCTGGCACTGGGCTTCATTCCTGAGGGTGAAGTGCAAAACCCAAGTCATCCCGTAAGGATTTACTAGTGGGAGAGGGGACGATGGGGGGATCCCCTCCACCTGCCCTGGCCGTGGTATGGGCTGGTAGAGGCCAGAGAACCCGGCTTGGTGGCTGGGGCGGGCAGCGCTCAGCACAGTCCCTCCAGCCAAGCACGTGGGATGGCAGGGCTGATGCCATCGGCCCAGCCGGGCAGCTCAGGGGTCTACCGCCAACTGCAGCGCTCAGGGACGTTCTCCAGTGAATGTGTGAGCTGTGGCTGCTCGCACGATGCTCAGGATGGGGCGTGGCTGATCCGCATCTTGCAGGATGCTCCTGCTGCAGGCAGAGCCGGTGGGAGGGGACGTGACCTCCAGTCCCTCTTCCACCCTACAAGTCAGTGGCGTGGGAGATGGGCCATGTCCCCTGGAAGCCACCCAGCGTCCCCTGGCCCTGTGCTGTGGCTGCCGGGAGAGGAGCCCAGCCAAGTCCTGCATTTGGCCCTTGCTTTTCCCTCCATTAACAGACAGGCTAGACCCAAACCTGGTTTTCTTGGGGGTGAGGCCAGAATAACCTCCCTTTGCCAGGGGGAATACACGGGTAGCGTGGCACCGGGATTTGGAGGGGATCCAGCCCCTGGCTTGGAGAAGCCACCGTGTCCGTGGCCAGCAGGATGCTGCCGGGGCTGTGGCATGGCAGGGAAAGTGGTGCCAGCCCTGGCTGAGCCCTGGGGCTTCATCCTGGTGAGCTCCTGCCTGTTGCAAAACATCCCACAAGGTGTTTTTGCTGCTGCTCCTTTCTCCCACACTGGCAGGAGCTGTTTCAGGCTGCGGTTGGATAAGGTGGGTTTTGCAGCTACTGTCACAGCTGAAAGGTCTCCCCAGCTCTTCCCTGCCACCTCTCCTCAGCAGCTGTGTGGTGATGGGGGTCTCTGAGCTGTGTGTGACAGCCAGGGCTGCTGGCAGGCGTGAATGTTCCTGTTGCCCCCAAGACAGTTCGTAAGAAGCCAGGGAAGGGCTGGACCCTGCTTTCAACCTCCTCCTTCCAAAGCTCAGCTCTTTCTGCCATTTCCCACAGTATTTCACTCCTGCTGACGAGCGGCGAGGGATTGCTGTGCATAAGGCACCGCAAAGTAATCGCTTCCCTGCCCCGCTCCCAGGATGCTGCATCAGTAGATGTGGGGTGGGAAGGCATGCACAGGTCGAGGGCCAGACGTGGGGGTGTTCCCCATCCCTTACCAGCCTCCCTGCATGGGCAGTGCTGCGGCTTTGCCGCTCCTGGCAGGGTTGCCAGTGCCATTCACTCTCTTTGCTCTTGCCCCAGGGAGGAGCCGCTTCCTTCACCCCGGGAGGATGGAGGTCCTGCAGCTCCTGCGCCTGCTCCTCACCACCGCCATGCTGGGCCTCTCCCAGACAGTGAACCCCTTCGTGGCCCAGCAGACCCCCCCAGACCCTTGCTACGATGAGAGCGGCGCTCCTCGCCGCTGCATCCCTGAATTCGTCAACGCTGCCTTCGGGAAGGAGGTTCAAGCCTCCAGCACGTGTGGGAAGCCCCCGACACGGCACTGCAATGCCTCGGACCCCCGCCGAGCCCACCCGCCTGCCTACCTGACCGACCTCAACACCGCCTCCAACATGACATGTTGGCGCTCGGAGACTCTCCACCACTCGCCCCAGAACGTCACCCTCACCCTCTCCCTCGGCAAGAAGTTCGAGGTGGTCTACGTCAGCCTCCAGTTCTGCTCTCCCCGGCCTGAGTCCACCGCCATCCTCAAGTCCATGGACTACGGCAAGACCTGGGTGCCATACCAGTACTACTCCTCCCAGTGCCGTAAGATCTACGGCAAGCCCAGCAAAGCCACCGTCACCAAGCAGAACGAGCAGGAGGCCCTCTGCACTGATGGCCTCACCGACCTCTACCCCCTCACCGGTGGGCTCATTGCCTTCAGCACCCTCGACGGGCGACCCTCCGCCCAGGACTTCGACAGTAGCCCCGTGCTCCAGGACTGGGTGACGGCCACTGACATCCGCGTGGTCTTTAGCCGCCCCCATCTCTTCCGTGACCTGGGTGGTCGGGATGGTGGTGAGGAAGAGGGTGGCACCGGCTCGACCCCCTATTACTACGCGGTGGGGGAGCTGCAGGTCGGCGGGCGCTGCAAGTGCAATGGGCATGCGGCGCGCTGCGTGAAGGACAAGGAGCAGAAGCTGGTGTGCGACTGCAAGCACAACACGGAGGGTCCCGAGTGCGACCGCTGCAAGCCCTTCCACTACGACCGGCCTTGGCAGCGGGCCAGCGCCCGTGAGGCCAACGAGTGTCTGGGTAAGTGATTTTTAAATATTTTTTTTTCCGGGGCTGAAACCGCAAAGCAGGTCATTGGGGGAGGAAGTGATGGGTGCTGAGCTGAAGCAATGGAGTGTGCTTGTCCAGAGATGCTGGGGAGCATCCCCCTCGCTGGAGGGCTGGGAAGGGCTCAAGCATCTGCCCTGTCCCTGCTGCGGATGCCCCTCCGGAGGTGCGGTAGTGTGGTGTGGCCATGAGCCAAAGCACCAAAACCCTCCAAAAAATCACCGGTGTCTTCCAGTTCATCAGCAAACATCAGTGTGGGATGTGGAATGCCTGGCTGGGGGTGTTTCCCTTGGGCAGCAAACCAGCTGTCCCTGGGCTGGGAGGGGGAGTCATGGCGGTCCCCTGCCAGATGTGCTTTGGGGCAGGGAGCAGGCAGCAAAACCTGGCAGAGATTAAGGAAATACTTGAGATACCCCAATTCAACATTTTATCATTTGTGTTCAGTCTGGCATGGCACTTTGCGTGGCGGTTTTAGCTTGTCTGTCCTTACGAAGGTTTCCATGAGTTAAAAATATTGTCATCGAAATGAAACATTTCCAAAACGTCAAACTGGCATCGCTTGGTTGTCCCACTCGTGAATCTTTGTGGGATTTTGGTGGAGGTTTTTGCCTTTTGTCCTGATTTGGGATGTGGTTGGGGGATGCCAGAGCCCTGTGAAGGTCTGGGAGAGGGAGGAACAGCCTCTCGCTCCTCCTGGACCAGAGCCCAAGTCCCAGGGGGTGGCGGGAGGATGGAGACAACGGAAAGCCGTACCATTAATCAACCCCTGAAAGGCTCAGTGGATGTGCCAGAGGTCAGAGGGACTTGTTAGTGTTTGTGATCGATGTCTTGTTGAGATCCCAGCTGTCGGCTTAAATATATGTATGTTACAGCAGATTTCTTCTAAGAATGGCTAAAAAGGCAGCAGATTCAAAGCAAGTGCCGGAGCCGATGCTTTAAACCACCTCACGCCCTGTGGGAATGTGTCAGCCCTCGCACTTTCCCGCTTGTCTCAGAGCAAAGTTTTGGAGCAAAGCTCGGGGGAAAAAAACCAAACCCTCAAATCCACACCCTGCCCACGGCTGCTCTCTCCAGCTGCTGGCAGGTCAGGCAGGGGAGGGCTCTGGCTGGTGGGTGAACCCATGGAAACCCCCTGGGACAAAAGGAGGACCCCGAACCGATGGCTTCCTCCCTTGTGGCACCCCACGCCGCATCCTCCTTGCTGCCAAATCCTCTGGTAAAGCAGCGTGATGACAGTGGAGGTGGCCCTACCAGCACAAAAGGGGTTAAACCGGAGTAAGCTCATTTTGGGGGATCATCTGCAGATCTCCTGTCTGTCTGTACATCTTGTCCATCGCAGGGTGAGGGTCCCACTCTGCAAGGCCGTGCTCCTGAGCATCCCTGTCCCCAGCTGCGTCACCCTTTTGGCAGATGGGGCTGAAAAGATAAACGAGGGAGAGCAGAGGAGGTGGGGGTGTGGTGCGGTCCCTTCAAGCTCCCCCCTGACAAGCCCCAAGCACAAAGACCCTTCCCCGAGCTGCGTGTGAAAGTAGTTTTTCCTGTTGATTCGCTCCCCTTCTTTCTCCCTTTCCCCTCTTGGGCTTTGTGCCCTCTCTGAAGGGACCTGAAAGAGCTTCTCCATCGCCCGCCTCCGAAGGGCTTAGTGGCTGAAAGCTGGATTAGCTCCCCGAGCCTTCCCCTCTGTGCCTTTCAACAATGACATCTCCCCAGCCAGCACGAACAGACGCAGCAATTAGCACCAATTAAAAGGAGAGGCCGCCCGGGAAGTTCCCTTTGCTCAGCCCAGGGGCTGCGGGGTTTCGGACTCTGGTCCTGCGGCCTGGCATTGGTAATGCTGGCTTGTGGTGGTGGATGGTCATGCATGGCCAGGCAGCGGTGAGGAGGAGGGTGGATGGATGCAGGAGCTTGGCAGCCCAGTGCCGGCTGAGGGTCAGGGTCAGGGGGCTGCAGCACCCCAAAAGTGGATCTGGATGGAGCCACGGGGCTGGTACAGCCTCAGGTCGTGTTGGGATGTCACCTCTTGGCTCTGTGCTCCCCAGCGCCCTGTGTGGGGGTTTGTCCCCCTCCAGTGCACGGGAGTCTCTGCCTGCTCCGGCATGGGGACAAATTGGTGTCCTGCACCATGTCACGGTGCTGGGACATCCATCCACGCAGTTGGAGGTGAGGACAAACCTTGCTTATTTCACAAGAATTTCTGCCTCTAGCTGGTATGGGGAAATGCAGAGGTGAAACAGCCCAGTGACGCCTGAGGTCTGAGCATCGGCATGGGGCGTGACCCGACCACGGCTGCCGTAGGGTGGCCGTTGCGTTCGTGGGGACATCGCCATGCTGCAGTGTTACGGGGGTCAGCATGACTTTGGCAAGCAGGCAGGTTTGGGGATGTTGCAGTCAGGACGGTGACAGTGGATTTGCCACGCTGCCGACTTGGCAAGAGGGCATGGTGCCAGCTCCGTGCCGCAGGGTGCGTGGCCCTGTGCCTGGTGGTTAGAGAGCGGTGCCATTGGTCCATGGGCACAGGGGGCTCTCCCGATACCCCAAAAGGGCTGCGTGTCCTGCAGGGAGCTTGCCCTGCCAATAATGGGATGCTCTGTGTACCCTCTGGTGTGCCCTGCCCAAAACAGGGGAAAGAGAAGGGCAGGAAAGAGAGAGACGTGTCCCCATCCATGTGTGTCCCCCAGCTTTTAGCCTGGGTCAGGCTCAGTGAAGGATAATCCTGGCAGAGCAGCCAGTGGAAGCACGATTGCTGAAATCCTGAGCCCCCCCAGGTGATGCATCAGCTTTATTCTTGCAGACTCACACCTCCTCCTTCCCACCGCCGCTGCTGGTCCCTGCCTGCACACGTGGAGCTGCTCGGGGCAGCCCGGTCACCCCCTCGGCAAGCTGTCCCTGAAACACCCGGCCTGGGGAAGGGGGGGAAGCGGATTAGCACAAGGCAGCCACTGGAAGTAATTGATGCACTCGCTGGTAATGCGGGAGCTCTTGTTCCCTTTGTGGCCGCCGCTGCGGGAGCGCTCCCCAGAGCACCGGGATAATGCATGGGGCTCGCTTTGATCTGGGGGGCTCGGCAGGGAAGGGGCTGCGCTCTCCTGGGAAGACCTTGCTGGCTGCTGCTCCCTCCGCTTCGGGCTGGGGGGCTGTGGCAATCAATCGGGGATGCCAGTGCCTGAAAACACCAATTCCCAGAGCGGTGATGGGATTTAGAGGATCCCATGTGCTTCCCCTGTGTCCTCTGCCCCTTCCTGTATGTTTGCTCTCTTTTTCTATCTCAATGCTTCCCATGCAAAAATTATCTCAGAAATCCCCCAGTGAGCTGGCCTGGGCTGTTGTACCCCGTGGAGCAGGATCTGTGTTGCTGGTGGCCTGTTGGCAGTTGCATCTGCAGCCCCCTCCCTTGCCACATCCCCCGCAGCGGGATGCTCCTCACCCTCTCCCCGGCAGATGTGCTGGGAACCGGCGGGTTCCCAGCAGCGCCAGCCACAGTCCTTCCCCAGGGAGAGCAGGGGGGAGTGGTTCGGGGTAGGCGATGGCTTTTGGAGGTGCGCAAGTGGGCAGCATCCCCCTGCCACCCCTGCCTGGGCACCTGCTCCCCATGGGGTGCAGCATCCCAGCAGATCTGGGTTGCAGGGGGGAGGCAGCCACCGTGGTGGAGGGGATTAAAACTTGTCTGACCATCCTGAGTCCTGCTCCTCCCGGGATGGGGCTGGAGCGGCTCAGCCTTGTCCTTCGCACCGCTGTTCTCAGCTCGCAGCCCCTCGGGGAGGGCTCTTCGCTTCTGCTTTTCCTCCTGCTTCTTGGCAGTAGAGGTGTAAGCCCTGGCCCCTCTCTCCAAACACCTTCCCCATGATGGAGGGACAGTGCGGATGGGAGGGAAGGGGCTTTTCTGGTCTCGGTTCCCGTCCTGGGGTGGAGGTGCAGCCCCATCCTGCCCCGCTGTCCCAGCCGGGCTCTCCTACAGCCAAAGCAGGGGCGTAGCTCAAATCCGCTGTGGGTTGGCAGCACCGGCCAGTCTAGGGTTTCACTGAGCCAGCTGCCTTCACTAATTATTCCCAGGGAACTTGTAGGGGCAGCGAGCCCCCCTCCTGTCCCACAGGCTCCATTGCCTGCCACACGTGTGCCCCGGTGCACGGCACTGCCCGTCCTGTGGTGGGGTCCCTGCCCCAAAGCCCCTTGTGCCATTGCCCCGGGCTCCTCCATCCAGAGCAGCCCAGAGCAGAAGAGGTTGTGGGGCGGCCAGGACCTGGGCAGGGGTTCAAACACCATCAAAAGGGGGACAGAAGGTTACTCCATTGCAAGGAGTCGATGTTTAATTAGTCTATTATTGCAAATTATTAGATCTTGTGATTGTTTAATTGATCATATGATTGTTTAATTGGGCATACTGTACAAGGGCGGAAGCAAGCTACCACGTAATTAGCCCCAAACTGTGCAATTAAATTCTTATTAATACCCCAAACAGCAGGGAACATTCAAGCCTTTAATTAGTGATTAACGGGAGACAGACAGAGCTTGCAACCAAGTCAGCACTGAGGAACAGTGCAAGTATTTAGCCGGGTAAGAAGGGGGACCCGTCTGCCCCGATTAGCGCTGGATCGCTGCGCCGGGGGGGTGAGGGGACGGTCACGCGTGCTGGTGTGACCCTGTCCCCGAGCAGGGGACAGCCACCCATCCCAGCGTGGCCAAGCCCAGCCAGGTCCCCATGTCGTCTGGCCGGGATCACACCAAAATCTCGGCTTGGCTCCTGCTAAGCTGGCGGCAGTTTGCTGACACCCAGCCCGGGCTGGGAGCAACAACCCAGAGCGTTCAGCGTCGCTGCCTGCAGGCAGAGGGCACGGTGCTGGGCAGCAAGAGGAGGTTTCTCCCCAAAAGCCAGCTTCGGGAGGATCTGCAGCATGTTCCCAGGGAAAGGTGGCCCCGGGGCTGACGGGGACGTGCCAGCCAGGAGGGCCCTCAGCCCACGGCAGGGTCGGTGATGCCGTGAAAAGGCCCCGGCCAGTTACTCTCTCACCAATTAAACTGGAGGCAGAGAGGGACCCGCGCTGAGGGCGGCGAATCATTTACCTGACCTTTCTCCTCTGCTGCCCATCGCCTCCCCTCTGGGCTGCCGTCCCCTCTCCTTCCCCAGAGGAAGCCGGGGGCTCGCGGGGGCAGCCCCGAGCATGCCCAGTGGGACAGCAAAGCTGCCTTTTGGGGTGACCCAACTGGTCTTTCAGTGATGCAAGGGAATAACAAGGCCTCTCTGCCTCCCAACAATTGCTCCTTTGCCGATGTGTGTCTGCCTCAGTTCAGTGGCATGAACCACCCCGGCTTGTGCCTGTCCCGTTATCTGGTGACTGCAAGAGCAGCCTGCATGTTGGGGTTCTTCACCGCATCTCTCCTGGCCCCAGCAAAGCCTGGCCGAGCGTCGGCATCCCTGGCACAGCAGCATCCTAGGCTGCCTGGGACCACGGGCAGTATCTGCTGCTCTCCCTCCAGGTGCCGCATCCCAGCACTTAGCCCTGTGTCAGAATTTGCCTCCAAAGTCCCTATTTTTCACCGGCACCGGGGAAAAAAAATGAGCTCAAAAGGCACAAGCCCCCATAGGCACCTACCGCCATGCCCAAGTGTTATTTTGATGCCTGCCATGTGATTTTTACACTAATCTCATAACGCAGGGGAGCTCCGGGGGGAGCTGGGGTTTGAGCACGTGGTGCCGGCAGCACTGAGGCTGGCACCAACCTTTTGCTCAAATCATTTAAGCTTCCGAAAAGGCCCTTTTTTAGGGTTGGGGTTTGCTCCGGCTTTCTTCCCCCAGCGTCTCTGAGGCCGGAGCAACAAGGCAGGCGAGGGAGCGTTTGATCTGCGCGGACTGAAGCTCCCACCGGCGCTGTGCCGGCCGGGGGGGAGGCAACTTCACACGACCGCCAAGCCAGGCCTAAGCAGTTAAATCTGGGCTGACACGTTAATGAATTTCACAGTACGCCTGGAAAAACTCTCACCCAACCTCAATTTACCAGCATGGGGAGGGGGCCGGGGCTGGGGGAGGAGGGTGCCGCGTTTTGCCAAAGGAAATCTTGTTCCCATTATCTTTTTGCGAGAGTGTTAAGCAGGAACGGGCATTGCTTTGCCTTTTTATCTCGCACACGTGGAATCGGGCAGGGGGGGCTGCATGGTTCCTGTGGCTAGTGAAAAAGTAGTGTGCATGTGTGCATGCGCATGTGCAAGCATCTGTGCGTGCATATTCGTGCATGTGTATGTATGCACACACGTGAGCATGTGTATGGATGTGCATGCTTGCACATGTGAGCATGCATGTTTGTGTGCATGATTTGTGTGTGTGCACGTGTAACGGTATGTGGATATTTCTGTGCACATCTGTGTGCATGCACGTGCATGTGTGCACGTATGTGTGCACATGTAATGGTATGTGGATGTTTAGGTGCCCATTTGTGTGTATGCACGTGCACACGTACGTGCTGATGTGCACATGAGCTTGTGTGTGTGCTTGTGCATATTTGTGTGTGCACACGTGTGCATGTGCACGCACGGGTTGCTATGTGGGCTTCTTTGTGTGTGTGCGCATGCATGCACAGGGTAGAGCCTTAAATATAAGGAATTTCGGGGCTCTGTTGCTGACGCTGAGGATGGCACCCTGTGAGGCAGCAGGGGCAATGCTGTTGCACCCCTTGGCACGAGGCAGGTGGTCCTGCCGAAAGGCTGGCCGGGCTCTGTCACTGGAGCCAGCTGCCGGGGAAGGGGCAGGGGGGATGGTGGGGCTGCAGGTGCCCGGCTGGCACTGCCAGATGCCCCGGCTGCACCCCTCCATTCCACACTTGTCTGCCTTCAGCCGAGTGGTGCCCCGTCCCTACACATGCCCTTTCTCCTCTGCCCTGACCTCCCGGCACCGTCGGATGCTGCACATCTGGATGGCACGTTGGGGCCGGCTGTGCCGTGCCCTGCCCTGCCCGTCCTGCTCCCCCAGCGCAGGCAGCCCTGGCCCCCAGCAACAGCGGAGGGCACCGGGGCAGATCCAGCCCACCCAGGGGGGTTCCCAGGTTTCGCCTCCAGCCCTCACCCTCTCCCCTTCCCTTGCAGCCTGCAACTGCAACCTGCACGCCCGGCGCTGCCGCTTCAACATGGAGCTGTACAAGCTCTCGGGCAGGAAGAGTGGCGGCGTCTGCCTCAACTGCCGGCACAACACTGCGGGGCGGCACTGCCACTACTGCAAGGAGGGCTTCTACCGGGACCTCAGCAAGTCCATCACAGACCGCAAGGCCTGCAAAGGTACCTGGGGGGTCTCCATGTGGGCAGCATGGGTGATATAATCTCTCTTGGTCTCCTTGCTCTTCCGTCCCATCCTTGCGACATCCCTCTGCTCTGCTCGGAGCCCAGCTGTTCCCTCCGGCAGCTGCAGGTCACCTCCAGCCTCCGTCACCCTGGTCAGCTCTGCCACCCCGAGGGCACCAGGCAGGGACATCACTTTGAACCCAGCATCTCCCCAAGGGATGGGGAGGATGACAGGCAGGGAGCTAGGAGGCTCCCGGGAGCCCCATCCATTCCAGGAGGGTCCTGGTGTGGCTGCAGTTACGGTCTCCGCAGTCGATGTTTGGAGAGATGCTGGGCAGGTGCTGGAGAAGGTGCATGACTAAATGTGCTGGAAACCCATCTCTGGCACTGATGTTGTCTGGGTCACAGACACGCTTGGAGGCGTTCAAGCTACTTGACAAAATGACCCGCAGTGGCTTCCCTGCCTCGGAGGGCTGGGGATGCTGACGGAGGTTTCCATCTCCCTGCTGGACTGCAGTGCAGGACCTCATGGCGTGCATTTCAGCTATGGGGTGGCTCTTGGGACCTGTTTTTGGGGAGATGCTGAGCACCATGGCTTCCGGTGCCTGTGGGCAGGGTGGCTTTTCCCCGAGCTGGCCAGGAGCCATGCTGGTTCCAAGCCATCAAGCCACAGCTTGACCTCATAAGGTCCCCAGCCTGTGCCAAATGTCATGGGACCTGTACCTCTCCTCTCCCTCCTCTAGCTCCTGGCCAAGCCCATCTGGTTTCTCTTATCTCGCCCTGCTCAGCCCCCTCTGCAGAGCCTTTTTCCTCTGTGAAGCCTCAAAACAATAGTTTCACCAAAGAAGTTGAGATAAGAAAACACCTTGCCCGTCCCCAGGGACTGGCGGGATCCAAGCTGAAACACTGGAGCGGGCAAGATGTTGGCCACAGCTGCTCTGAGGCTTGGGAATTCATCCCTGATCCCCTTTTCTCCAACTTAGATTGCAAGTACCTCCTGGAAGGGAGCGTGGTGTCTCCCTCCGGTGCATAGTGCAACCGCGTGGGCACCGAGCACCTTCGCTGCTGCAAGGACACGATGCTAGCATGTTTATGTAGGGCCTACAGGAACTGCTGAAGCTTGTTTCAGACCATTAATGTTGTGGCAACAGACCTGAATTGAAGGATGTGGCTTTTGGGGTTCCCCTCTCGGGTGCATTAGTGTTGTTTGTAGGTACGGCTCACTTGGGTCTGGGATGGTAAAATCCCTCCGTTGCCCGTGCTGCGTAAGCCGCCCCTGCCTCTCTCCATCCTTGTTCCCACAGGAGTGGTCAAGAGGATAGAGCAAAGGGAGAAACTTCCCATGTTTGACCGACGCCATGGCGGCAGCGGGAGCACAGCTGAGTGGGCGCTGGCAGGGGGAGCCCTGCCCGCAGCCGGCTCGTTAGCAAATGGCAAGCTAATCATTTTTAATAACCTGAGCAGCTGACTTGGCAGGTCCCACCTCAGCAGCCCATGTTCCCGGGGGACTACACGCTGCTTCCCAGCCTCATGGCCTTGGCCAAGCCATGTCACGGCTATGGCTATGGGCATGGCAGCCCCCCGGCAGCAGCAAGGGTTTCCCATTGATGGGGCTTGTGCCAGGTGGCAGCCGGGTCCCAAAGCGGTGCCAGGGGCCAGCATCCTTGGGGTGACACTGGGAGGCACTGGGAGAGAGGAAAAGAAGGAGGCAGGACAAGGCATGCATCCCGGGTCGTGTCCCATTCCTGGGAGGTGTCCTGGCCCTGAGTGAGGCCGGGGAGGGATGGCAGCAGCCCCCGGCTCCTGCTGCAGCACCACCGGACTGAGGCAGCTGCAGCAAAATTCCCATTTTCCATGAGTATTTTCCTCGAGTGCTGAGGGCTCGCGGGCAGCCCCGGCTCACCCTGACTGGCACCGGGGCTTGTGGGGTGCTGTGGAGCTGTGCCGCCTCCACCTCGCCTCGCATCCTCTGCAGGCAGCACCCTCCCCACCCCTCCCTGAACGAGGGGTTTCTTTTCCCCTTTGGTTCACCAGCTCCTTCTACTTTTGCTACCAAAATCATCTGATAAAATCCCAAGCACAGTGGAAGCCTTGCAGGCGTTCGCCTCCCTGTGGGACCCGGGATCCCCAGTGCCACCTCTGTGCTGGGCATTGAGGTCTCAGTTTCTGCTCTAGCCAGGGAAGAGAGCACTTACCAAAAAAACAATAATAAATAAAGCAAGCAAGATTTGGCTAGGTGCTGGAAACAGGGAGGAGGGTAACTGAATACAGCCCAGCTCGACATGTGGGTTGGAGCTGGGGACGGGTTTGCGGGACTGGGGACGCTGCGGGCGCAGCATTTCCTACCCGTGCCGTGGCTCAGGTCCCTCCGTTTTCAGGGCTGAGGATGGAGGAAGGAGAGGGGCCCTGGCTGCCTCCGTCTGCCTGCGCCTGCCTAATGCAGGCAGCAGCCTGCGGTCTGCCAGGGCAAGTCCTGCTCCACCATCCTCACAGGGCAGTAATTGTGGAGCATTAAGGTGATGGAAAGCATCCCAGATTCAAGGTGGCTCCTCTGGAGGGGACGGGGTGGGCAAGAGCATCCCGGGGTGCTCAGGGCGAAGGCTGATGCCGCTGTGCAGGAGAAAGGCCAGCGAGCGATGCCTGGCCTGTGGAGGAGTGGGGTGCTGTGGCAGGTCCCCCCTCGCAGACAAACCTCCCTCCCCGGCCCGGCCCCGTGCCAAGCCACGGGCAGGTCTCTGCCAGCCCGGTCTGGGGGTGCTGCTTCCGGAGGGCTGGCAGGGTTTGCCCATGGTTTGGAAAAGCTGCAAAGGTTCAGCCCAGCCAGATGAACATGTGCACAAGGGCTGTCCCCGCTATGGTGCATATGTTAAGGAGGATCTGGCAGTAAAGGTGGTACCCTGGGTCTTGGGAGCCAGTTCCTGGCTCTGCCTCAGGGAACTGAGTTAATAATAAAATCCCTGATGCTTCTGCTTCTTTGGCTGCCCCTCCTTTGGTGGGGGGGTAGAGAGTGTTTCCATCCCTTTCTTGTACTTATCCAGTGGTGAATCCATTGGGATTGGGAGCTCCTTGGAGCAGGACTGGCACCTGGGAGCCTGCCTGCCCAGTGCCATGAATGGGAGCTGGTGCTGCCAGAGAGATATATAAATACACGGAGATGTGACAAGACAGCTTGGGGCTTGGTTTTTCCAAAGACGTGTCCTGTACCTACAGCTCAGATACCTACACTCTTGCAAGAAAAAAGAAAAGAAAAAGCAAGGCTCGTGACAGCAGACCTTAAAAGCAGGCATGGAGCAAGCTGCTGTGACCTGACTTTGCACCCACCGCAGCACTGGTCCAGGGCAGAAGGTGAGCATCCCAGCAAAGGCAGATTTTGCAGGCGCTAGCAACGAAGCTCAGTTCATATTCAGGAGGTCAAATACTAGCCCAGAGGCCAGGAACTATTACATTTTATTTAAACAAACCCCGAAGCACTATACTAAATAACGATCCAACCATGGTTCGTCTCTGCTAGGATGCAACGTCTTTGAAATAGGCACAAAAATATCAACTGCAGCTTGCACAAGCCCGCATCTCCTGCCAGCAACTGAGCGGAGCCCTCAGCCACCAGCCGGCGAGCGGGGAGGCGAGCTCTTCCTTCCAGCCGCCAGCCCGCCAGCAGCCGCGTCACTGCTGGACGCTGCGAGACGGAAAAGCTGGGAGGATGGAAAAGGCAGAACAACCTACAGGATTAATTCAATGGTGGTAATTGAAAAGTCAAATAAAGAATGGCTGTGCATTAATCCCTGTAATTTAAACAAAGCTGTAAACCGTGAGCTTTCTCCAATGAAAACTGGTGAAGCAGTAGCAGCTAAGCCTTAAGACTCAAAAATACCCTCAATATTAGGTGCAAGACATGCTTTCTGGCAAGCACAGCTCGATGAGTTAAGCTCCAAGCTAGTGACTTAATCCACTGTTCAAGCACTGTGGGCCAGATCCTGGCAACTGGCAGGGCTGCGAGCAGCAGGGCTCGGTGTGTGGGCAGTGGGCATGGAGCTGTGCTGTGCCCCCGGCGCCTGCATTCCCTGGTGCCAGGATGGGGTGCTCTGGCCAGCCCCTCTCTGTGGGTCATGTCGGGATGAGGAGGGATGGAGATGCTACAGCTGGAGTGGTGGGATGCAGCCATGCTGAGACATGGGACTGGTCGGGGTAAGCTCTGAGTGCTGCCTCGGATGCTCTTCCCATTGGAGTGGGAAGGAGCAATGGATTTTCGTGGGACTGCAGGAAATCCCACCACAGTGGGGTGAGGGGCCAGAGGATGGTCTGGCAGAGACCAAGCTCATCTCCCAAAGACACCTATCTGTTGCAGATGTAAGATGAGCAAAACTGCCTTAATTGCTGATCCAGGTAAAACATGAAGAGTCTTTGAAAGCCTTCTTCCACCGCATGAAGAGGGATTTGCTTAGATGAATTGGATCCTGATTGTGCTGAGATTTATGTCCATCCTTAGACTTTACACAAGGAATACACCACTGGGGCCTAAGAGATTATCCATAACGTGTGAAGCTAAGCGCTTGTATAAATCTTTGCTGGAAGCGTGCCTTTGGCCATAAATTTTTTAGGGCACGGACTGTCTATCGCTGTGCATGCAGAGCAGGAGTGATGGCTGCAGGGACCTCTGAGGTCTCCCTGCATGGTCTCTCAGACGAGCGGGTGTTTGGCAGGGCTTGTGCCCAGCTGCTCTGGGGTGAGTTGGACTTCTCCAGCTGGAGATGGGTGCTGTGGTCCTGGGAGCACTCCCAGCACCAGCGGTAGCACGAGAGCCCCTCGTTCAGGGCAGCACTGGGGTGATGCTGGTAGCACTGGGCTGCTCTTTCCAGCATGGGTGGTGATAAGGATGGGTGATGATTCATGCCCAGCCCCACTAACAGAAACCCAAGCCTTTGCTAGTGGAAAAGAGACAAAGCAATGGATGGTTTCCAAGAGGTGTACCTGCCAGCTAGTCAAAGGCACCTGCTTCCTCCAAGTGCTGCAGGATCCAGCCGAGCCCACGCAGAAGAGCCCTGTGGAGTAGGCACAGGGAGAACATCAAGATGCATCTGAAGCAGCTGAAATGTCCCAGAGCACGGTGGTTCAAGAGAGGGCGTTAAGCCCAATGTTATCCTCCAGGCGAAGCAGCGGTGCTGTTCCCATGGGTCATCCGAGGCTGGTCAAGCATTGGACCATCACTGATGGCTTTGGTCCTCGCAGTCCAGGGCTGGACCATCCCATGATCTCAGGACCTTTGGGGCTCCCCGATGACCTGAATGGTGGGTGTTTGCAGGAGAGCCGGGAAAGCCTGGCTCACTAGGGAGAGCCAGCCGCCCTGGCAGGAGACAAGCCTGTTGTGACTGAAGAAAGACCCCGCGTTTCCGACAGCCCTACGTCATGCCAAGACTCCCTCACTCGCTGCCATTTGTTATCACAGCTGAGTCCCCAAAATATCTTTGTCAGAAAGACGTCCGCTTCCAGTCCCAGCCAAGATCTGATAAGGATGAAGCATCTGGTCCCCATTAGAGGCTGCTTGCTCTGGTTTCTGGCCATGCGGGAGGGGGCCCGAGGATCAGCGCCATGGTGCTCCCACCAGTCCCATCTGGTGAAAATTAGGGAAACGATAACATCGGGGGGCTGCGGGGGCAGGCAGGGGGGAATGTTTTTGTTTTGCTTTGGAATCACGTTCAACTCTTACACTGATGGAGGCTGAGATAACCTCCTCCAGCTTGTAACCAGTCCAGCCCCGGGCAGGCAGATGGGAAGGTCCTCTCCTGACTGAGCATCTCCTTCCCGCACCCCTCCTCCTAGGCAACCCCTGGTGGGTCCATCATCCAGTGTTGCATGATGGAGAGTCACTTCGGGTCTGTCTTGGGGATGGAGGCCCAACTTTCACCCACCTCAGGTGTGGCTCTTCCCCTGGGGAGGCTATGGTGGCAAGCAATGGGGACATCCTTTGGCTGGGGTCTCCAGGAGGCAGGATGGGCACTGAGGCTCATGAGCTTGGGAAGCATCAAGAAGAACCACTTCAGACCATCCTAAAACCAAAACAAGGCGGAAGTTTGTGTAAAAGCTCAGTGTTGGTTCAGCTCCATGGACTGGAAAGCTCAGAGGTGGGGGAGCAAGTGGAGAAAATGCCTTTTACTGCTGTGACAGGAGCATCGTCCCGGGGTTGAGGTGGGGAAAGAGCAGACCCAGGCATGTACCTGTCCACTTTCTGTCCCTGCAGTGCCCTCAGTCCCACCCTGGCCATGAACAAGGGTTTGCATGGCCCCATGTGAGCCCCACTCCCTTTGCTTGCACAGGACAAGGCTGGCAGCAGGCACGGGGCTGCCCATGGAAATCCCTCCTCCTGCCTGCACGCACGCCCGGCTGTCCCCAGAACCGGCCGGACAAGCCTGCAAAGCGAGCAGGAAGAAACTGTCCTACTGGTGTCCAGACCTTAAATGCCAGCTGGCAGCTATAGGTGACCGTGTGAGCTGTGGGGTCTCCAGGGGCTCATCCTGAGCATCCCCATCAGCGGAGGCCGTACCCTGGCCAAGCCCTTCGTCAGCTCGCCCTCCTGCCCATGCTGCTCATAGCACACATGGGGCCACGGTCTGGACCCACGGGTCTTGGCTGTGCTGGCCCCAGCAGCTGCTTTCCACCAGTGCACTGGAAAGACCCACCTTCTCCTCGCCTCTCTCAGGGTGGCACTTTGGGTTCAGTTTGGGATTTGCATTGTGCATCACTTCTCATGTAACCTTTTCTCTCCCTCCCATCCAGCCTGCGACTGCCACCCTGTCGGCGCAGCCGGCAAGACCTGCAACCAGACGACGGGGCAGTGCCCGTGCAAGGACGGCGTGACTGGCCTCACCTGCAACCGCTGTGCCAAGGGCTACCAGCAGAGCCGCTCGCCGGTGGCCCCCTGCATCAGTGAGTGCCACTGTGCCCTGCCCTCCCCTCCCTCAGGGACCCCCGCCAGCGCCAGGGGATGCTCTCCTTGGGCTGGCTTGCGGTGGGTGGGAGGCTGAGCCGAGGGACCGCCCATCCACGGGGTTGTGCTCCAGGAGGTGGTTAAGGCATGATGGTTGGATCACCTTCTGCGGGCACCCATGCTTTGCCCCTCCCAGCCCGGGAGGCTCTGAAAGACCCCTTGGGTTAGTGCTTCCAGCCGCCTGAAACAGCTCTGCTGGGACAT
The DNA here is from genome assembly GCF_000699145.1 of Aptenodytes forsteri. Classification (NCBI taxonomy): domain Eukaryota; kingdom Metazoa; phylum Chordata; class Aves; order Sphenisciformes; family Spheniscidae; genus Aptenodytes; species Aptenodytes forsteri. The sequence continues at coordinate 409,081 of NW_008794125.1, read as the reverse complement.
GTCTTCAGCTGCAGCAAGTTGCCTTCCTCACCCAGCTGAGCCCTGAGCATGGTCAGGTCTGGGGCAAGGCCAGATCCTGTGGTCAGCAACAAACTGTGTTTATTGTTGCAGTGGGTCTGAATTTGACCCAAGCAGCAGAGGAACAACTTGCCGCCCTGCAGAATCTGCTGGCGCTGCTGGAGTGGTGGCAGTGGGGGTGAGCTGGTGGGGCTGGCTCCTTTCCCTCTGTTGTTCCCCAGATTTGGGGTTAGGACAGAATTTCCCTCAGGTTTTGTTGCCAGGAGTCCCAAGAAAGTGTTGTCTTTGCCCACACTTATCCCTGTGCTGTGCAGCGCGGAGCACGCTCAGATCAGTCGAGCATCTGTTCATCTGTCCGTCCCTGGAGCACGTGTCCTCTGCAGCAGTGACTTATGGCACTTGGGGGTTGCAGCGTCTCAGCCTGTCCCAATTTATTGAGCTCAAATTGGGCATCTCTGGGTCTATTTAATGGCCTGCGATATTCAGGTCTCATCTCAGACTCATCCCATCCATCTTTCTTAGCGAGCTGCCAGAGGTGACCCACAAAATCCCCTCTGCACCCCGCTTGTGGAGGGCTTTTGTCTGGGTGTCACCCCCAGAGCTGGAGACCCCTTTCCTTAAGACATCTCTCCCTTTCTCTTCCAGAGATCCCTGCCATCAACCCCACCTCCCTGGTCACCAGCACGGAGGCGCCTGCAGGTAAGTTCTCTGCATCCCGGGCCGAGCCCACGGCCCCAGCCCTGCCCAGAGACATCCCATCCCACCTCCCCTCTCCCCAGCAGACCAGGGAGAAGGGCTGAGCCCTGCCAAACCCTTTGGCAAAAAGATTAATGGTGAACAATTTTGGCGGACAATTTTGGCCAAAAAAATGACTGAGATTTGAAATCCTATGTATTTCTGGAAAGAGACCGACAAAGCTTGACAGGGCTTTCTTGGGGAAAAGGTTTCTCCGTCCCCGTGGAGGAGGAAAGCAGGGATGCAGCCTGCCAGAGCCTCACCGCTCCTCAGCAGGTTATGGCAGGGGTTGTGGCGTATGGCACCTACGGCTCAGTGCGTGCTTGGGGTCTGGCTTTTTTTAATCTCCTTTTATCGGTGCCAGTGCAAGAGGTTTCTCCTTGGTGCCTTTTACCTCCACAGGGCCTTGGCTCTCTGAGCAGCACCAGGGCGGTGGGGGTCCGTCAGGCTGCCAGCTGCAGGCAGACTCAGGAGCCCCCGTTCTGGCGCGTGGGCTGCCAGGTCTGCCCTGGGACATGGGTGACATGGGCCTTGCCCCATCCGGGTCCGGAGGAGTGAAGTGTCTGGGTCTGAGCTGCTTGTCCCAGCTCTGCGGGCTGATGGGACCATGGAGTGATGGGACCACAGGACCATGGGAGGATCGATGTCACTGCTGCTGTCACCCAGTGGGAGAGGGGGGCAGCTCCAGCGGCAGGCTGCAGGCTTTGCACGGGTGAGGGAGGCATTTCTGCTGCTGTCTTTAGAACTCCTCAAGAGCCGCCCCGGCTTCCCCAGGCTGGAGCAGCAAGGCTCATGTCTCCACGCATGCTGCAGGTTTGCTCACGTTCTTGCAGAAGCTCGGCTGGGGCTGGGCACTGGTGGGTGCATGGATGCTGCCTGCACTGGTGGGTTATGGTCCCTCTTCCAGCCCAGCCACGGCTGCCAGGGCCCCACCGAGGTGCCCTCAGCTCTCACCTTGGCACGGCACATACCGACAGCACCACACAGTGGTGTGCCAGCCTCTGGACCCTATGCCGCTGCTGCCATGCTCAGCCCTCCCCGGCGCTGCAGAGCATGGCCTGGCAGATGCCATGGCAGACAGGTAAAACAGCTGCTTTGCATCTCCTCCCCGATCACCACCCCTCTTCCATCAGCCAGGCTCTGCTGTCTCATCTATCTTCCTGGCACCTCTGTGCCCTACAATGGTGGTCACCAGCGGTGGGAGCGGATGGGCTGTGCTGATGCCAGCTCTTCAGAGGCACACATGGCTGTGTGTCTGAGGGGGCCATAGCAGGGCTTTTGTCTCCCCCATCTCCTTCCGCAGTCCCATCGGCACCCTAGCATGGCTGTTCCTAGCCATCCCACTGTCTGTCCCTTTGTAGGGATCCCAAACCAGGTTGAGGGGGAGAAGCTAGGGAAAGAAGCAGCCCTTTTCCCCCTCGGGCCACCCTTCACCCTGCAGTCCCCAAGCCCTTGGTCTTCTCCCGCATGTCACCGTGGGGCAATAGACATCCTGCACCATCCTCCACTCTACCCCATGGCACGTGGTCCTGGGAAGAGAGCAGGGGCACCTCCAGCTCCCCATGCCCATATTTAATGAGGAGCTTCCCCATGCCCTGTTCAGGGTATGTCCATCCCAGGGGAGCCTGCACACTCCTTGGAGACCCGGTGCCCTGTGTGCATCCTTCTCCCCAGCTCTCCTTCCCACAGCCACCCCACCTTGGGGGTGGAAAATACCAACAGCCCCTTCCCAGGCTGGTGCATGCCTGTGATGTGCTCCTCAGCCTTTTGGGAACATCTTCCAGCATGGCACCTGCAGCCGCATGCATGCACTCGGTGGCCGTAGGAGGGGGACTGGAACAAGGGGTGTCAAAGGTACGGAGCTATGGAAGGAGTAAAGCGTGCGGATGGGGGTGGAGGGGCAAGACGTGTGGGAGGAGGCTGGTAGCTCAGCTCCTCACAGAGCAGAGCGGTGCTGGCCCCCATACGGACGCAGATCACATATACTGATGCAGAGGCTGGGAGTGCTGCACAGCCCGGCGCCCACCCAGCGCCCACGGGCACGTTTCAGCCCTCCCGGCCCTGCTCCGCAGAGGCTCCGGGAAGCGGGATGTGTTATCGGGATGTGAGTCGAGCAGCCCTGCGTGGATCTGGCAGAGGTTTCGCTCCACGCTGTGGCAGCGAAGGAGAGCCAGTCCTTGGTGGGGTGCATGTCTTGCACGATGGGATGACCATAAGAGCTGAGCTGTCTGTGACGGTAACACTGCTGGGGAGGCTGCGCGGGACAGGGCAGAGCACCACCACCTCTACTCCTGCCTGCCCTGCTTGCCCTGCCTGTCCTGCCTGCTGTGAGGGAGGGAGCTGGGAACGCCAGGCTTTGTGAAAAGGAAAAAAGGGGAGGGAAAAGGGGGATTTGGACGGTTTTATTGCAAACAGAGAGTGACACATGGAGCAGAGTTAATCAAGGTGACTCCCCTCCAGTGCTTTATAAATAGGAACAGTCTTAGAGTGATGTCTGATATTTTCAGCTGCGTAAAAATAAATGGCACTCGCTGGAGACCCGGGTGTTTACTTTGTTTTAGTGGAGCAGGTCTGCCTTAAACTGCCTCTAGTTTTATCTGTGGGTTTGTTGTTTTAAGATTTCTGGCTTCTAGCTCAAATATCTTTAATGCAAAGTAGCTAGCCTCTGCCCAGAGTCTGCGCCGGGGGAGCAGGGGACCCGGTTGGGGTCCCGCTGCCCCCTTTGCTGGGGGGGGATCAGAGGTGGGGATGGGCAGGAGCCTTGCCCAACTCTGCCTGGGGCGCCCTGCCTCCAGCGTGCTTGTGCTGCGGGCAGGGCTGGCCGCAGCGGCGCACCCCGCCTGCTGCCTGCACCCTGATGCCCCTCTGCCTGCATCCCTCTGCCCCAGGAGCCCCCAGGCCCCCCCCCGTGAGCAGGGCACTCAGTCCCTCAACGCCCCATAGTCCTCCCACCCCAGGCAGCCTCCGAGCCCCTTCTCCCCCCATTTCCCCACCTCCCTCCCTGCCTCTGGCAGCAGGTGCCAGACTGCAGGAACAGGGGGACATTGTTTGGGGCCGCTGTGCTCAGGTGCTGGGTTTTCCCCCCTCTCCCCATGCTCCTCCCTGCTGGGGTCCTGTCCCTGGGTGCATCCAGGCTTTTCGCTGATGTTGCCATCCTCTGCATCGCTCTTCCCAGCTTTCTCTCCTTCCCCGCCCCCCGGAGCCTTTGGGGTCCAGCTTTGATCTCTCTGCCCAAGCAGCCGACTCGCTCAGCAGTGAAATGTCCTGGGTCCACTTCTCATAATTTTTATTATTATTATCTTAAAATATTTTCCAGTTAGTGGGGAAAAAAAAAAAAATCCTTGTTCCCCATTAGCAGAATTAACAAAACTCGTAGAGCGCAAAACAGGGCTTTAAAGGAATTCAAAGTCAGCAGTAAAAGATTTGCAGCCATAACACCTAATTAAGTTACATCTCTCTTAAAACAAAATATTCCTTCTTTTTTTCAAGGCAAGGAGAAGTAAACCAGATGTGCAGACTTGCCGCCTCTCACACATGCTCTCCCCACGGAGACCGGGGATGCCCACACTGGGCTCGCCAGTCGCCATCCACCTCCTCCCACGTCCGTGCGGCATCGCCCGGTGCTTGCCCCGCTCTGTCCGTCCCTCCCGTGTGCCAGCTCCTCACTGCCAGCAGCCAAGGCGTTGCCCATGCATGGGGTGCTGCTGCCTGCACCCTGCGCTGGTGCCAGACCGGCATCAGCAGGCAGCAGTTCAGTGGGCACATGCCTGCGGCAGTCATCACCCCCAGTGTCCATGGAGGGTCCCGTGGGGTGGAGGGGCTGAGATCTCCCCGGGACACAAACAGGACCGAGCTGTGGCACAGGGCAGGAGGGCCCTTTTAGAGTCCCCTTCACGTAGCAGGAAAGGGCAGAGCAGTGTGTCTGAGACGGATCCGTAGTGTATCCCAGGGATGCAGCAGTATCTGGCATGGGGCTGTAGCACATCCCGGGGATGCAGTGATGTCTGGGATGGGGCTATAGTGTATCCCAGGGATGCAGCAGTGTCCACCGAGCTGTGGCACAGGGCAGGAGGGCCCTTTTAGAGTCCCCTTCACGTAGCAGGAAAGGGCAGAGCAGTGTGTCTGAGACGGATCCGTAGTGTATCCCAGGGATGCAGCAGTATCTGGCATGGGGCTGTAGCACATCCCGGGGATGCAGTGATGTCTGGGATGGGGCTATAGTGTATCCCAGGGATGCAGCAGTGTCCAGGACAGGGATGTGGTGTATCCCAGGGATGCAGCGGTGTCCGGGACAGGGGTGTGGTTATCCCAGGGTAACAAAACTCGTAGAGCGCAAAACAGGGCTTTAAAGGAATTCAAAGTCAGCAGTAAAAGATTTGCAGCCATAACACCTAATTAAGTTACATCTCTCTTAAAACAAAATATTCCTTCTTTTTTTCAAGGCAAGGAGAAGTAAACCAGATGTGCAGACTTGCCGCCTCTCACACATGCTCTCCCCACGGAGACCGGGGATGCCCACACTGGGCTCGCCAGTCGCCATCCACCTCCTCCCACGTCCGTGCGGCATCGCCCGGTGCTTGCCCCGCTCTGTCCGTCCCTCCCGTGTGCCAGCTCCTCACTGCCAGCAGCCAAGGCGTTGCCCATGCATGGGGTGCTGCTGCCTGCACCCTGCGCTGGTGCCAGACCAGCATCAGCAGGCAGCAGTTCAGTGGGCACATGCCTGCGGCAGTCATCACCCCCAGTGTCCATGGAGGGTCCCGTGGGGTGGAGGGGCTGAGATCTCCCCGGGACACAAACAGGACCGAGCTGTGGCACAGGGCAGGAGGGCCCTTTTAGAGTCCCCTTCACGTAGCAGGAAAGGGCAGAGCAGTGTGTCTGAGACGGATCCGTAGTGTATCCCAGGGATGCAGCAGTATCTGGCATGGGGCTGTAGCACATCCCGGGGATGCAGTGATGTCTGGGATGGGGCTATAGTGTATCCCAGGGATGCAGCAGTGTCCGGGACAGGGATGTGGTGTATCCCAGGGATGCAGCAGTGTCTGGGATGGGGCTGTAGCATATCCCAGGGGATGCAGCAGCATCTCAGGGTTTGTGGGTACACTTTCACAGCCTCGGGCTGCAGCAGGTCTCTGCCATCCCCCAGCCCCTCCACGGGGCTTGGCTGCCCCATCAGGCTGCACGGACACAGCAGGAGGGTGGGCAGGAGGGTGGCTGCAGGCAGAGGCTAAACTTGATCTTCTTTCCACTCCCCTGCAGCATGTGTAATGCCACGTCCGGGAAGTTTAAAAAGGAGCTGGGAAGTGGGGGATGCTCTGGGAGCTGCCAGGGGAGAGGCACTCATGAAGCGGCTTCTCCAATGGCCATCCAGCTTCTCCTGATGGTTTTATGGGGTGGACAGAGAGTGTGCTGCCTCAGCTGGGCTGGCAGGGCAGACAGAGCTGCTGCTGGGCTCCCTGGGGCCTGCCTGAGGGAAGAGCTGCCACCCGTTCCCCAGCACCACCACGTGGCATCCCAGCAGGCATGGGAGGATGGAGCCGCGGTCCATAGCCATGTCCTGGTGAGAGGCACGGGCGTGAGGCCCCGAGTAGAGCCCTGCCATGGGGGGACCCTGTGGGGACAGGATGGGGTGTCCAGGGAGAGGAGGTTTGTGGAGGTGCGGGCAGGACCCAGCCGCCCCCCCGGGGACTGAGCTGGGCGGCAGCCCCAGCACCCACCTGGTCACTTCCCCAGCCACAGCACCCACACCCGCCCCACGCGCGATGATGGAGGCCGTGTGCTCAAAGGCAAGGAAGGGAAATGCTTCGAGTTACTTGGTCTTTTTTTTTTTCTTCCCAAGTTTCTTACATAAATTGAACAGGAATTGATTTTATATTTGAGGAATGTTCCTCAGCACAAAGCCGAGGATAAAAAAATCCCCAGACTAATCCCAAATTGTTAATTCCCAACACTATTTTCTGGCTCTTTTGAATCACAGTTTTATGATGTTAATCACGAGCAGGAGCCCAGGGCAGTTACTGGTTTTCTTTCTGCTTTTCTTCCTTTTCTTTCTTCCCCACTGCTGAGCGAGGGGGGTGGCAGGTTGGCCAAGGCCGCCCTGCAGCCCGGTCCCACCACCCATCACCCAACCGCCCGTGGGCTCAGCACCTGTGTGGCCTCGGCACCATGTGGCAGCCACCCTGGGCATCCTCCTGCCGGACACCCTGTTTTGTGCCACCCTCCTCCACTACGGCATCCAGTGTCTGGGCAAGCCCATGGCGGAGCTGCGACCGATGCCGGCTGTAGGATGGTTTCTGCACCCCTCGGACGCCTTCTCTCGCTGCCTGGCCCTGCATGGCATGGCGCTGGCAAACTGCTGCGGTGGCACGGCTCCCAGCTCCGGCTCCAGTGGTGGGGGCACCGCAAACCCATACAATCCTGCATCTTCACCGAAGGCTCACACAGGGCCGGGACCCGAGCTGGACCCTGCAGCAAGCATGGAGGGGCATGCCCTGCACCCATCCCCAAAAAGTGTCTGGTGGCGCCCACATGTCAGGACGGTTGCTTGGGCAAACGACAGCCTCCTCCACTCTGCTTGGGGAGGAAAAGATCATCCGTCCTGCCAGGCACTCCCCAAAATAAGGCAGGAGCTCCCTTTTAGAGTCCCCTTCACATAGCAGGAAAGGACGGAGCAGTGTGTCAGGGATGTGCCTGTAGCACGTCCCAGGGGATGCAGCGGTGTCTGGGATGGGGCTGTAGCGTGTCCCAGAGGATGCAGCAGATGGGGGCAACCTTCAGTGTCACAGCTGAGATCTTCAGTGCACTCAGCAGCCGCCCCACACGGAGAGGCCCTGCGCCCCCTCCGCAGCCACCACTGCTGTCCCAGGCAATGCAGCGGGGCCAGGGCAGCTCTGCCAGTCCAGGCGGAGGGGCAGTGCGGGGGGGGCTGAGCCGAGAATCAGGGCTTACCCCCCTCTGCCAAGAATTAGCTTCGTGCTGCGCCGCTTCTATCGATGACAAATTTGGAACAGGCGGCACAAAGTCCCAGATAAAAAGGAGCCGGGCAGAAAGGAGAGCAGCAGAGCCCAGGGCGAGTTTGTGCTCCTGGGCGTCTTTCTTTCCTCTTTTCTCCTCTTCTCCTTGGCACAGGGTGCTGTTATTCCCCCGTCTTCCCCCAGACCCTCGCCTCCATCCCCAGTGATCGCTGTGGCAACCTGCAAACAAAGACAACTTCAGGGACTGCTGGCTCTGTCCCGGGACGTGGGGCCAAGCCAGAGAGAGAACCTGTGAGAGGGAGAGAAAAGAAGAAAGATGGGCTTAGAAAAAACATGCCATTTGGAAAGAGACAAATTGAGATGTTCAAAGGAAGATGGCAGGGGGAAAGAAAGGACGAGAACAGGACTGCTTCAGGCAATTGTTGGGATCAAAGCCTTTGGGGAGAAGGAAAGAGGCATTCCCTGCCCTCTCTCTGCTTGAGATGCAAATCTGGGGTCTTTAGAAATGCACAGAAAAAAAGCCTCCTTGAGGACATGAGCCTTGCCTGGAGCTGGGGGACAGCAGGGAGGGATGCTGTGTGGGGTGGAGGACGGCCTGGTGGCCTCCCTGGCTGTGCTGGAGCAGCCTGAGCCTGGGATGCTTGGGCAGCAGGAGCGACCTGGTGGAGCGGAACCGCTTCCCTCACCCGCCTGCTTCCCCCGGCCTGAGTCCCTTTCCCCACTTTTGGGACACAAATGAGGCGCAAGTCTCTGGAGGTGCTGCCCCATGAGGATGTTTCCCACCACCTTGGCCCCTGAGGGCTGAGTCGCCCCTGAGGATCACGACCCCCTTGGTATGCGGTCAGACTTTCCTTTGGGTCCCCTCCCTGCAGGGCTGATGGTGGGGTTGGTGCCGAGTCCTCTTTTCCCCACGTCGCCCAGGTTTGCAGGGCCACAGCTGTCCTGGTTGAGTCTCCTTGGCCATGGCCCTTGCCTGCTCTCCCTGGTGGCCATCGCCACCTCACCTGCATTTCTCCCATCCATCCCCTTCTGCATCCCGGAGGAGGGTCCCTAGGCTCCCTCCACTGCCCCTGTGCTGATTTATCCTGCAGGACACTGTCACTGTCAGCACAGGAGGGGACACAGCCTGCCTGGTGGGCCCAAAGCTACCTGGTTTCTCTTCCCAGCTGATGTGGTGTCAGTGTTCATTCCGGGGTTTGAGCCCCCAGCCCCTGAGAGCTGCCAGGGGGGCAGCTGGGCTTGCCAGACCCCCATCCCCAGCAGCAGCCCAGGTCCTGGCTCAGGAGCCTTCTGGAGGGCACTGGGACGTGGAGTACCCACCACCCTCTGCCAGGCTGGGTCTTGCTGCTGTCCTCTCCACCCCGTTCCCCCTTCCCTTGCGGTGGGACGGGACCCCACGTGCTTCAAGCCCCTCAGTGCTCAACCCTCTGTTCTTCCTCCGCAGACTGTGATTCCTACTGCAAGCCAGCCAAGGGCAACTACAAGATTAACATGAAGAAGTACTGCAAGAAGGACTACGGTAAGGACCTCCCTCCCTGTGGCACGCTGGGCTTTGCCGCAGAGGCAGCTGAGGGCCAGCCACAGGTTGGCCATGGGTGGGGGAGATGCAGATGTCCCAGGGGATGGGGAGCACCCAGTGCAGAGAGGCGTCCCCGAATCAGCCCTCCCAAAGGTGCGATGGATGAGGCAGGTGGGGCTGCTGGGGACAGGCAGTTCCCGTCGCCAAAGCTTCCTTTGGGGAGCAAGTCAAAGCATCCCCCGTCACCGTGTCTCCCCCTCTTTTCCCTCAGTGGTCCAGGTGAACATCCTGGAAATGGAGACAGTGGCCAACTGGGCCAAGTTCACCATCAACATCCTCTCCGTCTACAAGTGCCGTGACGAGCGGGTCAAGCGCGGCGACAACTTCTTGTGGATCCACCTGAAAGACCTGTCCTGCAAGTGCCCCAAGATCCAGATCAGCAAGAAGTACTTGGTCATGGGGATCAGCGAAAACTCCACCGACCGGCCGGGACTGATGGCCGACAAGAACAGTCTGGTCATCCAGTGGCGGGACGCCTGGACGCGTCGCCTTCGGAAACTGCAACGGCGGGAGAAGAAGGGGAAGTGTGTGAAGCCCTGAAGGGTTTCCACCCATCCCGTCCCACCCCGTGCTCAGCCCCAGCCCGGCTGTGTGCTGCCAGACTGCGCCCAGAGACTCTGTACATATATATAGTGTGAACGGACTCTTCTGTCTATAGTGTATATTTTGGCAATGGTTTCCCTTTGTGTGTGCGTGTGCACGCATGGATGTGCGTGTGGGTCTTTTTCTCTATGTATGTATTAAAAATAACACAGTAATGACAAACCTTTAATGAGGAGCAAAGCAGAGCGGGATCCCGTGGGTGCCTGTCGCCTGAAGGAGTTTGAAGGGGATTGGTGTCTTGCTCCGGGCATGCTGTTCGTAGCGCTCATTTTCTCGGCCTTTCCCTTGAACAAAGTCTTCTTCTGCCCAGTGTTGATGTCTGAGTTGACAGCTCTCCCTTCTCCAGCATCCAGGGCCTGCCTCTTCCTCCCTCTCTGAAAATGCGCTGTTGTTAGACCTCTCTCTGCCCTTCTCCTTGCCCAGTAGGAATGGAGGTCGGAGTCTTCTGTCCTTCATCCCAATGTGTGTACGGGCAGGCTGAGTGGAAACCATCCAATGCTGCAGAGGGACCAGCCCTAGGAGCTCCACCGGGAAGAACAAATGAATTTTTGCAAGGCCTGATTCTCTGGTGACCTCGGGTTTACACGGACCAGTGCTGCCGCCTGGGACAGGACCCATGCGATGCTGCAGTGCCGTGGGGAGGAGTCAGGTCCTGGCAGCAGGTTGGTGGCAGAGCTGTGTCCACCAGGGAGAAAGGGGCAGACTTCGCAACCCCTTGGCCATTACCTATCCTGGTGCATAGTCCAGGCGACCCAGTGGGAAAGACCTGGAGACACCCATTTTCCGCTCCCATGTCCACCAAGGCTATAGCCTGCCCTGCTAGCAGGACCTGGGGTGGAGTGGACAGGCTGACCAGAGCTATTGTGTATCATCGTTCATTGACCCAGGTCTATGTCCCTATATTCTCAGCTGGTACCAACTGACGTAATTCCACCCGTTTCTGCTGAGCTGACACCAAGTGACCATCTGCCTTGGTGTACATCCCTCAGAGCTGGCCTGACTGTGTGCTCTCCTGGGAAGTATTGCTGTGGTCAAGGTTGTCTGAGGAGATGCACAAGGCAGAGGTGGCAGGAAGAGAGAAGACCTTTCATTGACCCACCTCTAGTCTTTTATTTCTTCTTCACCACGTATTAGTCTCCAGTTCAAACAGACATCAGTATCTTCCCATGTTGAGGTTGTAGCGGTCTTGGCATAATAAATATGAGTAGAAATAATAGGTGATCTGATAATAGATATTCCTTTCCCTACAAACCTTGCCTTGCTTATTGAATGGCTCAGCGAGGTATTGTAGCCTACATCGCAGTCTTCCAGTGCTTTAAGATGATGCTTTGCCCTTTTGAGCCCACAGCAGCTTGCGTGGACTCCCCATCCCATGGGTGGTCTGGTGCTTCTGGGCTCCAGCATCCCAGGGTGGTGCTGGAGCCTGCAGCTGAAGAGACTGGTGGAGCACTGTCGGGGTTCAGGACAGGGGAGTTTGGGGAGTGAGGATCTAGGCACTGGGGGATGTCTGTGTGGACATGCAGGTGCCCTAGTCGGGGAGCTCAGTGCATTGGTGAAGCTGCTGGAGATGCTGGAAGTGGCTTTTCAGAGATGCGGGGGGCCTGCAGTACCATCTTTCAGGTCCCATGGATGCTGGGGTGCCTACACAGGGCATGGGCAGAGCTGGGGAGGAGGCCAGAAGCCGAGAGGCAAAGGGTATGTGGGACTTTGGATGAGTTGGTCCTATGCCACACTCCTGACATAGACCCCCCCCTTCCCTCCTCTACCTGAGCTGAGGGGACCCTCCCATCCCTGGTTCTTCTTGTTCTGGTTGTCATAGGCTATCGACCTCTGCCGCAAGATGGCCCTTGAAGTACGTGGGCCATCCAGCCCTCCTCTTCCTCCCATGGCTGCTTACACCCAGGAGCCCTGGAAGCAGAGCTGCTGCCCTTGCCCCAGGCTCACTCCAACCCCGTGCACCCAACAGTCCTCACACGGGCGTCAGTGGTGAAACACCCTTTGATTGTGCATGGCCAGGACTCCCATCGGGGTCATCCCCACAGCCCCAGGGGCTGCTTGGCATCACCCCATGGGGTGCAGGGGCTTGCTGGCCCCTCTTCTCAGTGACCACAGCCCATGAAAGAGCAGGGCGGCACCACTGCTCCATGGGCATGGATGCTCATCAGGGCAGGGCTGCAGAAGGCATGTGCTTTCTCCGAGCAAGTACAGCCTTCAGGAGAGGCACGATGTGTCTGTGCTCCCCAAAAAGCTCTCTGCACAGCCTGCTGGGGCAGGAGGCTCCAGGGTTTCCTCTGGCACCTGATTTCTCCTCCCTTGAAGCGGGGCACCTAAAACTCTTTGAGGACTTTGGTGTTGGTGGTTGAAGTTCTCGATTTATCCTCCCAGCCGGCTCGTCCCTCTTGTTTCAGCTCTGCCAGCCGGGACTGCTGACGAGGAGGGATGGCTCCCAGCTGGTGTCCCAGTACACATCTGTGTCCTGCTGGGGCAGATCAGAGACACCGGGGCAGGACCACCACATACCCCATGGGCTGCCGCTGAGGAGAGGAGCTCTCCTGCTTTGGCTGGGGGATGTCCTAAAATCCTGGCCGAAGAACTGGAGCAGGCCACTCTGCACCTTCACTAAGACTGCTGCCTGGAAGATGTTTTCCTGACTTCCCCTGCTTCTGTCACCCCAAAGCCAAAGCAAGAATTTATCTTTCTTCTTCCTCTCCCTCTGCCTGGCACGGCTAGCTGGAAACCCCCGCACGCGGGTTCAGCTGTCCCTGGGACACTGGGGCTGGGTCCCCTGGAGTTGGTGCTGGGGTGCCAAGCGCAGTGGTGGAGGCACCACGGGGTTGCATGGAGATGCTGCTTGTCCTGCCCTGCAGCTCGGGGCAGGGCTCGGCACAGACACTACTGCAGGCACGGTTTGGGGGAGGGCTGCAAAACCAGGGGCTGCTGTGGGTTTTTGGGGAGAAGCAATGTTGCCCAGGGGATTTAGACACAGAGCTGCTGCCAGACGCATATTTAAATCCCCACACACGTCCACGTGCCTTTTTATCTTCTTTTTCTGTTTGCTTTATAATTTAAATGTATGACTGGACAGGGCAGATCCAGGATGCTGGTGGGATCCTTTGCGAGTCACCCTGTGCAGATTTGGGGATGGGCTCTGCTGTGCTTCTTGGGGTGCCCTGGGCCTGGCTGCTGAGGCGTGTGTCGTGTAAATACCATCCCGAGGGTGCCTGTGTGGAGGGACCCAGGCCCTGCAATGTGACGTCATCTGTGAAATATCTAAAAAGAAAAGCCAGCGAATGTTATGGACCATAGTGTAACATATATATGTACGTTTGGGGGTTTTATTATTATTTTCTTATTATTTTTAATAACATGAGTCTAATAAGTACCAGCCACCTAATTCTGTGTCTTCTTTGCATGCACATGCAGTTTGCATGTGGGCTGGGAAGCCGGGGGGCTTTGCCAAGGGGTATCTCTGTCCCATCACCCCCAGCTCTGCGGGTCGGGGCTGTGCTGACCCACAGAGTTTCACGAGCGCTGCAGGAACTTCCCCACAGCTTTGTACCCGGACGTGAGTGGGCTCGGGGTGTGCCATGGGACCAGCCCATTGTGGTCGCCAGGCTTGGCTCTGCGGTTGTCCACCCAGCTGGGCACAATGGGGACGGCAAACCCCAGAGAGCTCTTCCACCTCACCAAGACTGGGTCACCAGCCTCCAGCCGGCTTCTTTCGACGCATTGGACTCATCAGGCAAGTGGGGGGCTCTCCCCAGGTCCCCACCCACCTCCACTTCTCTGGCAGCTCAAGCATCTGGAGTTACCCAAAACCTTCAGGGCTTTGCAGCCACGGAGGTTAAATAGCTGGAAAAACTCTTCCACCTTCCCATCACGACTCTCCGAGAGCTGTAACTGAAAAAAACAGGAACATTAGTGATATTACTTGCTGTTTATGTTATTTAGGTATTGTTTTTATATAATCATTAATGGCTTATGTAATTATTTCATTGCTGTTCATAACACTAACATTTAAACAAAGCCAGAGTTAAAAGAAAGAGCAATCAAGCCAAATTTCCAGTAGGCTTAACTGCTTTCAAAGCTAATTTAAAGGGGAAAAAAAAGGGATAATTAGCAGTCAAGCAAGGAGTTGCCTTCCCGCCCATGCTGATGCAACGGGAGGCTGGTTGGTGCAAGCTCTGGCAGGCTGAAGCTGTGCTGGGGCACTTCCACGTCCGCCCGCACCCACCCAGCTCCGGCCACCCCCTTGGTGGTGGAGAGTGCTTGTCACCGCGGGATGCTGCCAGAGCCTGTGGGTGACACGGAGGCAGGGGGACTTGAGTGGCAGCAGGGGATGCTGCACAGTCCTGGTGGCCACGGCCAGCAGCCATAGGCTTTGCAAGCGCAAGAGGTGCTGCAGCGCAACCCCACCTTGCCACAATGAAGGCGTACGTTTTCCAAAACAGCTCTTCAAGGAAAAAAATATTAATTCAGCAAAGGATCTGAAAAGACTTCGGCATGCTCTGGTGCACTCCCGTTTCCTAGAGCACAGATCTCGCCCACCCCGTGCAGCAGCTGGCTGAGCTCAGGCGTGCGCTGAGAAACGCCACGCCGGGACCAGCTGCTCCAGGAGGTGGATGCCTCGTCCCCATGCGGGAAGGACCAAAACGACCACACACGTTTTGCGTCAGTGTTTTTTTTTAACAGACCTTTTCCCGGTATTCAGCTGGGGCAAAATGTTTGAGATTCAAAGGCAGCTGAAAGAAAGGCCAAGTTTGCAAGTTCCCCCCTGCTTTGGGACTGAATTTTGCAGCTGGTTGAAATTTTTCTCCTTTCAAAACGCCAATGGACATTTTTCATGGAAACCCGGAATTTGGCCAAGGAAAGAAGCAAAATGTGAGAATACTACAGAAAACTCGATGCTCTTTTTCCGTGTTGTCCAACCAGCTCCACTCACGAGATATCACAGGAGCTTGGACAGCTGAACCCCAACCTTAGTGGACAGACAGACGGATGGATGGGCAGACAGATGGATGCATACACAGATTATTTCTCATCACTTTGCTCTTGGTAACCAAAGTCCATATAAATAAAAATAGACCTGAATCCCACAGCAAAACACCTCCCTTAGGTGCAGCACAGTCAAGCAAAGAGCATTTTGCTTGGCCAACGGGGCACAGCTCAGTGCTGGGCTCTGGGAACACGCTGCCTAGTGAGGAGCTGTGTCTCTAAGTAGGGGCAAGACCTACTTAGAGAGGCAAGACTTACTTGCTTGGCCCCTTGTCATGGCCTGACGTGGCCTTCTTGCTCTCCTTGCTCCCTTGATGCTCTCTGGTACACAGAGCAACTTCTCTCCACCCTGTGATGCAGATCTACATGGTTCTTAGTAGTGGCTCCAGCTGTCGGAGAGGACTGATGGTGGCCCTGCCAGCCCGTCCTTTCCATACTCCTGTGGTTAATAACATGGAAAGTGGTGCTTTGTCTCCTGTGGGCATGGTGTACTAGGGAACAGTGGCCTGCTGCCATCCCTCAGGTGTGGTGACCTGTCCTACCACCCCGCTCAGTGCCACATCCTCCGTCCTGGCAGCCCTCAGGGACAGGCAGGCAAGGCAGCACTGTCCGCAACAGTGGCCAGAGCCCTGCGGGCAGGACCTGCTGCTGAGGACAACGGCTCTGTGCTCCCCCAGGGCCCAAAAAATCACTCTCTCATCTGCCTTCCCCAACGTGATGAAAAGATTTCAAGTGATTTTACCACAGCCCTTCTGCAGTGAGACTGGAGAGCACCACATCCCAGCAGAGCGGGTCTGCAGGGGCAAAGCCCGCACAGGCTCTGCCGTGCCCTTGGTGCTGCGGCACTCCATCCACCACCCCTTACCCAAGCATGGCGTTTTACTCGGCGCTTTACAACCCTCACGAGCCTCGTTAACCTCACAAATTTTGCTTCCTAAGCAAACCTCAGCCTCTACATTTCCCAGCCTTCCTCCTGCCCTCCCAGCCCCAACCAGGGCTCTATCACCCACCCAGGCTCCTGCCAGAGCGGCTGTAGGACCAGGGCAGGATGAGCTTTTCCCACTCATGACCGTATCAGCCAAATGTGAGGGAGTTTAGTTGCTCCAGCCACTCTTGTCCTTGCAAAATGGTGAGAAATGTGCTATTCTTCAAAAAGCCAAGTGTATTTTTACAAGCCTTGGGGGCATTTATTACATCAGAGTTAATCACCATGTCATTCGTTCATTTGTTCATTTATTCCTTCATCCAGTCTATCTCCCTGTTCTTCTTTATTAGGGCACAATTCACTGGTTAAACACATGCTCCCCATGTGCACAGGATACCCAGCACCCATGCAGGGCACAGGGGCATGGGGAGGCAGGGGCTCGGTTCAGCAGAGCCTGGGGAGCGAGGAGGCAGCTTCCCACGTCGGCCGCATGGGGGGAACATCAGGAAACCATTAATCGATGGGCTGGCCCGCGCCGTGTTTTCCTAAGGAAGAGCCGAAGACGGGGAACGGCTGGGGTCAGCGGGGCACCATCTGGAGAAACCTTTCGGCTCCCTCCTGGGGGGATTTTCCCACCTCAGCAGTGATGGAGAGGATGAGGCAAAAGAGAAGAGCAGTCCCCACCAGTCCCCCAGGTATGGAGAGACCCTGCTGTACCCCATCACCTGCATCCATGCTGCATTGGCCCTAAGACATTGCTGCGATGTTGCGCCAGAAGGTTTGCCGGTGGCACAGGGGCTGTGGCACAAAAAGAGCATCCCACCCAGGGATGCTGCTGCCCCGGCAGAGCTGTGCTGGTCCCCCTGTGACTTGGGCTCAGCATCACTGTGCCCCCTTCTAGGTTTTCACCGCTCAGCCGCCACCACAACCTCATGCCCCCTGTTTCATCCTCTGCCATTCATGTCCCCAGCCTGCAAGGCACAGGAGCCAGTGGGATTGCTTTTTCAGAGCAATGCTATATCTCCGTTAAGTCAATGACAGGTTGGGAGCTTCTGCACGCGGCAGGATCAGGCCCTCAACACCGAGCCGCCGGCCAGCATCTGTTGATGTGAGTCCGCTATTTACACAGCCACCGCAAGACTCAAATAAACGGCTGATGTTTTCATCTTGGACAAGACACACTACCCCAAAAGCTTGGAGAACAGGCCTCTCCGCTGTCAAAATAAACACCCTTCACTGCTTCCCCCTCAGCACACCCAAGCGATGGGAAATCATCGGCTTTTGTTTATTGGGAGGAGCAGGGAGAGGTGGCACTCCCAGAAGATGGCTGGTGCTGGAGGAGTTCGGAGGAGGGACTGCCTGTCGGACAGCTGGCAGCGGCCAGCCCGGACGCACGCACCCACCAGCTGACCCCTGGGTTTGTCACAGCGGGGACCACAGTCCTGCTCAAGGCACAGGGAGAGACGGGATGGAGTCGGGGCAGAGTGGACCCAGCTCAGCATTTCCAAGGGGTCCGGAGGCGCCTGGGTCAGGTCTTTCCCCAGCACAGCATCCCCCCAGAGTCCTCTGAAGCAGCAGTGTAAAGCCAGGTGCTGCATCCTGCCTGTCCCCTGCCTGTGCCCTGCCGGACAGATGACAGCGGGAGCAAAGCTTCTCCAATGCTTGCAGCTCCAGGGCTGTGTGATGGGTCACTAACCTGACCTCATGGCCATTTGAGGCTTTTGGTATGTGGTGACTCTTAAGTGTCCCTTTCCAGTGCCGCTGGCCGCCCACAGCTGCGATCCCTGCAGCCCTGGGGCCCAGTCGGGATGCGGTCGGTGCTGCTCTGGTCGGTGCCCTGGGAGCCCTCGGTGCTCTCTGCCCCGTGACAGCGATGGTTTGCTCGTCTATCAGGAAGCCCAGCAGAGCCCAGCAGGCTCTGGCTCATGCCTTGAGCCAGAGATTGGAGTGGCTTTGGCCAGCCCACCCACACGGAGCTTCACACTGTCCCTTTTCCGGCAAAGGCGGACAGTGCCTGGAGCTGGGAGCGAGGCAGGGTGGCCGAAGGGGGCCAGTGGGGTGGCTGGGCAGCACTGTCCCCATCACCAGCAAGACTTAGCTGTTCCTCCTGCCCTGCCCAAGTCTGAGCCACACAGCAGCAGCCCCGTGGGTGCTGGTCCCCACCTCCAACCCCATCCCTCACTCCAGCACTCAGCTCCTCACCTTCAAGAGCGATCCCTTTCCAGTAACCTGCCAGCTTGCATGGGGAAATTCCCAGTCTCGACCGTTATGCAAAATTAGCTCTCAGGGAGCGCCTGGTGAAATCGCGGAGCCTTCGTCTGCTCTGGGCGCTTTCAGACTTTTCCCTGGCATCCAGCGGGACAGCCATAAATCTCCGCTACTGCCTCCGAGTCGAACATTTCCTCCGAGCCCCATTATTAATTTTCTGAAAGATCCCATAAACCCCCAGATGGAAAAATACGGAGATATTTGCACATGTGCCGTAAAACACATTGCCCATCTATTTCAAATGGATGTGGCAATATATAAAACATACTTAGGGCATGAGCCAGGTTTCACGGTATTTAAACAAGGCGGCATGATGTAATTGGAATTTACAGTATAGGAGCAGATTGAAGCTGGGCCTTGGTTGTGTACCATATATCTTCGATCTCCTGAAGATTTGGCCTGCTTTATAATGCCAAATGCCTTTTGTACTTGTCACCTATATTTTAAGTGGATGAACAGCTCCTTTCATGAAATATAACGGTTGGAAAATATATTTTTTTTCCATCTGAATTTCACAGCCTCTCCGGAGAGGAGAAATCTGCCCTGTCCCCCTGCAAGCAGCGCGTATTACCAGGGATGCAGGTGTCTCAGAGCTTCGCTTCCCTCGTCCTCCTGCCCAGTCACCTCCTGTCCCTGGGCAGCACGGTGCCACCACCTCTCCTGCGCCACGGCCTCGTGCCCACCGGAGGCTCTGCGGTGTGGGGTGGGGGTGAGGACCTGCTGCCCACAGCCACTGTTCCCTGGGGCAGGAGAGTGTGGTGTGCCCCTGGTTCTGCTCCCTGATACTGGGAAGAGCAGCCAATGCTCCAGGCACTGCTCGCAGGAGTGTGGGCAGGAGGTACTCCAGGCAGAGAGCAGCCCCTGAAGAGGTGTCACCATCAGGTCCCCAAAAAAGATGCTCTGGCAAAGCCTGTCAGATGTGCCCCCACCTCCCTGCAGCCCCTTGAAGCCAGCACTGGGGGGAGTAGGGGGCAATGGGAGGGTGATGGGAGATGCGGGGATGCTCAGAGGCCACCAATAACAGGGCTGTCCCCAAGCCGTCCCCATCGCCAGTGCAAGCACCCCTCTGCCACCCCTCCCCAGGACAGGGTGGGCAGACAGGCACAGCAAAGCTGGGGATTTTTCGGCTCTGGCAGCCTGGTTCCTCCCAGCAAGGTCCTGGTTTCTCATCCCCGCCCCACGCTGCTCAGAACCCCCTGGTTCTTGCTGCTGTGGGGGATCTCCGAGGAGGTGGGGGGCCCCAGGGGGGCTGCAGCCGAGCCAGTCGCCTGCTGCGCCCCCTCCCTGCCTCACCCGCGCCTTTACCACGACACCTGCCCAGCCCAGGACGACCTGCCAGCACAGATTGGGGTCTGCGCCTCGGCGTGGGAAGACTGTGCGGCCCCGTGGTTAGGGCAGGGAGATGGTTACATGCCCTGTCCAAGGGACAGGTGTCTCCCCAAGGCCTGGAAACCGCCCAGGGCTCCCTCGGCCAAAGGGAAAGGCAAAAAAGGGAAAGGCAAAAGATACCAAAGCATAAAAATTGAAATTTTGCTCATAGATGAGCTGGTGGTTCCATCCAAGCTAGTCCCAAGGGTGGGCTGTGGGCGCAGGGCTGACAGCACCCTGGTCCCCAGCCCACGAGTGCCAGGGTGCTGTGGGGGGCTCTGGGGTGGCTGTGGGCACTCAGAGGGGTGCTGGGGAGCCCACCTGCAAGCCTAGGGCAGTGGCGAGGTGCCAGGAGCCGGAGCCCCCCTTGCCTGCCAGCTTCAGGCTGGTCTGGTGGACCTGGTCTGGCCAAACTCACTGGCCCTCTCTCCACGCTACTCCAAGCATCCAGGACATTCGGATAAGGAATTTTTTAAAAATGAATAAATCAAGTCATTCCCTTCCGGCAGAAGGAAAAGCCCTCCAAAAAATGTCAGTTAGAAATAATCCAAGTGATTTGTTTGGAAAATTTTGAAGCGCAGGTCCTCCCAAGAGCCAGGATGGCCTCTCGGCCTCGCTCTCCAGAGCCAGGAACCAAGAGCCAAGACCCCGGCTCCAGGGCAGGAAGCCTAGAAACTCTCATAGCCACAGCTCGAGCTGGAGCCCAGCGGAGCTGCAGGCCACCTGCAGCTGAGCCAGGACCGGGACCCCATGAGCCCACCTGGAGCCAGAGCTGAGCCTCCCCAGGGCTCTCCAGACACAGGGGTTCAGCCTCCCGGGGGCTGGGCTGGATGCTGAGGAGGGGGCCAGTCAGCTGGCTCAGTTCAAGCAAACTGGCTTTTTCAGAGGGTAAAACCAGTTTGATTGGGAATTTTCTAACTAACCCTAGCTCTTGACCATCAAGCATGGTGCTGGCCACAGTTGGATGAGACACGGGGGCTGCTGTGTGCTAGCTGTTGGTGTGGAAACCGGGTTATTTCTCCTCGGCAGCCCCTGCACACACCATGCCAGTGGCAGACCCTGAGGTGCTGTCCCACAGGACGTTTTCCGGCTCCACAACTCCAGACTGAATTCCTGCTCATGAATGAGCTGAACTGCTCTGCAGAATTGTGTTAGCAACCATCTGTTAGCTGGACAGTACTTGTGGTTTTGCTAGACCTCAAGAGACCTCCTCTATCATTTTCTGAAGGGCTCTTACTGCCAGACAGAAGGTCTCTGAGGGTTTCTCGTGAGGTTCAAGTGTGTACAGCACAGTGAAAACTCTTCAATAAGGTTGTGTGTGTGTGCATTTCCAGCCCTCAGACCTCTTGGAGACCCAGCTATCAGATGTTGAGCATCAGCTCTTTGAAAGCCAGGAGCCTTTCCGTCATTGCCACGGGGGAGGCTAAATAGGCAGGCATCTGGAACTACTTCCCATGCTTGAGAGTTTGGCCTTCACCAGGCCAAAGGATCAGCCTCACCTACTGCTGAATTTCTGGCATTCAGCTAACTCTCATGGGATGTGTCCTGCAGAGGTGCTGGCATGAGCAGGTTGGCACCACGTGCTGAGCACTGTGTTAGAAGTGCTGGTGGAGGTGCTTGGCTCCGCGGTTGCTCTGGGGCCAGTGGCAGGTTTCTGGCGTGGGTTAAATGACATAGAGCTGCGTTCTGTCGTCCTAACTGCCTCTTAATGTCATGTTTCTCTGAGACAAGCTCTCCCAGGCTTATCGATAGTCAGCCACAGGATGCCACCAGATTGCTTCTCTAGGCTGACTGCAGTGGTCATCCAGTATTTTGGCTCATTAATTCTAAGGGGAAGGCAACAAAACGAGCTTTTCTTGCACTACCCTCACGGCGCTATTTGTCAGGGTACCTTTACAGGTGTAAGAAGAGAAGAAAGCAGATGGTTTAAGCCCCATGGCTTCATCTAAGGAGTCTACAAAACCCTGCAGGGAAGGGTGAGATTGCCAGAGGCTGGGAGCATTCAAACCCAGGCAAAGCAGCTCTGACAAATGGATGAAGCTGGAGGTGATGGCTCAGGAGGGGATAGCATAGGTAATGGGAGACAGGCACCGTGCTAGTGATTCTCTGCCTGAAGAGATTGCAGATGGAGCAGCTCTAGGACATCAGGGATACATGAGGCCTTTGTCTATATGGCACACGGTGGGCACTGATGCTGCAGGGCCGACCAGCACAGATCTTCAGCAGGAGTCAAGAAACATGACAGAGAAACCACATTTCTGTACCTCTAGATCTTCCTTTCACATTCTCACCACCCTCCTCCATCTTTCTCTTATTCACCTCTCTCGCCTTTGACCTCTCCCCTCCTCCCACCAAACTTTCTCTTTTCCCAAGTTTCTTGCTGTTTGGCTGCTCGTTCTCCTATTCCCGTCAGGGATGATAAATCACCTCTTCGGATGAGCGTCATCAACATACCAGACTCATCCTTCTTTTGACCTCCTCGGCTCTGAGCCATTTCCAGGAGGTAAGAACTGGACCCAATTACGCTGGAGAGGAGATCACCAGCTGACCCAGTGAAACAGGAACCGGTCCGTTCCCCCTTTTTTCTCCAGTCACAAGTCTGCCCTCGCCAGTCCTGCATGTTCAGTGGAGACTGCACATCTCTCCGGCCATCATGCTGTGCATCCAGCTGGGGCACCTCACGCTAAAGAGATGGCCATGTACACGTGCCCCTCTCTTTCTCTTGATCTCCCTTACCTTGCTCCCCCCCTTTCCCTCCCCCAACACACATCTGCTCACACAGTTCCAGAGAATTCGTTTCATCTCACCATTGAGCCGTTTATTTCTTTCCAGAGAGTTAAAAGCCTGTCTCCCTTGATTTAGTGAGTCAAGAGTGGCTGGGAGGGAGGGGGGAGAAGAAAAGAATGAAAGAAAGAAATAAAATAATGAAAAAAAGGTCTTGGGAACATCTGGAGTTGCTCTTAAGCAAGACGCAATATTCTCGGCCAGATGTTGAGTGACTGGCTTCTACTTGGGAAACGTCAACATGTCAGACGTTGAAATCCCACCCGACACCACCTTCCCTTCCCCTCTTTGCCACCTCCTTGCCCCGCTTTGGTTGTGCTGGCCGCAGCATGCCCCTGGGATGGCACCAAGAGGAAGGGGTGTTTTGTCTGGGACCTTGCTGGGTGTCATCAGGAGGCACCAACGGGCTGAGCTTGTCACTTGGAAACAACGAGTTCACCAAGCAGAGGGATATGGAGAGGCTGGGTGAGCTCGTGGCAGTGCTGCCTGCGATGGATGAGGCAGAGCCCGGCAACTGAGAAGGCATCTGCAAGTGGTTTCAAAGAGCCGGGAATAGGGCTGCAGCAGGACAGTTTGGGTGGTGAAGCCATCTGAGATCTCTGTCAGCAAGGCTTTCCCAGCAAGGCAAAGAAAAGACCTTTCTCAATCCCTGGGTGAACTCAGCTGAGCAGACAGCTGCCAGCGAGGCAGGAAGGGCACAGGCACACTGGTGGTCTTGGGGCCACTTCCCCAGAGAAAGGAGCCCTTGGACAGACCAGTCATACTGAATCATCGTCGTCAGTGTAAATGGACTATGAGGATTTATACCGGCTCCAGAGCTGTCCGGGCGAGCGGGGAGAGCACGTCAGTGAAAGCTGGCGTAGCCGAGGGGGTGACGTCCATCCTGAGCAGGACACGCTCTGCGTACCGCGACACCCTGCTGCAGCAGCCAGCGGCAGCCGCTGGAGGTGTCATCCCTCACAGGCTGGACGCAGCACATCTGTCAGCTGCCCGGGCCAGCACCGCGGAGCCCTCTGCTCTTGGGGGATGCCACTCTGCGGTGCCCTGGATGCGGTCCATCGCCCCCCGCCCCATGGTGCCCATCTGTCACTGAGCCGGCACATCCAGCAATGCCACCCGGGGATGTTCAGGAGTGAAATACTCCTTCTTCCCACCGGTGGTTTATGGATGATGAGCCGTGACATGAAAAAGCAGAACTGGGAATTAATCAGAGGAAAATCCCAATAGGCTGCTCGGGAGGAGGACTGGCACCCCAGGACAAGGGCAGTGCTGGGTGGCACCTGCCACGCTGGGCCAGCTCCTTCCCCATGCTGGATGCCCTGCAGAGGCTGAGGTCCATCCATTCGAGCCTGACCACCTCTTCTACACCTCTAGCCTCAGCTCCCGGTGCTGTTACTCCAGGGCCAAGCCATGGCCTCCTCTAACCTGCTGCTTTTCATCTTCCTACAACCTAGGATGTGGGCTTGGCTGGTCCAGGGGAGTAACCATGGCCAGGACAATCCACCTCCCTTCATTCACACTGTCCTGAGGATCGATAAGGAAAAGGACCAGTACTGCTACCAGTCAAACCCAAGCACTGTCTAGGGCCTTGTCGGTGGCTTTCATCTTCCACATCTCATTATGGTGGGTGCCAGGAACCCAGGGTTTATGGCCAACCATATGGGGTTTTCGAGAGCTGGAATCTATCCTCATGCCTCAGCAGTGTCCAAGTACCAGGACAAGCTCCCCAGGGCTCATCCAGGGCCTCAGAGGTTACTCGGCGTGCACAAAGCACCACCGATGTCTTCACACGTCACTGAGTTGGACCAGGTTAAGCAGACACCTCCCTCCCTCCCCAGCAAGAGTGGGAAATGAAGGGTGGAAAAGTAAAGGACAGCTGAGCCATCCCTCCCATCGCCAAACCCTGCCTGCATGGGTTACCTCAGCAGGCATTGCACGGTGTCACAGCGCTGCAATGGCTGGGACCCGCCCGCGAGAGGCTCCGAGTCACGCCAGTGGTGCCTGTGCCCAGGCGAACCGTCCTGCTCAGAGAGGGGTCCCTTTGGGTGCTGCTGTCCCCGCCTCCCCACTAGCTGCAGGGTCCCAAAGCCCACTCAAGTCCTTTGGTTATTGCCTGAAGAAGCTGAGCAACCACAGCCAGAAGGAGCATCTTCTGCCTCTTCAGGGCAGGGACAGAGACCACCTTAGCTGTTGTGTGGAGGAAAGACACAGGACCAAGGCACGTGTCTGGGTCTGCCTGCAGCCTTCCCTGCACTTCTTTCCTTTTCCTGGACCAAAAAATAATAGCTGAAAGGCATCTGCTAAGAGCACAGGAGCAACCCAACATTCCCATCTCCCCATGGTCCAATAGCCTCCTCTACCATAGCCTCCTCTACCCCGGCACAGACGGTGCGGCAGAAGGTCCTCCCATCTCTGCTGATCCCAGCCCTGCATGTCCCAGGACATGAGGACATGAGGAAGTGTCAGCTGTGCCGGTTGCTCAGCGGCAGTCTGGAGCAGGAGGGCTCAGTCCCCGCTGTGACCTGGTGCATTGGCAGGGAAGGTCTGGGGGACAAGGGCCTGTCACTGCTCGGGGGTGACCTTCTCTGGGTGCCCAGAGCCTTCATCCCCACATGGCATCAAAGCTCTGTGGTCCCTCCTGCTATGAGGGGGGGACATTTACAGCCCGTAATCCAGGGGAGAGTTACCAGGATACAATCTGTACAGAGACAGAAGCATCTCTGAGCAGCGAATCAAGGTCTGGTCCCCTTTCTGGAGGAGCATCCTTCCCCACACTGTCTGGGGAAGCCCCTGACCCTCTACCCCTCCACAGGGATGGGATTAGCGGGGGCCCAACCCCACATCATGTGGGGGTCCCTCTCCCTTGGAGCAAGCTGCCCTCCAGAGATGGACATGGGGTGGAGCGGGGTGAAAGTGCCGAGCACGGGCACCGGACAAGCTGGGTCCTCCATGAGACCCCCATGGGGCATCCCCACTCCCGTGCCCCCACCCCACAGCAGCGGGGCAGGGTACCCGGTGGGAGTTGGGGGCCAGAGCACGGGCATCCCGGGGCAGGGGTGGCGGGGCTCAGGTGGCTGCGGCGGGGGCGGGGGGGCGGGGG
>NW_008794125.1:379283-383690 GCF_000699145.1 Aptenodytes forsteri | reverse complement strand
CAATTAAGTAAATAGGAAATTTGGAGCGCGGGATCAAAGCCGGAGCGCGCGGGCTTTATTTATTTGGAAAAGGTCAGATTATATTGGCAGATGTGTTAAAGGAGAGAGGAGGAAAAAACCTTTCAAAAACATTGGCCTTGATTTGAGGTTTCCTGACGGGTGGGCTGGGTTTTTTTCTTTCTTTTCGGGCCACGGGTGGGTAGGAAAGTAAATAGGAAATTTGGAGCGCGGGATCAAAGCCGGAGCGCGCGGGCTTTATTTATTTGGAAAAGGTCAGATTATATTGGCAGATGTGTTAAAGGAGAGAGGAGGAAAAAACCTTTCAAAAACATTGGCCTTGATTTGAGGTTTCCTGACGGGTGGGCTGGGTTTTTTTCTTTCTTTTCGGGCCACGGGTGGGTAGGAGTGCTGGATTTTTTTCTTTCTTTTCGGGCCACGGGTGGGGAGGAGTGCTGGCAGTGTGGGGCGGGGGGGCGGTGGGTAGGAAGGGCACGTCCGGCAGGCTTGCCCGCGCCAGGCTCGCCGTCTCTGCCTACCCGCCTCCAGGACCTCTCTGCCAACAGCACCAGCCCCAGAAACGGAGGTCCCTCTGGCTCAGAGCCCGTGCCCCATCATGTCATGCTGGCTGCGGTCCTCTGCAGCTGGCCCCTGCAGTGTGGTCCCCCGGCCGGCCGGGGAGCTGGTCTCCACGGTGGACCTGATGGGCTCTGCCCACCGCTTCCCTTCCTGGCCCCCCCAGCAGCTCCATCAGTGCTGGGCTCAGCACCCCGAGGTGATGCCACCGTCCCCCCAGTGCCACCCTGGCTGTCCCCGGCCACCTTAGGTCACTGTCCCACCACTGCTCTGCTGCCTTTTTTGGTTTTCCCAGCTTGTAGAGGGGGAAAGCCCACCCGAGCGGTGTCCCCAAGCAGAGGCAGGAGAGTGCCCAGTATCGCCTCACTCTGCCCATCCTGCTCGCAGCCTCACTGTTCCGAGGGGCGGGGGGACCCCAGAATCGCTTCTCATCGATGAGCCTGGGCACATCCCCAATGCCATCGGCACTGCCAGCAGTGTTTCTGAGCCGATGCCCAGGCTGGGGCTGGACTGGGTCCCCCAACTCCCGCTCCAGATCACCACCTCCCCACGGGTGCTCAGCCAGCCCCTCAACACTGCAAAGGGGGTCAGACATCGCTTCCTTTAGCACCCCAAAACCGCAGGAGGGTCACGCAAGCCTCAGCATCCCTCATCCCCAGGCTTTGCTCCATTTCCCAGCCGGGGGAAGTGATGGCGGAGGGGGTGGGAGGGGAGAAGGGGGACACGGCACGGGCGGCAGCATCCAGCACCAAGGTGGGAAGGCGTTTGGAGGGACCTGCAATAGGGGAGAGGAATGTGTTCACCCGGGCAGGAAATTGTTGGGCTCGGTGAGTGTGGGACCCGCCTGCTAAGAAAACAAGCGGAGGCCGAAAGGCAGCGGGGGCGCAGCGCCCGGCGGGGGGGCAGGAAGGGGGCTCCGGGGCAGGAATGCTGGCTATGTCCCCGCTCCGGGCAGGTGTGCCGGACCCACTGCTGGCCCCGCTGCTGGCCCGTGCCAAAGCTGCAGCTCGGCTGTGGGAGCCCCGTTTTCTCCATGGGCAGGCGTGGAGCAGAGCGGCAGCCCGAGAGGTGCAGGAAGCTCCTCTTCTAGTCTTGGCCTGGCCCTGCCTCAGTTTCCCCAACCTTAAAATCACCCTGTGCATCAACCACACACGGTGGCGAGCCCCATCCCAGGAGTGCTGGGGCAGACATGAGCTGTCAGCAGGGCTGAGAGCTGCAGGGCTTTGCTGTGCATGGCCCTGGACCTCACTCAGAGCCATGACCAAGGGAGCTTCTGATCTCCTATGTCCATGGTTATGGAGAAGGCAACCCTTGCATCACCGCTGCTCACTCTGACGGTTCTTCTCTGGCCACAGGCGTGATGGGGTGCAGAGCAGAGCCCACAGGGATGGGAGTGGGTCAGACCAGGAGCAGAGGGAGAAGCCAGGGATGGTCCTGGTGGAAAGGGCTGATGAGAGGGGTTACGGTCACACTGGTGGCCAGGGGCAGGGCGTCCCTCATGTTGGCAGTTGCCCACTGCCTGGTCCCCCACAGGGCTGCCACTGCGTGGCCACCCCGACCACTCACCCCACCTTGTCCGCACCAAGGAATGCTTGGTGCAGTCCCAGGATGGGTTTGCAGCCATGGGAACGTTTCTGGGTCCTTTCTGTTCCCTTTATGGGACAGCACAGCATGAAATGCCGCCTGGATCACGGCGCTGTTTGGAAACTCCGCTGGCGTGTAATACAATATCTGGCAAGGGCGTCTACGACTTTATCTGCAACAGATCAGGTTGGAGCAAAACCTTCTGAGACAGCATCTGGAAGTGGTTTAACCTTCGCCAAGTTTTGCATGAAATACCAATTTTCCACCCCTTTCATTTAGTTTATTGAAATTAGGAGGGGAAACTCCCCCTCCTCCCTTCTACCGCTCCCCCCACTCCGGGGTTGTCCTCTGGGGCAGCTCAGCTTCTCACAGCTCTTCTGGAAAAGCTGAAGACGTCATGGAGCTGCGTCTCAGGCCAGGGAGCACCTCCCCGTGCTGTGACGGGCAGCAGGGCTGCGCCTGCACGGCTGTATCGGAGGTGCCTGAGATGAAGGCAGCCGCGCCAGGTTGCAGGCATGCAGCTGAGGTGGGTTGCAGGCAGGCAGTCGAGCCAGGCTGTAGGCAGCAGCAGGAGCAGGATGGTGGTAGGGGAGCCCACAGTGGCCAGCACTGAGAGCGACAGAGCAGGGATGGGTGCAGCATCCCTGGGTGATGACTTGGGGGAAAGTCCCACCCTGCTGAGTAGGGACACATGGGACCTGAGCAGGAGCTGTGCGGAGCAGCCGGCGGCATCACAAGCTGGATGTGCCAAGCTGCTACCAACGCCGAGGTTTCAGAGGACAGATGTTTTAACCAAACCTGGTATTTTCACCCCAGGCTCCATCGTGCCGAGCCGCAGACCCTCACTGCAGAGCAGGGAGACGCGAGCAGCTGAGCAAACCATCGCACACACTGGAAAATCCGGCCAAATTCTATACTCGGCATCAAACTGCTCAAGCAGCTGCCAGGCTCCACACCCTCTCCCTGAAATTTTCCTTTAAAATTTATCACCTGAGGCAGAGGGACAGAAAGGGACAGCTTTAGGAAAGGCAGTACTGGCCTTGCCACTGTCCCTGCTTGCTGGGAGCTGCCAGCCGGGTCCCAGGTGGTCTGGGGAGGCCAGCTCGCACATGTGCCGTGTTTGCAGGACCCAAGCAGGTGTTTTTAGGATGGACCTGGCACGCCAACTTTCGGGACAGATTTGCATGTGTTTGCCCATGCGAGGTGGGGGCTCACAGTGGGACCATGTTGTTCCTGGCACGGAGCAGCAGCAGTATGTTGTCCCACGGGAGAGCTGGCAGGGGACAGGGAACTGGCTCTCCTCCCGCCACGGGGACGAGGGTCAGGGGACAGGGACATGCTGAGGCCCCTGGCCAGGGGAGGTGTGCTGGAAAGCCAGGAGCTGCAGTGCCTCAGCAAGAAACTTGGGTATTAAAATAAATTCCATCTTCCAGGTTGGAAAAGCATCCCAGATCTTGCCCGGCGGGACACAGTGCAGGCAGATGCTCAGCTGCCTGCAGCTCCCACCGGCACAGGTCCATTGCGCCATGGGGACAGTCCTTGCAAGCTCTTCCCTGTACATCCGAGGAGCATGGGGAATGTGTCTGGAGGCAGCACCAACCCAAGCTGCGTTACAGCCTGGGCATCCCCCTCCGGGGTTATGGGGCTGCTTGTCTCCTCACTGGCCTTGGGGGCCTGGGCTGGGAGCAGCCAGCATGGCACAGCTCTGCGAACCGGACCGTGGTGCAGGGTTCAATCCTGCAAAGGCCCGTCCCCGCCACAGTCCCGGCCCGCCAAGGCTGGGGCTCTGTGCTGGCTCCCCCCTTCACCGCGCAGCTTCAGCCCTGGCCATGCCGCAGCTCCCCGCTGGGCTGCGGTGTGGCCGGGACCATATGTCCCTGTGATGCCACCGCGATGCTGCTGCCAAGGCTGAGCATCGCTTCCCCCTGCAAAAGGGGGATGGAGGGAGAGGGGGCCCCGTGTGCACAGCCTTAGGGCGTGGGGGGGGAGGGCAGGGAGGGGGTGTCTTTAGCCCTGCCGTGGCCAGGGTTGCACTTCCACCCTGCACCAGGACCTGCTGTAGCAAGGATGGAGGAGTCCACTCCTGCCCCATGGGGAGGGCTTTAGGGGGGTCCTCCTCTCCTGCACAGCCCCCCAACCCCTGCTCCTCAGCCCTCCCACCCCACTGCCCCCCGCGAGGGGCTGGAAGGGCATTTGTTTTCCGCTGGCACGGGTCCACGCGGAGCCCGGCTGCCCGGCAAGGAGGGGAGG
>NW_008794125.1:360496-378896 GCF_000699145.1 Aptenodytes forsteri | reverse complement strand
CCTCCCACCCCACTGGCCCCAGCGAGGGGCTGGAAGGGCATTTGTTTTCCGCTGGCACGGGTCCACGCGGAGCCCGGCTGCCAGGCAAGGAGGGGAGGCGAGGCTAAGCCAAGAGCTACAGAGCAAGGCGTGTGAAGCTCAAGGTATAGCTGTCCTCGTCCCTGTCCTTCTCCTCCCACCCCCAGTCCCCAGAGCACTGTGCCTTTCCCATATGCTGGCAGGGCCAGACTGGTCAGGAGCAGAGCCAGAGCGGAACAGCGGATGCACCTGGCTGCAGCAGCCTTGGGCTTGGGGGGCTGTGCCGAAGCCCCTCTGCTCCGGGGAGAAAGAGGGGGCTGCTGGGGGCTCCAGGAGGCTTCCCAAACCCAGGCACTCCCTAACACATGCTGCTGCCTCAGCATCCACCCCATGTCCCCATCACCCAGCCCTGGCCCTGGAAGGGGTGGGCACAGGCTGGGGCTGGGCTGTAGTGCAGGATGAGACCCATGGAGGTGAGCCTCCCCGGGTACTTGTCCTGGGCACTGTGCTGGGCACTGTGACTGGCAGGACATGTCCGTCACCGCTGCTGGTGTCAGTGAGACAGCACCCAGCCCCACTGCTGACATCCCTGCAGGGTGGAGGGCAGCAGAACCTTTAGGGACCTCCCAGGAAACCCAAGCCCCATTTGGGTGTGTGTGGGGGAGGTTTATGAGAAGAGCCAGACCCCCCATCCAGCTGGATTTTGGCTATCACTCGTATTTGTCCACCTGAATCCCCAGGTGAAACACCACGCTGGATCTCCTCCTTCTGCCGCCTTCCAGTGCTCCTCAGGGGTCCCAGCCTGTGCTCCACAGCTGGGGAAACTGAGGCCTGGTGGGTGGGAACACGTCTCAGCCTGGCCTCAGTGAGGTGCCACCAGCATCACCCTAGGATCTGGGGATCCCCTTCCCTCACTGGGGGGTGTCCAGCCCTGCAGCATGCCAGTGTGGAGGTGGGATGCGATGGTCCCCTACACACAAACAGCCCCTCTAGGGTTTCTTCCATGCGCTCAGTGATGGTTCCATCCCTTTCCCCAGAGCTGGAGCCAGCCAGCGCAGCCATAGCGACCAGCCCTCCTCCTCCATCCCCGGGCTCCTCCGTCCTGCAAACCCTGGGGGTGTCCCAGTGCCCACAGCCTCCTCCCTGCACAGAGTTGCACCTATTTAATTAAAGGTGTGAAATGATCTCATTAAAACAGTGCTGGGCTCTTTGTCCAAACTGCTCCTACAGCTTACAGAATGGCTCATTTCCACTATGTTTCATCCTTTCTTTTTTTTTTTCCCCCCCTTTCTTTTTTTGGCTTGGTTTCCAAAGCAAATGAGGTTTCTGCAGTCGTGGTATGTGCAGGTATGTCTCTCTGTCCAGCTCTGTAACTTTCAAAGCCACCAGCCAATTTCAAACGGAGTCAACAGAGGGATAGAGAGTTCAGAGGTGCTCCGTCCCCACGTGTCCAGTGGGAAGGGTGGGAGATGCTGCATCCCCAGCCCTGCTTTCACCGGACACCAGAGGAGCCAGATGGGAAAACAGCCTTGAGACACAAATCCCCAAGTTGGGGCTCACCCCCACCAGCCCCAAGAATTATTTGCCCTTTCCTACTGGAAATTTTGCCTGCATCGATGCTGCTGAGGTTGATTCACTGCAGGAGCCATTTTGACTGAAACCCCAACTTTAAAACACTCTTCCCATTTAATAATAACAACTGAGGAAGAGGAAAGGAAGAGCGAGAGCCGAGCAGCATGAAGCTTGGCCAGGGCACTGCTGGGGAGCTGTGACGGTGCATACAGCTCACACCAGACTACCCAGCTAGGATGCATCCCTATGGATTAATATTAAACCTTGCCAATAAATCAGCTGTGGAGGTGCTTTCTAGCCTGGGTCTCTCCCTTGGGACCTGGCAGGCAGAGGGATGCCATTGCATGGGGATGAAGAGGGCCTGACCACAGCCTCTCCCCTGCATCGCCATGGTGGGCATCAAGCAGGGGCTGCCTGGCACAATGGGCTGGCGGCAGCGATGCCATGGGGTCCCAGAGGTGCTGACTGGCCCCAGTCCTTGCTCTTCTGCCACTGCCCTCCTTTACAGTCCCTTCACCCCCTCCTCACTCCTGCTCCCAGCTCGGTCCCTCACCCCCCCTTTCTTGGCCGGGTGTTTGCCAGTGCAGGTGCACACTGGTCCCCCCCTACCGCCGCTCTTTTTTTAATTAGCCGATAAAGAAAGCGTCCTTTTGAAGCAGGTAGGGGATTCCTCACATCCCTGGCATTGCTGGGCTGCCTAGCTGTAACCCTATTCCAGTTAAAAGCTTTCTGCACCCATCCACAGCCCGCCGGGCCTCCGGCTCGCCCCACACCTGCAGGCAAGTCCTCGCGGTCTGCCCGCTCCGCCACTCGTGCAATTACCCAACGTGATGATTAACTGAGGGAGTGCAGGAGGGACGGGGACTTCACCCTGCCAGCAGCAACTGCCTTCGCCCCTGATGCGGGGCGGCTGGGTCCCCCCCACCCTGGGCAGCCCAGCACCCAGAGCTGCCTCCAGAGCAATCCCCAAAGCCGGGGCCGCAGGTGGGTGTTGGGGGTACCTGGGTCTCAGCATAAATGTCTCCTCCCCAGCATCCCTGTACCCATCTCAGAAACCGGGTGCTGTGGGGCCTAGGGCTGTTTGCTGCAAAGCCCAAAGCTCAGCTGGTTTCTCTGCTCCTCCCAGCCCTCAGGCAATGGGTTGGTGACTTGGGGAGAGAAAACCAGGCGATGGGGCTTGGAGTCCTCTTCCGGGCAGGGCCTCTGCTCCCTGGCCTCCAGCAGCCTGGAAGCCCTCAGTCAGATGGAGGACAAGGTTGCAAAGCCCAATGCACGTCCTCCTGCAGCCCGATGCGCACTCCCCTGATGCACATCCCCCTGCAGCCAGATGGATGTTCTCCTACTGCCCAATGCACATCCCCCTGCAGCCCGATGCATGTCCCCCCTGCAGCCCAGCACATCAGCAAGCCCCACGGTGTGCCAGCGTGCCGAGGCAGCCTGTCAGCGCAGCACGGCTCCTGGCCCTGTGTGCTGCCCATTATATTGCAGGACCAGTAAAAATTATTTCAGCATGTGCCTGTGTGGTCTGCAGCCATGCCCCAGCTTGAGATAACCTAAGCAGAGGAAGCCCCAGGCTGAGCTTTAAATCTTCCTGCCCTTTGCCAGCAACCCCCAAGCATCTGACCCCCCTGTTCCATGGCCAACATCTCCTCTCCGTAATGGAGAGATGGCTCGGGGACCCCAGAAGCAACCTCCGGCGGGGTGAGCCCTGCACGCCACAGCAGTGACGGCATTCAGATCCCACTTTAAATCAATTGCTGCGCCCTGGCAGCTCTATTTCCACGGTCTCATGTTATTCTTTCACTCAATCATGGGGAGAATGACTCTGTTTTCCTTCTGCAGTTTTGGTTCTTTTTCCTCTTTTCTTTCTTTCTTCCTTTCTTTCTCAGGGCGAAGGATGGGGTCGGAGCGAATATTCATTTCCACGGTTCCAGCTCATTGAGAACAATAAGGGCAGTAAACAGAGGGCAGCATTGCTCAGGAATGCAAAGCATTCGCCTGCGGTTTAAAATTACTAATTTTTTTACAGGCAAGAATATATATATTTTTAGAGACCTTTAAGGACAGGCCAAATTCTGCTCCCCCACATAGCTCCCCCCCAGCACCCCCAAATTTCCCCCTTCATTGGGTTTGTTGCAAACTGACACTGAGCATGAGAGGTGATGGAGGGCTCTGCGAGCCAGGGGTCCCCGGGGAGCCCGGCCGTGGAGCTGGAGCAGGGAGGAGAGACCTGAAGTCACCGGTTGAAGCTGCAGAAGTTGGACCTGGAGCCTGAAGGTTTCAGGAATGGGCACAAAAAAAAGTGCTGCTGCGTGTGCCTCTCACTGTAGAAAAGAAAATGAAATGTGGCTGGGGGTGTGACAGCACAGGGTGGCACCAGGGAGGGGATGCCGCCGTGGGCATCGCTGGCGGCGGTCCAGGCAGCAGGGCAGGGGGACCTGCCAGGACACGTGTGCCCTTCCCGGAGTGCTGCAGGGCAAGACCAGGCTGTCCCCGCACAGGGGTCACACGCTGCTCTGGGGGCTGCTGCTGCCCATCAGGAGTGAGGGCAGGGAACAGCAGGGCCACCGGCTGCAGGGAGGGAGCAGGAACACCCCTGGATGCCCCCAGGACAGCCGCAGTCAGCTGCTCCCCCCTGCCTGGCCACCCAGGACCTTCCCAGTCCAGCTGGGACAACTCCCACCTCCGGGAGTGGAGCAGGCACTCAGAGGGGCAGTGCCCCACCACTACCATGCCCCAGCCCAGAGGCGCTGCCCATCTGGCCCTGGTACCATCCCATCCCCGCATCCACACCAGCTCAGAGCATTCCCTTCTCCCTCGCCGCGATGCAAGCCCTATTGCTACTTCTCCTGCACCAAGAGCTGGTCAGGGAAGACCGAAGGGATGCGGGAAGGCAGGGATGTCTTCACTTCCCAACCTCAGAGGGATGATCGCACCTGAAAGTCCCTAGCTTTAGACCTGCTCAGCTGCTCAGCTCCCACAGCCAGCAACCAGCACGGCAGACAGAGCCGTGGAGCTTGGCCTGGGGAGTACTGGCACTGGGTGATGCAAAAGCACACGGGATCCTCCTCAGCTGCACCGACCCCCGTGTCTCCATCAACTCCTCCCTCTCGGAGGAGGCAGGAGGACCAGGAGAGTCAGCTGAGGACGTTTGGGCTCACAGCTTTGCTTCCGAACAAAACGGAGGAGGGAAGCATTGTTTTATTGAGAGCAATTGCTTTCATAGCCCTGCCCCAACAGACACGAATGCATCCTGTCTCAGGGCTGATTAGCTCCAGATCTGCACATGCTGGCTGTGTGGGGATGGCTGCCTCCTGCTCCCCAGCCACGGGGCTGCTCCCCAGCCACGGGGCTGCCCCCCGCCGACCTTCCACCCCATGTCCCCAAAGACATCCAGGCTCTGCTTGCAGGGAGCAGCTGCGGTCCCCCCCCCATCTGGATCCTCTTTGGAGATCCAGCTCCCAAACATTTCGCCGCTCACCCGGAGGCTGAATGGAAACATTTGGGCCCTTTCGCTTTGCTCGCCTCTTCCTCTTCGCTGCAGTGAAACCCTCCCTGCGCCTTCTGCGGTGGCGTGCGTGCTGCCCTGGGGCATCGGGGCTCACCCCAAGCTGCTCTCCCCTGTGGGACATAGGGCAAAGGCCATTGTAGACCCCAAGCTGGACCCTGCAGCAGGACCAGCCTGTGCTGAGGGATGGATTTGGAGACCAGACGAGCCCCCAGCTGATGCAGTTCACTTCCACGGGCCTTTTACGACAGCTGAACAGCTTGAAGAGTCACAAACCATGAAGGAATATAGCAAAAACTCCATAAATCAAGTAAAAAGGCATAGACATAAAGCTGGGAAGACATTTGCCTTTTATTGTCTCTTCGGACAGGCTTAGCATTTAAAGGCTTTTATCTCCTTTTTATGGCTTTTCGGGTGGGCTCCAAGCCAATAGGTACCTTGTGTCCTTGCTCTGCATTAAATTACATCACGAAGAAAGGAGGCTGGGGGAGTAGATCGCAAGGAGGATGCAGCCAACGCATCCGTACCCGCTGCCAGGGAGGACTCGCCTCTGCCAGGGCTGCCCCTCTGGTGACTGCGGGGCAGCTTTCCTGCCCTGAAAACCTCAGCCCGTTGTCCAGCCATAGCTGGTGGGAAGAACTGCCCTATCTAGGACTTAGGTGATGCTTTGCAACAAGCCGAAGGGACTGCAACCCCTCTGGGTTTTGGTCTCGATCAGAGCCGTGCCTGCACTAAAAGCCTGGATCCCAGTGCTCAGACGATGGAGAGGAGTCCCAGAACCTCAAGGGCTTGTGCAAACAGCTGGGGAAATCCCATCTTCCTTCCTAACAGACCCTTAGCACATCCTCCCCGCTCCCACGTGCCAACAGAGCCCCCAGACCTGCCCTCTCCAAGGCAGTGCCTGGCTGCAGTGAGCCAGAAGCACCCAGCTGATGGGACCATGGGAACCCAAGCCACCCCCGGGACCCCCGATCCCCGGTTGGGTTCAGGAGGGGGGGATGCTGCCATGCAGATGTGGCCAGAGAGGAGGAGGGGGCTTATTGCAGGAGAATCCCAGGGGAAATGCCGCCTTGGCCAGATCACCTCCACAAGGCAGGTGGCAGGCAGGAGCTCACAGTGAGCTCACAGCGAGCTTGCGGCAGAGGTGAGGGTGGCAATGGGGAGGGTGCACAACCTCCCCAATCCGGCAGGCAGACCCCTCGGCGGGGTGGCTGGCCTGGCTGCAGTGACCTGCGGTTTCAGGACAGGCTGTTCGTGCCACAGAGCTGGATTTGCTTAATAACAGGCATTGAATTGAATGCGCTTTTTGTGTGGTTCCCTGCTGACACCAGACATCGGCTGCATGATGAAAGACCTCTGCTCCCCCCCAGCCCAGTACCCCATGGCTTCCTCCCCAGACCTTCCCCTGGAAAGGTTCCCGTCCCCCCCATGGACACTCCTAGGGGTATCGGGGCACAGGGAGAGGGAAGGTGGCCTTTGGACCCCCATCTCACCCATCCCTGCAAGACTTCTCCCCAAAATGGGGTCATGGTCCCCAAAGGATCATGGCACTATGGATAGGGTCATGAGTGGGATGCGTAGCAGGGGGGTCACCGTGCTGGGAGTGGGGCCATGGGCGCATGGTGGGCTCTGTCCCAGCAGCTCCCTGCTCCTGCATCCCCTGGGGCCAGGCTGGGTGGAGGATGGACAGGGACCTCTGCATCTGCAGGTGGCTGCTCCCCAAAGAGCCACCCGCACCTGCATCCTGCCACCCTCTGCTCCCCCAGCTCTCCATCTCCCAGGGTCTCTCCCATCCCAGCTGAGAGCCCTGGGGATGGACTTTCCGGGGGACAAGGTTCCTTATTCTGCAGGACTCCCATCCCGGGTGCCAGGTCACACTGAGGGGCCAACCGTCCCCCAGGGACACAGGGAACCAAAGCCTGTTACGAGCATCTCTGCCCCTGCCCTGCTCAGCCTCCTGGCCTGGCCCCAGTGTTCAGCAGTAACTGGGCTC
Source organism: Aptenodytes forsteri (assembly GCF_000699145.1). NCBI lineage: Eukaryota > Metazoa > Chordata > Aves > Sphenisciformes > Spheniscidae > Aptenodytes > Aptenodytes forsteri. Next base: position 371,805 of record NW_008794125.1, on the reverse strand, counting down.
CCTGGTTTCCCCCTGTGGGGCTGCAACCTCTGCTGAAACCCAGAAGCTGCTGGGGCTGCAAGATACTTGCTTAGCTGCCCAAGCAGGCGTTTTTCTTCCCAAAGCTTGTCTTGTGCTTGTAGCGGCAGGTAGCTGTGTGGGCCGGGATGGAGGGGTCCGGGCACAGCTGCGGGCAGCGGGTCAGGAGCAGGGGGTCCCGGCAGAGCTGTGCTCCCAGTGCCCCAGGAGCAAGGACCCTGCGGTCAAGTGGAAGAGCAAACGTCACGGCCCCGTTCAAATCAAGCATCTTCTGGCTGAACATCAGGCTGGAAGGACAGCCATGGACCTGGGGGGAGATGCTGTGAGGACACGTGGAGAGGAGGCCAGGGGAAGGGATGCGGCATGCGAAGGGTTAAAGGTGTCCTTCCCACCCAGCATATGCTGTGTGCCAATCCTCCCAGCCATGTGTTTGAAATCCTTTCTGCTATCTCCTGAAAATATTTACAGTACACGCAGATAAATTAGCTGTAGCGCTTATTACGTCTCCCTGGAAATATATACAGCAGTTAAAGATGTTTAAAAAAAATAGCCGAAAGCCGTCTCTTTACTATATCTGGAAGATATTTCACAGTGAGGGGAATTTACAGGGCTGGGTGGTGGGGAAATCGCATTTATTTTCACTCAAGTAGAGAAAGTTAAAGGACCCTTCACCAGAGTTTATTTTCATCTCTACTTGCGAGACAGGGAGCCAAGGTTGGCTTGGAGCGAGCCGGCGCGCCGAGGCAGGGGCATGGGGCAGGTTGGGGCAGAGTAGGGATGGAGACCGGGAGCTTGGTGGCACCACGAGCTCCCAGACACACATGGGTAGGGACCAGCGGTGCAGATGCAGGCTCCTCACACCGCCGCTGCAGGGCATGCTGCCTGATGGACCTCCCGCTGTGCCTCCAGGGAAAATGGGTGACGTGGAGGTTGGGAACACCATCACCAGGTACCTGTGAAGGTTCAGAGGATGGGATACCTCTGGTAGTCCAGGCTGCCTGGTCTAGAGCACTGTACTGCGAGGGGGATCTCAGTTGATCCCACTCCTCACAGGCCTTCTCCCACAAAAGACGTGACTGTTCCTTCTCCCATACCAAGCACACGTTTCCAAGGGCACTGAAAGAGCCCAGAGCCCACGTGGTGCCATGCAATGTCCTCCACACGTGCATCTCCTCAGCCAAAGCAGCCTGAGACATTGCTCCTATTCCCAGTGCTGGCCCAAGTCAAGAAGCTCTGCCAGGACAAGGTGATGGGACAGTGTCACACCTGATGGCTGCTTTGTGGGTTCTTGTCCACCAGAGAAAAGCGAAAGCTGGTATCATCTCCATGCACAACTTTCTTAATAGCTTCCAGGTGAAAATCAAGGTGATGTTTAAACCCACAGCAGAGGCACCAGCAGTCGCAGGCTCTCCCCCACCTCCAGACTTCAAGGCTGACCCTCCTCAAATGTCCTTTCCAGAAGTCCCCAGATCTCCACGCTGGGGTGAAAGGGCTGAGGTGGAATGTCTCCGCTTCTCAGTCAGCTCCTGCAGCTGACGTTGTTGTGTCCAGTGAAAGCTCATTGATTGAATCGTTCTCTTCCCATCTTTTCCGGCTTCTCCCTCGGCTGAGGTTTCTCATGGTGAAGGCACCTGCCAGCTAGGAGTCAAAGACCAAGGTCCTCAAATGCACTCATTGACTCGCGGTCACTGACCCAACATTAGATGACAATGTCTTCTGGGCCACTGGCATCAAGATCTGGAATCAAGCTGCTGGCCTTGACGTAAAAGGCTTTGGGAAGCCATTTGCTAATTCCCCTGAGTCACCCGTTCCCTCTGGCTGTTTTGAAATTCATATCTAATAAGTGGTTTGGGTGAAGGAATTCTGCAAAGATGCAAACAATTCCTTTGCCAAAATAAATGGAGCCAGAGCTGGGCTTATAAACATATAAATCATTTCTAGTTTTTAGCCTGCAAACAAGATACTTGTTTCTTCGTATGGATTTGGGGGAGAGCAGGAGGAGGAGCAGGGGGAGCCAACCGAATCTCCCCTCCAAAGGCAGCCCATGCCTTCCTCAGAGCAGAACGTGGAGCACCAGCCGCCCTCCAGAAAGCCTCCAGGAGGAAGGAGCTCCAGATAGTCTCCAGAAGTCTCCAGGAGGGAAGAAAGTTGGGCTCTCCACCAGTTTTTTTGGTTATTTTCTCCTCAAACAATAATCTGCAGCAAATTAACTCAACCAATTCTTAATTTTCTCTCCAAGTGAGGGATACCATGTCCTCGGCCAGGCAGGGAGGAGAAACATCCTTGGGGTTGAAGGACATTGCACAGAGGACAACTTAACCACACTGCACAGGGCTGGCTAAATGTGCGTGTTTTGCTATGCGTGTGCTTCACGCAGGATTGCTATGGGACAGGAGAAAAACAGTGCAAATCACCCAAAACAAAGTCAAGCGTAGTGTGGCCCTGGCACGGCTAGCAGAGGATGGAGCTCACCTGGCTGCAGGCTCCCTTGTGTCGTTCCTCTGACCCCCGTGCCACTGGTGGCATTCAGCACCCCTGGGACACGGGTGGCCCTTTGCTTTGGCAGCCGCTCGGACAGGAGCTGGGAGGTGGCAAACCTGCGCCCTGGGACGGGAGCTGCTCCCATGGAAGAGGTTTGCACCAAGCTTGTGCTAACTGCATTTTTTCCCAAATAAAGTGTTCTAGCTTGGTCAAATTTGAGCATATTCCAGGGACACAAGACAAATCTCAGCCTCTCTTCCCTCCCTACTTGCCAAATTGCTTCAAAGGCAGAATTTTAAAACAAAATAAGAACAAATGCCTTATTTTCCCTTATCCCTATTCTTGGAAAGAGCCATGCTCTCCAGCTGAAATTTTCCCCCAAAATTTAACTGGAGGTTGCCACCCACCCTGCAAAAAATTGCCACCCAGCCTGGAATGGTTTGGCAAAGCTAGCAGCAACTTCAGGCAGGATTTTACAGAAGGAAGCACCGAGCATCCTTAAAAGTAGGGAGCACCTTTGGCTCCCCACCCTGAGCACATGGAGTCCGTCTGCGGCACACTCAGAGCACAGTCACTTTATTTATAGGATGCCGAGGATGTGCCTCGGTCTTCCAGGGGCTCTTTCCCCCTTTTTTTTTTCCCAAGCCTGTGGAAGCCAGCCAGATAACCAAAGCCGTTCCTCACTTTCACAGCAGATAAGCTAATTGTCGGATGTGCCCTTTGAGATAAGCAGAGCCCGGGTTTACGAGGGAACATGTGTTCTTGGGAAACGCCATCACCCAGCCGCGATGCGTGTGATAACCCAAGGACGTGCAGGCTCCCTCCCCAGGGAACTGGGGTGTCCCTCAGCCGTGGGGGCTCAGGGGCAGCTGCCTTGGGCCACAGCGGTGTGTTTTTGGTGGGGGATGTTCCCCTGCTTCCCTGCTCCATTGCTGCTGAGCAAGGAAATGTTGCGGTGCAGAGCACTGCCAGGTCCTCCCAGAGAGACACCCAGTTCCTCGCATGCTTTGCAATTCAGCAAAAAGTTTAACAACTATTGAAACGCACAAAAAAAAATTGCAGTGAGTTTAGGATAGGTCGGGCCAGGCTGGTGATGATGAGGAAGATTCCCTGACAGCATCGGTGGGTGCTGAGTCCCTGCCCAAAGCATGAATGCAGGCAGGAGGGTATGTCCCTCCAGTCCTTGCGGACCCATATGGCTCCATCACTGGTGTGGCAATGGTTGAGCACTGGTCCGTGCTGGGGGAAGCCGAGGCACCAGGAGCTGAGGCTCAGTCCAGCCAGAGCTGAGCAGGGGGAAGCTGTGGGTCACCCCACAGACAGAAGTGGCTCAGAGGAGCCATTGATGGGCTCCTCTCCTCCAGCCAAAAATCTCCAGAGAGGGCCTGTTGCCCACGCACAGCCTCCAGACCAAGGCTGGGGCCAGGTTTCCCAAATTTCACAGAAATGTCAGTGCCAGGGGACCCCTTGGAGGCCATTTCACCTGCCCCACCCTGCCCTGACTGCAACCAGCCTGTCTGGGAGCAGTCAAGTCCTCGACTCTCTGCTGATGGGGACGGCAGAGGCTCCCGTGGCACGGCGAGGCTCACCCTGACGTGCAAGGCATGCTGTGCCAGCAGGACCATGCGCTGCCCGAGGGATTTGCACCAAAATCCCTCCCACACAGTGTCCCCAGTCTTCCCTGGCACAGGGAGAGAGCAGCCGTACTCCTCTGGGGCCATGCTCGCACGCCAGGAGTGAAAGGCAGGCAGAGCCAGGGCATCAGGGTAGTCTGAGCCAACGTGCCCCCAGCCCCGGTGAGGATGCTCAGAGGATGTGCAGGAGAGGCCTGCGGGAGGAGATCTGCTTCTCTGCCCCACAGGGAGACCGCCTTTGGTGTGGCCTTGATCTCCTGCCTGGCCCCTACTCAGACACCAGCCCTGCTGTCCCGACCAGGACCTCCCAGCCTAACCGTGGGGAAGCCACGCGCCTGTCACTGGGGATGCTCAGACCAGTGTGGCTCCCAACACGGGGGATGCTCTGTCCCATCTGGCTCCCAGCGCTGGGGATGGTCCGTCCAGTCAAGCTACCAGTGCTGGGGATGCTCTGTTCAGTCTGGCTCCCGGTGCTGGGGATGCTTAGTCTGGTCCAGCTCCCAGCACTGGGGATGCTCTGTCTGGTCCGGCTCCCAGCACTGGGGATGTTCCATCCAGACCAGCTCCCAGTGCTGGGGATGCTCTGCTCAGTCCAGCTCCCAGCGCTTGGGATGCTCAATCCAGTCCAGCTCTGAGCACTGGGGATGCTCAGCCCAATATGGCTTCCAGCACTAGAGATGCTCCATCCAGTCCAGCTTGAAGTGCCACCACCCACAGCTGCACCTGCAGGAGCTGCACAGCAAAGGCACCCACACCCTGTGATCCCACCATCCCCATTCGAGCAGCTCTCCGGGGCCGCGGCAAGGCTGTGCTCCCTCGCCCCCCCGGTGGGCGAGCCACCCTCTCTTGGCTGTGCCTTCCCTCCCTCCCCCAAAAACAGCCATCACTCACCAGGCTTTGATTACAGCCACAAAGGATCCTTGGAGGAACCACGGGGAAGCTGGAGGGAGGCAGGCAGATGATGAAAGAGCTGTCAAATGGGATTAAACAGTAACCATCTCCCCTACTGCTGGGCAGCGGGAAGGGGGACAGATTGTACTGGATTGTAATGCAGGAGCCCTCCCGCTGCTGGAGCCTGCCAGGCCTGTCCTCCAGCGGGCTGCCGGCCGGCCGTGCCTCGCCAGCGAGCAGTGGGACAGCCGGGCAGCGGTCCCTGGGCGGGAGGTGGTGGTGGGCGATGCACAGCAGCTCTTCACACAGGCACCCACATCCCACACCGTCACCCCCAAGCCCTGGGTGAGACACCCCCCCCCATCCTCTCGTGGGCTGAGGAAGCCATCCCCCAAGTTCCCAGGCACTGAGAGCCCCCAGGGGTTTGGACGGAGGCTCTGTCCACCCCCAGCCTGCAGCTGGTGATGTCCCCTTGTCCCCACTGGCACCTGCTGCTGCCAGCATGGCCCTCGCCTCCCCTGCCAGCTGGTCCCCAAGGGGAGATGGTCTGGCAGGGGACACCTCACTCGCAGCATCCTTCTTGCCAGCCCTTGGGTAGAAACTCCCTTTTTTCCTTGCCTGGCCTGCAGGCAGAGGATCACAGAGGTGGGGAAGGGGTAGGCATGCTTACTCGTAGCACAGGAACAAGGCCAGAGCTGCTCAGGGACTTTCTGCAGCTTCCCAGGGACGTGGGTGCCACTCGTCCCACCAGGCAGAGCCCTGGGGGCAGGATGAGCATCAGGGACTCTGCCTTTCCATGCATCCTCCTGCCGACCCCCAGGCAGCACAGTGAGCAGGGCACAGGGTGCCACGACCTGTGGAGCCATCCCATGCATGGCATGGGCGTGTTCTGGCTTTCCCAGGGGTGCGTGGCATTGGGATCTCGGCACATGGTTGATGAAACACCTGGGTGCCAGCACGTTCCCCGGGATGCTGAGCCACACTGCCACCGGTGCCCTGGGGCTCCCACCCCTCCACTCCCTGCTGCTGCTCTGGCTCTGCCTTCACCCCTTCATCCACTCCCCGGGATGAAGTGGCATGTGTGGGCATGGGGGCATTGGGAGCCCGTTGGGGATGCTGTTGTCCAAGATCCCAACAAGACACTCATACAGGATCTAAAGACCAGCATTGCTGGGGCTGTCCCAGCATGGAAGCAGGTCAGGGGTCCAGCAAACCCCAGCCAATGAGCCCTCCACCAAAACTGGGGTTGCCCTGGTGTGGCCAGGCATGTCCTTATTCCTTCCGCACCTCCCAATTTTCGGGTGCTCTGACATCCCCGCCCAGGGCTGCTTTTCACCATAGTGGGTGATACAGGGGGGTAGACCTTTCCCCATGGCCGCATGGAGCCAGAGGCTGGGAGTGCTGGGATGGGCACCGGCAGGGCTGGCTCCCCGCAGGCAGGGGGACAGGCAGGGGGGCCTGATCCTTGGCTTTCCAAGCACCCAGGCAGCAAGGCCCTTGGGGAGCCCCTATCACCCCGCCACCTCCCCATCCCAGCACCGCGCGGGAGTCCCCAGCCAGATGCTCGCAGGCAGACCCTCCCCGGCCCCCTGAGCACCAAGTCCTCACCACCCACTCCGCCAGCGGCAGCTCCAGTTTCTCACAGCACCCTCTTTTCTGAGCCATTCGTCACGGCCCCCAGCACAAAAGCCAGGGAGAGAAAGAAACAAGGAGTAGGAAAAGGAAGGAAGATAAAAAAAAAAATAGAGAAAGGGAGCAAGAAGGAAAGAAAGAAGGAGGACAAGGCGTGAAAAGAGCCAGGTCTGTTGCCGAGAGGGGAGGAGGGGAAATTATGAAATAAATGAAGCACCTCGGCAGTTCGGGGGGCACTGGAAGACAGACCGACCACAGCTGAATTTTAAACGCCTGCCGCACAATTGGTCCCATTTTGCGAAGAGAGGAAGCTGTGTCCAAAGAACCTCATGTTTATTCATGAGGAGCCTCACTGGCCCCTCCCACCCTATTGTCTGGGGGTATTTATTTGGGGGCATCTGTCTGGCCCGATGAATGGTGGAGGGGTAATAAATGGGATGGTGGGGCCAGGGAGGGGAGCCGGCGCAGCCGAGCTGGGCGGTGGGCTGCCCTGTCCCCCGACCCCCTTCCCACTCCTCCTCTTGGCCCCATGCCACCTGGGGGGTGTTTCTGCCCCCCCGCTGTCCCCAGTCCCCAGGGGCCGCAGGCAGGGCTCCCCACAGACCCATGGCAGCCCAGGGGTGGCGCGGCAAGAGGAGTGGGGACAGGTCTGGAGGGGCAAAGCTGGGTGGTGCTGGGGCTGTGGGCTGCTGGAGACCAGGGGAGTGAAGGGTGGGCATCCCCAGGGTGCCAGTGGCAGCAAAGCCGGGACAGGGAGCGGAGCATGGTGTGCCACCGAGAGCGGCTGCATTGGATGGGGCTCGCTGGGGCCTTGCCTTGCCTGGCTGGGAGCAGCAACCGGTCCCTCCACGGGCAGCAAGGAAGGGCAGGCAGCTCCCAGGGGGCAGGCAGGGCTGGTTCAGGGAAAGGAGGACCCGATTCATCCACACAGAGGGGCAGGAGGCTCATCGGGGACAGGGCGGGCAGCCTGCGGTGGCGAGAGCTGCGTCCCATGTCTGCTGGGCCAGGCCACCACTCTCCCACCTCTCCTGCTGGAGAGGAGCAGCTTCCTCCAGTGGAAACTCCTCCTCATCCTCCCTCAGTGGGACACGGTCCTCATGGGGAGCAAGGAGGAGCTTCACATCAAAACCAGCCTTGGTCATGCCAAGGGGCTCAGGCCATTCACAGCCCAGAAGCAAGGCGCTGGTGTGTCCTGGGGACATGGGGACCCATGGGGCACAGCAGATGCCAGCCAACCTGGCTCTGTGGGAAGCACATCAGAAAGATGGAGAAACCCAGCAGCTCTCCTGCCAATGGGACTGGTGGAGGTGTGGGGACAGAGTGGCTGAGCTGATGCAGGCAGCTTGGCTTTCTCCATCCCAGCCTTTCCTTCACCTTGTGCTCAATGGAGCTGGTGTCCAGCCCGACCCTCGGCCAGGGAATGCCTGCAGGACGCAGGAGCGATGCTCCTGTGCAGACAAAGTCATTACAAGATCACCCGGCTGGAAGTTGGAGCTCATCAAATTCAACCTTGAAATAGAAGCTACAGCCTTGCAGCTGCCAAGAAGAGGAGCAAAGCAAGGAGGTGGCTCTCAATGGCACAGCCACAAGAGCTACTTCCCCAAGTGCACGCTGTCACCCAGATGCTGGCAGAGGCAGCACGATGCGGGGAGGGGACCAGGGCTGCCCGGCGGCCACCTCCACCACGGCAGCAAAGCCCAGACAGATGCTCCTGCCCAGGCACCAGGCACTTGAGGAGGGTTGGGAGGCGCTGGGCAGGGAGAGCAGCCGGGAAGAGCCAGCCTGGCCAGCAGCTCGGGGAGCAGATGGTACAGTCAGCAGGGGAGCGCAGACACCTCCCCAAGCAGGCCGGGAGCCAGGGCGATGGTGCGGCTCCCCGCCGGCACCAATGGGCTCTGCTGGGATGGGGAGGCAGCCGGGCAAGTGGGCTCCCCACACCTAATCTCCCCCCTCCAAACACGGATGTCCTCGCTCCTGCGTGGGAGCAAGCATCGCATCAGCCAGCATGTATGCCCCGAGTGCAGCAGTCGGTAGGAAGATGTTGGAGCCATGCCTCCATCTCAGTCACTGGCAGAAGCTGGCTCAGCAGTTTGCTTGCGAGCTCTATCCAGGAAAGTATTTTTGGAAGGGCATTAGGTTATTGGCATAAAAGTCGCCTCGTAGCCATGTAAGCCCAAGCACAGCTGCCAGCTGCACTTCCCTGATCTCTCCTGTTCCCAAACCTCAGCAGAAAACCCCTCTGTAGTCACAGCCGGTGGTCCCCAGGTCCCTTCCCCCTCTGCCCCTGCGCTGTACAGCTCCTGCCTTGCCCCCTCCCCACATCCCGACCCCTGTGCCAGTTTGTATCCCACCCGAGAGAAGGTCTCCAGCAAGTTTTGGGACCGCACGGGCTCCACACAGGTCCATCTGGGATGAGTCCCTCCAGGAGAGCCATGCCAGAGACCAGATCTCCAGGAGCCCAGGTGAGGGATGTCCCCCAGCCACCAGCCTCTTGGGACAACAGTGCTGAGATGGACCAGCCCAGCAGCGCTGCTCAGGATCCTGCTTTCAGCGAGGTTATTAAACGCTTGTAACCACCATCCCCAGGACCCTGCCACTAGACCTTCATCTTCTCCTGGCCTGGGTGACACCACGTGCCCCGGGAGGAAGGGCAGGAGGAGGTGGTGGGGGAAGAAATTGATGGGAAAACCAGCCTACACTTCAGCCCAGCAAAATCAAACACCTCCTGAGCCAAAGCCGCAACAGGGAAGTGATGTGATGAGCTGGCAGCCTACAAAATCCCATCTCTTCGCACAGGTGCCACGGGAGAGGGCTTGCACGGGGAAGATTACCACAGGCGAGAGAAGATGGTGACCAGATAAGCTCCTCACCCTCTCGCACGCCGGCCAGCCCACATCCCTACACCGCTGGCAGAATGTTTTCTGTGCCCTCTGTGTTTTGGAGACCTCACTTCCCACTAATGAGATGCTTCCTAGGTTGTAATTCGGACAAGTTGGCTTCGGTTGAGAGAAAACCAGAAGGAAAATCCTCCCAGTCCTTCCGGCTTCTGTAATTGAATGCAAATTGCTTGGTAAATATCTGCAGCCAGACACCCCTGTGGCCACGGAGTGGAGGAGGGAGTGCTGTGATCCAGCGGCGATAGTTTCTACCACAGGGTGATTTTTCCGCTATGTACACTTGGCTCTTCATGACAAAGGGAGAGAGCTGAGGGGCACATCCCCAGCCAGCATCAGCTTTGCTTCACAGAGGGGACGACAGGGTGGACAGCACATGTGCTGTGATCCTCCCGCTGCCCGTTGTTGCTGGCTCTCCCTGCCTGCCGGCCCCGTGCCCCATGGGGTCCGGGGGTCCCTGCGGGGAGGGTGGAGTGGTGAGGCAGGGCGATGCCCCTGCCAGGAGGGATGCTCCTCGGGATGGGAAACGAGCTGCGTAGAGGCAGGGAGGGCAGGAGGGAAGAGACATGGGAACAGAGACCGCCACATGGGCGCTGCCTTATCTGTCATGAGCCATTTGGGCAAGGGGGGGCCTGTTGAACCCCAGAGCCACTTGGGATAAAGGAGCCATAGCCAGGCTTAGGGCACTGCCCTGCCCAGGGCCACAGCAGCTGCCACGCGCCCGGGGGGGGGGTACATGGGGGGGGGGGGGGGGGGGGGAGGGGTGTCATCTCTGATGCTGTATCCAAGCCTCAGGGATGCCTTGTCCCCCCCTCCATGGCCACAGGGTGCAGGACAGTATCCGGGCTGGGTTCCACCTGCCCTTGGGGGGAGGGAACGGCCCCAGAGCAGCATTGGTCCCCACTCTCACCCACCACCCATGGGGAAACCCACCCCGATCTGCACTGTTTCATCCAGCCCTTGGCCTCAGGCCGGCCACCCACCCGTCCCCCATCACTCAACACATCCCCATGGTGGAAGAAGCATCTTCAACAGCCCGGCGTGACCCACTGGCACTGTGCAAATACTGTATGCATGCAAAGCTGTGAACACCTCTGTGTGCAGACACAGACACACGCGATAAGATCCACGGCTACACAAACACGCTCCCGGGGAGATATTTAATCAGGCAAGGGGAACGGCCCCAGATGCCCAAACTCGCTAACAGACAGATGCAAACATTGAGCGAGACACCCGGAGCCCACGACATGTGCATACACACAGACAGACACATCCGTACACAATACCTCATTAAACATGGGCAGTGTACAGTCCCAGATTAGGTCTGGCTGGGCTGTGGGCACCCGGCCAGGCTGGGATCAGGGTTCAACTTCAGCTTTGACAAGTCCTGAAGTCTCACAAGCTGTTCTCGTGGGATTCCCGTCGCCCTAGACTGTCAGCGGGCACAGAGGGGCAGCCCTGGACTGGAACACAAAAATGCTAAAGCTCATCTGGTCCTAAAAGCAGGTTCAGACCCCCTGAACCTGTTGTGGTTGCCCCTGTGGATACCCCATCATTGGAAGTGCTCAAGGTCAGATTGGACAGGGCTTTGAGCAACCTGATCTAGTGAAAGATGTCCAGGGAGGATGGACTAGAATATCTTTAAAGGTCTCTTCCGACCCAAACCATTCTCTGATTTTATGATCTAGGGGTGGAGCTGGCTTCAGCCCGAGGGTCCCGCTCGTGGGTCCATCGTGGGACCAGGAGCCGGGGCGGGGGG
>NW_008794125.1:331946-360290 GCF_000699145.1 Aptenodytes forsteri | reverse complement strand
CCCCCCCCCCGCGCCCGGGCACAGGGAGCCGGGCGGGCACAGCCTCTGCTGCCGGCTCGAGATATTTTGCTAGTTCATTATAAATGCACCATGTCAAGAAATAACAAATTTTCTACTTTGTCATTGCTCCAAAGAGATGCCCGGGATGGAGCGGTGATAAGGGCTCTCGGCTTCTCCCACCCCGAGCTCGCTGCCTGGGAGACAGGTTGCCCATCAGTAGCTAAAATGCTTTCCAAACCCTCCTGCTTTCAAAGGTCCCTCCTCTGCCTCACATCCAGACCACTCTGAGCCAGCGTTGTTGCCTTGTGGGCTCCAGCGAGGTGCCCCCCCATGAAATCTGCAAGGTCCCTCCCCTGCTCCCGCTCCCCACGTGTCCCTCTTGCCCCATGCCAGCAGCGCTCCTTGTCCCACTCCCAGCCCTGCTCCGGCAACATGCCTGAGACCCCTGTGCCCAGCCCTTCTTCCCACTGCAATGAAGTGTCCCACCTCAAACTGGGAGAACTTCTGCACCGCCCTGAGCCCGGCGCCTCGGGCAGGATGCACTTGCTGTGCCGTGCTTCCCACCTCCAAGGGCTGATGGGTCCTGCAGTGAGTGGCAGGTCCCCACAGAGGACAGGGCAGGGGAGGTCAGGCACAGGCAATGCACCAAACGGGTGCAGCTGCCTGCACCAGCCTCTGCCTATAATGCAGGTCTCTGCACTCCCGCGTGGGACACCACGGCTGTCTGAGAGCAGCCCAGCCAGCAGCCGGTAGGATGGGGTTTGGGACAGGCCGTTAAGTGGTTGTTTGGGGTCTGGAGGCCAATAGGCCCAGCAGGATGTTCAAGCATAGGTGCTGGGTGTCCTCGTGAACGGAGATAGGCCATCCTCCATGAACGTAGGTGACTGTCCTCCCTTTCCTGTTGGGACAGGCAATGGACTTGAGCAAACGATCCTCAGATGTACCACAGGCACGGAGCAGTGGTTCCTTCTCCACATCACTTCTGAGTGTGACCATCAGCTCTAAGCAGTGTCTCTCCCTTCAAATGCCAGATGGACTTCAAACCCCATACGGGCATCCTGGAGAGAGGGGAGGCCAGAACGTCCCCCGAAACCAAACCTCCAGAGCCAGGCCTGGGAAAGAGGAACGCTTCACATCTTCATTGTGTCAAGTCCTCAGCAGTACATAGCAACAGGGAAACACAATTATTGAGACAAAAGCAGCTGCCTCCCACATGAAGGAAACAGAACTGGTCAAAGCCGGGAAGCTCGGGAGGGGGCAAGGAGAAAATTTTCATAAAATACTCTTTTTTAATGACAGTGGGGCTAAACACACATTGCACACATGCACACACCCACACACACAAAACAAACAAACAAAAGCCCTAACACACACTGAGGTCCTCCAGCGATGCCTTGAACTGGTTTGTGGGAGGGCCTCCCTACAATGCCACCATCTCGATGGCCGCCCCTCTCCTGCATTGACAAAAGGCAACGTCACACATGCCTGAAGAAGTTGGTCCCAGAGCCTGTTTGCTGTTCTTTCCATTGTTTCACTTTAATGAGTTGCTAGCGAGGGATGACCTTTCCCTCTCCCTCCTCAACAAAGAAACAAATACATTTCTCAAAATCACGGGGGAAAAAGAAAACGTGTCAGAAAGCCCGATGGCCGCAGAGCTACCAAACATGCCGTTGACGAAGACCAAGAGAACTGCAGCAAGCCAGCACAGCTGAAGAGCCATGGTGACCACGGGGTATCAGGAGAGCTTCAGGTGGAGGGGATGCTCCTGCAAGCCCGGGGCTGCAGGTGCAAAGAGCTCCAGGGGCTCAGGCTTTCACCAAGACCTGCACAAAGCAGGTCCCAAAGATCTCCTCTGGGGTGGGACTCCATCTGCCAGCCAGCAAGGGGACTCATGCCCATCCTGAAGAGCTGGCGCCCCAGGAAGGAGCAAGACCTGCCCGTACTCACACACCAGATCCAAAGCTCATGGGCTCCAGGTTCACAGAGACCCCTCAGCCCCTGTGTCCCCACAACCCCAACACCTCCCTCAGGTACAGCAGCAAAGGGCTTGGACCTCATTGCCCCCAGCAGAGGGAAGCTCCAGCAGCATGGCCAGGTCCCTGCCTGTCCCTGTGCCAGGGATAAGGCAAAATCATTAAACGCTGAGCTCAGTGCAGCCCTAAATATGCACTTCAGCCTGGATTTATCCTGCTTAACTTTAATATCTCCGCAGTTAATGGAGGAAGGCAGGTGACTCCTGGGGAGTGCCCTGACCCAAGACCAACCACATGGACCTCTGAAGGTGCCTTCTTCACTACGGAGGAGATGCTGCTCCACATTTTGGCACAGCGTGCACCACTATTTCAGCTCTGGTACAACAGCACTGAAGCACAAAGTCTTCTGCTGACCCAGTGAGACCAAAACAGGCCTGTGACCCCTCCTGGCATCAGCTAGCCAGGCCATCGCTTCACCAAGCCCTTGTCTCCATGGCTCAGTTGTCCTAGACCTGCCCAGATGGCTGCTTCTGGGCTCCGACAGAGACCCACAGTGGCAGTCAGACCCAGCAGCGGCTGATGTATTTTTAAGGCCCCCACCACCCCTTTTCCATGGCACCTCTGAGCTTTGGGAGGAGAGACAGTCCCAGCCATGCACTCGCCCAAGGCACCTGCACCGGGGACAGCTCCCTCCACCGCCCAGCACCGATGGGCTTTAGAAAAGGGGCAGCTTTTCCCCGGCATTTCCCACCCTTCAGCCTGTTGCAAACCATGTTGTGTATCAGCAGCTCCACCCAAATCCCTGCCAACGTCCAAACATCTGCAACTCCTTAGCATGCGGCATTCCCTTTCTTTATTTCATTGGTGTTGCTGGAGTTAACCTTCCCACTCCCCGGCTGCGGCCTCGCATCCACCACCCAGAGTCTCGTCTGGATGAGGTGGCTGCTCATGGGTGGGTGTGCTGCCTCCTGGCTCCGCAAGCGTTAACGCTGCTGAGCTGCAGGTACACGAGCATCAGCTTGTGCCCTTCCCTTGCATGGACTTTTTTTTGGTGAGCTGGTTTTCCGTGAATTTTGGAGCTCTTGCAGAATGCTTAAGCTGCTGCTGCTCAGTGTGCAGAAGCACAACCTCCATCAAAAGCTGGTGGAAAGAGTCGGAGGACCTTCTCCCTGTCTTCAGTGCTTCTAGTGGCAGCAGTCAACTCCTTCTCCCCATCTTCTGTGCTCCTGATGGCAGCAGTCAGCTCCTTCTCCCCATCTTCTGTGCTCCTGGTGGCAGCAGCCAGCTCTTCCTCTCCCTCCCGTCTTGCTGAGGTCCACCCATCCCATGGAGGCTGGACATCCCCCTGCAGAAATACAGCTGCTGACCCTGCCATACTTGCACGAAAGTACCTTTCCTTGGCCCCATGCACCACGCCATGCCATGCTATGCCATGCCCATAGCTAACCCCCTACTCTCTCCTCTCTCACCGCTTTTCCTCCACTAAGCAAATCCTCCTAAAAAATACCTTTTTCCCTGTTTACACCTGTGCTGGCTCAGGGAAGGGTAGGAATGTGCTGTTGCAGGTCGCCCTGGCTGCCCCAGCTGGAGCATGGCCAAGCAGAGGGACCAGAGCCTGCCTTCCCCGGCCGCACAGCGAGAGCACAGAGTTGGAAAAAATGACATGGGAGGTTTTCCGTTGGAGGACACTCCTTCCCTGCTCAGTGTTCGGGGCTGGAAAGTTCTCGGAAAGTGAAAGGGGTTGACACTTTTGCTGGCAGCGGAGTTCAGCAGGGGTCAGGGCTAATCCAAGCAGAGCCGATGGGAGGGGAGGGAGGTGGCGGGGGGAGTCAAGCGTTGACGCGCTGAGAGGTAAAAGCTATGTCAGACACTCCCAAGAGGGAGGAAACAAATGTATAATCAAAACAGAACTGGCTGGGGCTCGCGTGGTTGATGGTGGGTCTCCGGGGGGCTCAAATTTTATGTTCAGCTGCTGCAGGCGGCATGGAGGGAGAGCGGGGCTGGGGGTGCTGCTGTCGGGGGCCATGGTCAACTCACCCACCTTGCAGGCAGCCAGGTATCTACCTGGCCTCAAAAACATCAAGATGCCCAATAGTCCTCAGATCAGCCTGCGGATGCTCAAGGCTTGTCTTAGGTCCCACCTCCAAGGGATGGTCGGGCAGGAGCTCAAGTTGACAGACACCCTGGGAATCGTGTTAGGACTGCAGTGACATCCCAGAAACACTCCTGCTCCCCCATCCTGTGTTTGCACAAAGCTCCAGGCTCTGGAAATGCAGCCACCAAGCAAAGCTTACCACCCCAGCAGGAGCAGAGACCAGGAGCAACTCAACAAAACCCAAGCTGTCGCCCTCCGGGCAGCTCTCGCCCTGCCAACCATGCTACGCTGGAGACAGCTTTGGAGCAGTCCTGCTGAGGTCCTGGAGGTCCCAGGGGAACCACACCACTCTGTGCTCGGGTCAACACAGGAGCCAGGGCACCACACACGTGTGGAGCACCAGCATGCATCTAGAGCGAAGGGGAGATCTTTGCCTGCCAGTACATGATTGACTCGACATTGAGTCCTAGGCACAAGTCCAAGCCATGTGATGATACTAAGCAGTGTCTGATAATAAAATCAGCACCAGACAGCAGAGCCCATTTGTTTCAGCTCAAGGGGATTACCAAGATTTTTACAGGTTTGCTAACAAACGGTGGGGTATTTGTGTGGAGTTGTCCGGGCCAAATCCGTCTTTCATCCAGAAGTCTCCCTGCAGTTCTGACACCAGGAGCTGGGGGAGCTGAGCATCTCCTCTTTTCAGGAATGCCTTTTGTTCATTTAAACAGGATGCAGGACTGAAAACCACACTGAAATCTCTCATCAAAAGCTAGCCAAAATGCATGGTTTTCTAGCACTTTTGAATGTTTGTTGGTTTTTTTTTAACTCAGGGTACTGAAATTATTCATTTCCAAAAAAAAAAGAGGAGAGCATAGGCAATGTGATATTAGGGGCATGCAGGTGCAGAAGGGCACATGCGTCCTCTGCCTCCAGCCAGGCAGGTCACAGCCCTGGGCACTCCCCTGGGACGGGGTTTGCATCTGCGGTGTTGGAATTGATGCTCCTCACCGAGCTCCCAGCCCTGAGCCACCCATTACACTGGTCCCCAGCCTTGAGCCAGGACTGGGAATCCCAGGAACCGAAACCCCAAAGGCAGGCTTCCCTTCAGCAGCACCCGTTCATGGAAAATTAGCAGTCTGTGCAGGAAAAAACCCTGCACAAGCAATCAGTCTGGGGCATTTCAGTTTCTTTTAATGTATCTTAAAGTTTCTGAGTCTTCGGGCCATGCTAGTATCATGTTTTCAGGTTTTCTCCATGGTGGTGGCAGCTCAAGCCCTCCTTTTCCTTGCCAACCCCCCCCAGCCAAGCCAAGTGGAAGCCCCCCAAGCACTGTGACTCCAAGAGCTTGGCCCTTAGGAGAAACATCCCACCGCATGGGACTCAGGGAGGACAATTTAGCAGAGCTGCAGTGCGAAGTCGTGGCATCCAGCTCTCTGATGGACCAACTGGAGGAGACGTGGGATGCACCAAGGGCTGTCTGAGTCACGCCATCGTCCTTTAAATCACTCCCTCTCCCAGTATCCCCAGTATCACTGATAAATCCAGCAGGAGATGCGCTCTTGATGGATATATTGTCTGGGAGCAGCCCTGAACGACTGCTTAGGGACGGCACGATGCTGCAGACTGGTGAAGCTTTCTAATCGCTATTTCTCCATCCAGATTGCCCTGGTTTTGAATCGCAGCTGAGACTCTCCCTGCAGCCATGTCCTCCCAGTCCCCACAGGCAGCGGGGGGGTGACAGTGTCCGTTTTACAGGCAGGGACTGAAGGCAGCAGCGGGTCCTGAGCCCAGCAGGGACCTTTGCCCGCTCGACAGCAGGATGCGGTGGGATGGTGGGGTGCCTCAGCAGAGCGGGGTCTGGCTGGGGACCAAACACAGGAGCAGCCACCCCCCGGCAGGGCTCTGAGATGGGGGTGGAGGGGGTCTGAAGCAGAGGGGGACGGGTTGGGGGGCTGCTCGTGCACCAACCTGCTGACAAGCTGCCTTGTCAGGGCTTGACGCCCCTCCAGGGACTCTTCCTGTGGGGAGCAGCACAGACTCTCCCACTTGCCCCATGGACCACTGGTGTGGGGTCTGTGGTGTCCCTGTCCCCCTATGCCCAAACTGGCAGAGGCCCCTCCCAGCACAGCCCTTGGGGAGCCCCCCGCAGCCGGCACAAGCCCTTTCCCCGCCAAAAGCATGGCAGAGCCAAGCCTGCCAACCGCACGGCATCTGAGGGGTTAAGAAAACCAAACCTGCCACCAGAGATTTGAGCAGAAACTCCACTAGAGACCTTGAAATCCTGTTAATTGATGCCACACATGTGCTGCATTTAACCTCTGCCCTTTGCTGTAATAGTTTACACAAGTGGCATGAAGGCCGATGTCTCCTGATGTGCAGGGGCAGTCTGCGCAAGCCCGAACCCGCTGCGATCGTGCTGGGCATCCTCCGAGCGAGGGTCACCTCCTTGGTGCCAAGGTCCTCCATCCCAAAGGGACTTGTGAGCCCTCCGCCGGGTGTTTCAGCCCACAAGCCCTTGCGCAGGAATCAGCCGCTGTTTGCGGGCAAGTCCCAGGCAAAGGAAGAATTCATGTGTAATTATTCAGTTATTTGCAATAAAATCCTTGCCACGGTCTCTGGGGTGAATCCTTCCAGCTGGTGCCCGGGCAGGCGGCGTCCCCGTCCTGCTGGGTCTCACCCAGGGGTGGAGAGAGGAGCTACTGCTGCTTGTGGTTAACACCAAGGGTGTGGGTCCAGCATCTTCCCAGCCCTGCCGATCCGAGGTTTGTTCTTCACTCGGGAAAGAAACTGTGGAGTCAAGACTGAAAAAAAAGATCAGAAGAGTTATGGCCGTTGTTAACCCCTATTATAGCCAGGCAAAGGACAGAGTAAACGAGTCCTCCTGGGTTTATCCATCTTAAAAACACCCAAGTAGGCAAAAAATTTAAAAAAGCAGAACCTTGTAACTCCTACCCAATACGGGTCATGCTTCAAATCAGCTTGTTTCCTCTGGTGCCCAGGCTTCAAGGTTGGACACAAGAGAGGTTTTCTCTGGCAGCAGGGCACCGGGAGGAACAAAGGGAAGGTCTCCAGGACAAGGCAGGAGACACCAGGACTTGCTGCCACTGGGGAAGGTCCCAGGGCCATGGGGGCTTGCAGAGTTACCAGTGAGGATGCTCTGCACGCTTGCTGCTCAGCTTCAGGAGCTGATACCTCACCCAGGATGACACTGCCCAGTTAACACGTGAGCCACTGCAGTGGGAGCCAAGTCCCAGCTGACACGTTGGCAGGTATGTGGTGGATCCACCAGACTCCCCAGGCTGGGTCGGTCATGACACAGCACTCTTGGTCACCAGGGCCGTGCCAGCAAGAGCAGCCCATCAGCCTTCCAGCCATGAAGTACACTTATTATACTATTACTGCAGTATAGTTAACCATGTAATAGGTGATCTGCTCTTGGACAATCCAGAGGTGGATTTATACTATGCCTTTTTTCAGTGCGGCTGTTGTTACCATCCTATCTTCACCAACCAGGTGATTCAGGGCCATGATCAAGGCCTCAGATGAAGGTGGAACTGACACTGCTTCATACATTCAAGTGTAATAGCAGCCCTCGACATTGGGCGCTGTGGAGGTAAGAGCTTCTGGATGCAGGAGAGCAAGTATGATTATCTACTCCCATTCCTGCTTGTCCAACAGCTCCCAGGAAAATCACTTCTGGTAGAGCCATAGGGCAGGAAGAAGCTGCACCCCACGATAAGCATCTGCCAGGGCTGAGATTCACTCCAACCCACGACTGCCTCTCACCCACAAGCTGCTCCATCAAAGACAACTCCTAAAGGTTCCCCTTCAGATTCATACCAAAAGATGCAAACCAAAACGTCAGTTCAAAAGTGTTCATTTTAATTCCTCTTGGAAAGACTTAAAAAGAGATGTCAGATCTCATTTCACTGTTTCTGCCTTCCCTCCACAGACCGTGGGGTACTGACACGGAGAACCCTGACGCTGGTGGAGAGATGCGCTCTGGAAGAGAACTGACCCCTCCGTGCTCTTCCAACCAGCTGTAATTTTAAACCCAGCAACGCTGAAGGTCCTATTGTATTTCAGAATATTTGTGATCAACCAAGCACCTGTCAGTCCAAACATTTGTGGGGACAGGGAAGACTGTCCTGGGTGAAGCAGCGGGTGTGAGGCAAGGTGTGACAGCACGAGGGGTTTCTCAGAGCTGTTTTGGGCCAGGCTCTCACCAGCCCATCACCTCCGACACAGCCAGATCTCCCAAGGGACCAGCACCCATCAAATGAAAGGCTGGATCTTCAGTAGCTCCTGCTTGGAAGCCTGCAACCGAAGTTTTGGGCAGCGGTGGTGCAGGGGGCTGCCGGGGTCCTGTGGGCACGGGACCTCTCGCCGGCGCCGCCTCCGGGTGGGAAGCCATTTGAGCGCGGCTGCCAGCGCTGCTTGCCTTTGAAATCATGAGAGACAAAGCGGAGAACCTCACCCCGTGCTAATCAGCCGGGCCCTTGTTTTATCTTCAAATGTTCCCGCACGCAGCCATTAAAACTGCCCAGCCACTATCCCAGAGACGATTCTCTTTGAACGGCCGCTTTGTCTGGTAACTTTATTTACACTTTTGATGCCAATGTTTATCCACTCTTTAAAAAGCTATTCAGAGTGTCTCCCAAATTAACTTCAGATGTGAGAGCAATGGGAACATTCCCTACATCATATTTCATACACTTTCGTGTTATTTAATTCTTGGAAACTCTTTTTTTTAAATATAAAAATATTTTTTAAAAAATCTCCAAGGTTTTGGAGAGTATAACCTCTCCCTGTGTGGTCTGCAAAATCTGGCTGTAAAGCCCTTTCCTAAAGTTCACAAACTCCATTATAAATCGTCTCCTTATCTTGCTTATTGGGTTTCTGTTTTCACTGACATACATCCTGGATAAGAAAATGCTCCAAGTGGCCTCCACCACCAGCGGGCCTGCTCCACTGGCACGAGGAGCTCCGTCTGGGGATGGCGGGCATGGATGCCCAGAGGAGATGGGGATGGGGTGGGGTGGAGTGGGATGGGATAGGGTGGGATGGGATAGGGTAGGATGGGGTGGAAGGGATGGAATATGGGGTGGAGCGGGATGGGGTGAGTGGAATGGGACAGGTGGGATGGGATGGGGTGGGATGGAATGGGATAAAATGATGAGATGAGATGAGATGAGATGAGATGAGATGAGACGAGACGAGACGAGACGAGACGAGACAAGATGGGACGGGACGGGACAAGACGAGAAAAGACGAGAAGAGACAAGATGAGACGAGAGCACTTCCTTTTGCCCATTTCACCACAAACCTTCCCTCAGATTTTAATCTTTTTCCTCAAGATGCCATAGAAAAAGGAAACTAACTTTCTGCATGGGAAAAAGAAGCCCAGAGCAGCCTGGTACTCACAGGGCTCACCAGAGACCCATGTCCAAGTCCCTGGAGGGCTGGGGCAGGCCATCAGGTCTGCTCCGCATGGAGGCAGCTGCAGTGGCCCAGCAGACTCGAGCCCCATCCTCCTGCCCCCAAGAAGTGGCTGCACCATCAGTGCCTGGAACCAACCCATGTGCCCATGAAGGTTTGTGCATTGATTCTTCCAGCGGTTGACCAGCTGGAACTGGAGGAAGGCATCACCTACAGCCCGGATCAGTCTTTCCTCTTCCCAGCCCCAGCCCGCTGGTCTGGTACGGATCGGGCCACAGGCAAGCAGGTTCCTCCCCTCACCGGTGAAGACCCTTTGCAGCCACCATTGCATAGACTGCAAGGCTCTCCCCGCAGGCTGCAGCAGGGCTGGCAACACCGCCAGCTCCGAGACAGAAGGCGTCACTGCCTCCGGTCAGGTCTTGGGCTGTGGCTTTCCAGCTGTGAGAGAAGTTAAAAGGCCTCTTCCCAGGGGAGGGAATTTTCAGAAAAATCCAGTAGGCAGCTGGAGGCGGCCTCCAAAACCAGCCGGCAGAGCCGAAAATCCTGCCTGAATGCAGGTATTTCAGCAGCAGCCGGACGACGGTCCCTATGGCAGACGGGCTCCTCCCTGCCCGCAGCCCGGGATGTCCAGCAGAGGAAGCCAGGCAGCCAAAGGACCCAGAGCAGATCCGGAAAGGCAGACTGTTCCCGCTGCTGGGCCAAGCCGGAGCGGTGTCCGATGAAAACTGCTGCATCTCCTGGGACACTGCAGCTGCGAACAAACCTCTGGACAGGACTAAGAAGGACCTGATGACAGCAAAGGGCTTGGACAGGGAAGAGGGAATCCGAGACGCTGTATTATTTGGACTCATTAGCAAGCAAGACTTCCATGCGGCTAACACCCGTCCTGCTCCAGCGCCAGGACCCAGTGTGCCAGACAAATCCACTCCTGACCTAAAAAAAAGGGGTCTGGGAAAATGGAGGGTGGCTTTGTCACCAGCCCTGCAGCCACGGTGGGGGGTGGCCATGCCAGCTCCCTGGCAGGGGGCTTCCCCAGGTGCCCCCAGGAGGAGACAAGACTGCGCAGCACGTGCCGGGCTGCAGGGTAGCATCCTGCCAGCTACAGACCGGTGCTGCTCATACCCGAATGCCTCGCCCCAGGCACCCCAGCAGGGACAGAGATGTCCATGGGGGCTGCTGGGGTGGGAGGAGAGCCAGGAGGGATGCAGGGGAGGCTGCTGCCCTAATCCCGGCATGGTCAGGCATCCAGGTGAGACCGCGGGAAGGGTTTATCACCTTCCCTGGGTGGCAGGGGCACGGAAGGGGTGGTACTGCGTCCTCCTGGCAGGCTTGGAGACATCTGTTATTTATAGAGCACTTGGGGATGCTCAGAAGCGAGGCGCCACACAAGCATGAAATGTCATTACAAATGATATGATTTAAGGCCGGGCAGGGCCGGGAGGGGAGGGGGATCCAGTTTGCGTGGAAGACTATACAAAATAAATCCTGTCCGAAAGGCTTCCCGCCTCCGCAGCAGAAAGTGGAGCTGTATCAGCCAGCCTGTCTCTGCCACGATCTCCTTCTTCCTTTTACAGGCACGAAGAGATTTTTTTCGCTCATCTTTGCTGCAAGACTTGCTGAGTCCCGCCAGCTGATCCACAGCCAAGGGGAACATCAAGGGAGGGGGGAAACGAAGGGATCCAGCTCTTCTCCAAGGTGGGACCTCCACAGCCATGTCCACCGTCAGCTGGGCAACCTGCAGGGTCACTGGAGGGATGCGGGCATCAGAGGGATGCAGCACCGACACCGCTGGCCACATGCACCAGCTGGAGGAGGCTGCAGGAGAAGGAAAGCTGGTGAGCCAGAAGCCACATCTCCAGTGTGCCACCACTCCGCTCCTCTCATTATAGCTGGGCACAGGGCTCCTCTGCCCAGCCCTGGGCTCCCCTTGCCCCAGGTGCCTGTGGCCATGCATCTCCTCCTGCTGCTGCTCTCAGCTCAGACCTCTGCTCAGAGAGCGGCTGGACCCGCTCTCCCCTTCCCATCTCCAGTGACAACAGCCGACCGTGCTGCTGGCACTGTCCACGCCGCACAGCTGGAGCCGTAATGGTACACATGTGCCAGCCGACATTGCCGCCACTGGGAGAAGAGCTTCCGAGAAGCTGCAGGAAGAGCATCGCTCAAGCCCTCAGCTATCATGGATGTGCAGACATGGTCAGGAAGAGCTGGGCAGGATCCAGCCATTGGAGAGCAACCCATGAGCCACTGGTGGAGGGGAGGTGACGGGGAGACTGGACCAGTGCCTCACTCCTCTGCCCCCAGCGATGGCTCGGGCAGACCTTGCTGGTGCAGCTGAAGACATGTCTGGGCATCCGCCCTGCCCCTCTGCCAGAGGCCAGGAGTCCCAGTGTGCCGCAGACCATGTCTGTCCCTCGCCAGGGCTCTGCGGTGGCCAGGCAGGGGTCCCGGGGCAGCAGCAGGGTGCGCGGGGCTCACCAGCCCTTGCCCCAGCCCCACCGCAGGCTGGAGATGCCCTGGGTCAGGGCTTGGCCCCACACTGCCTCCAGAGCAGGAGCAAACAGGGCTCCAGTCACAGGAACACCAGCAAACAGGGCTCCCGGCAGCAGGAACCCCCCCCCCCCAAGACTTCTCTCCTTGGCTGGAAATGGGACCAAGGGAAATTGTGGCCAGAAGGGTTTGCCAAAAGTGTTACTTTTTTTATTTTGAGGGAAACTTCAGAATGAATATTCCTCATTTTCAGCTTTCCTGTGAATTCTTCCCTCTCCCCCCAGCCAGGGCAGGTAAGCAGCTGAGTGCCATTTCCACAGAAAAGGAAATCTCCTCCTCTTCCCTTTCCCTTGCATTTTCTAGGAAGGAGAAGAAACTCAAGATAAAGCTAGAGGAAGGGGAAGCCCATTGAAATAAATTAGCCAGGAGCAAAGTCATTGGGAAATGTTAAATGAACAAACAATAGTTTGCTGCTCTTCTTAAATTTTAAACTGAACCAGCTCTGCAGAGGACAGGGATCTCCATCCCCAGCGAAGTTCAGGCAGAAGGAGAGGAGGTCCTCTTTGGCTTGTCTTGGCAATGCCACTTAAAGCCCTTCACGGCTCCTTCCCGCAGCCGCCTGGTCTCCACCTTTCACCGCAGAGAAGAGCCCTTTTCCCAGGAGAGCCTCCGCAAGGTCTAGATTGTTTTCCTTCTCCGCCGGCTCCGAAGGAGAGCAAGGAGATACAGCTCCAAGCCTGGATACCTCTGTGATTTGGCCTTAAGTCAAGCAAGACAAACCCTGGCCTGCAGGCAGCTTTAACGAGGAATTTGCGACCCTAATTAGAAAAATAAGGGCATATTCACGCAACATATAAATATAAAACAAAGGTTGAGTTTAAAGATTCAGGGTCTATAGAGGAGCGAAACCAAAGAGGCCCCAAAGTTTCCGAGTTCCTGTTGGCTTTGGAGAGAGGTCCACGCCTGGGGAAGTTCAAGCTTCTCCAGATCTCCAGGGTCTGCAAAACCTGCACCGAGGCTCTCCAGTGAGCAGGCTTGCTCCCACGGTTTCCGGCATTTCCT
Source organism: Aptenodytes forsteri (assembly GCF_000699145.1). Lineage (NCBI taxonomy): Eukaryota > Metazoa > Chordata > Aves > Sphenisciformes > Spheniscidae > Aptenodytes > Aptenodytes forsteri. The sequence continues at coordinate 347,234 of NW_008794125.1, read as the reverse complement.
AGTGCGGGAAGGTCTGGGAAACACTGCAAGAACAGCCTTTTGCAAAGTATTTTGGCACCTTTGCTTCCAACAGGGATGCAGAAAGTACAAAGGCTGCAAAACCTAAAAAAATAGGGGGAGGGGGGCTAACTGAAGGTTTCCAAGTGTTAGCAAGTTTGACTTGGGGGTGGTTCAAGTTGGAGGTGAAAGTTCGGGCGAGGTGCTCATTCTCCATGAATCAGAGCATCCGCATTTATCCTAACAATCACACGAAGGAGCTGCAGGAACCTGAGGATCAAGAGGCGGCTGTCAAGGGGCAGGGACTCATACCAGAGCCAGCCCCTGGGGCCAGGGCTGCGCACTCTCCCCAGCCAGGGCAGCCTGGGGCTGGGAGCTGAGCTTAGCCCCATGCAAGACGTCAGAGCACGGATGGAAGGTGACAGCCCAGGCAGCGCATGTGACACACCCCAATGCAGGCAGGGAGGTCAGGCACCCTGATGGCGCGCCACGTCTCCGGTTCAACAGCTGGAGATGGTCCCAGGATGACCTGGAGATGGTCCTAGGATGACCCGGAGAAGGTCCCAGGATGACCTGGTTTCCCTCTGAGCCCCTAATGATGTGCCTCCACCCACCGTGGAGCCAGTCACACCCACTGAGACGCAGCACCGCGCGGCTGATGCCCCCATGCAACCCTGCAGCGCTGCCCAGCCAAGCCGGTGGAGGCACCTGAGCCCCAAGCACGGTGCTCAGACCCACTAGAGAGCAGGGCAGCAGAGCAGGGTAAAGGATGGGGACCGGGTGTTGTGCTTACAGCTGGCACTGTCCCCCTCCAAGCAGCTCTGGGGAGTTTTGAAATTCTCCAACAATGGAAAATTCCTTCCCCTCTCCCTCAAAAAAAAAAAAAAAAAAAAAAAGAACTCACTTTGGGCAAACTGAAGCATTTTTGCTCCACTTCTGACTTTCGTTGATTTTGACTTTGCCATTTTGCCTTAGACAACATGATGCAACAGCAAATTAAAACAAAGCGTCATTTTTTTCTCAAACCTGCACTGGAAATGCCCTGTCCTGAATCTGCTGAATGGAGATGTGCTGACACTGCCAGAAAAAAGAATGGAAAATAGGTCCCAAACTGAAATCCATGCAGCTTCCCAGAGCTCAGCCACACCATCCTGCTCGACACCACATCCTCCCATCAGCATTTCACTGACCGGCTGCACTTGCAGCACTTCCTTTCTTGCTGAAACACCACATCAGCATCCCTTACTCTGCTGTTTAGCCAGAGCCTGTACTCTGACCTCCTCCACATCCCCTAATTATTATATTGGGTGTCTTACGCTTTGTGCTCACAAGGTTTTGAGAAACAGGCTTGCATACGTGTAAGAGATGCTTGACAGGGCTCAGAGCCTGTGTAAAGGCAGAACTGGCACCCCCATTTTGCAGACAGCAAGCCGAGTTGAGGGTGAAGGCTGCTCGTGGTTGGCGTGGCTGCCCCAGCACTGCCATCACACCTCACTGGAAATGGCAAGAAACCAGACTGGAGGGTTTCTCAGGCCCCAGTGGAAGCTGCAGCTGAGCCTGGTAAAGGACTTGCCCCTAGGCCCCGGTGTGGCCCCAGGACTTCCAGGATGGTCCAACCTGAAGCCCATCCTGAAGCCCCCAGCCCATCCCGAAGCTGTGCTTTTCACCAGGGCCGAGATGCCACAGCTTGAGCCCAATGCAAGCAGGCGACGCAGGAGCATCCTTAAAACAACCTGTAGACTGGGAAGAGCCTCTCCCAGCCCGCTCTGCTTGGCGAGCCCAGTGCCAGTCCCTCCCTGTACAGTAGCACCCATTTCTTCAGAAGGTTTGAATAGAGAAGAAAACAACATATGTGATCCAAATTACAAAAACAAAGCCCAAACAAAGGCCGTAAAATCTAATAATTAACAGAGCAAATAAGCTGAACGCCCATTAGGTTGCACATATTAGGTAATGACAAGTAGTTTGCAATAACCACTTCTGAATGGACTTCACCCAATATGCATTTAATTAGGGTTTAATAAAGCAACAGCATGTTCTTAAAGGCCAATTAGAAACATATTCACTGAGGTTTAGAAGCTATGTAATAGATGCCTGTAGGAACCAGATACGTGCTGATTACATAGCTATTAATCCTCAATAAAGGGTCTAATAATCATTTTGTGCTTCAGGAGCAGGCAGCTGCTTTATTAAATCTTAATGAAACGCATACTTCGGAGCTTTCCTTCAAAGCCAGCCCGCATTAGGAAGATGGGCTTAGAAGTGGCAGTCTGCTGAGAGAAAAGACCTCCTCCTCGTCACCACCTCTGGCATCGCTGTGGCAGGTTTGAGGCCAACTCTGTCGCCGGAGCAGCCAGGATGGCAGCGCTTGATTCCTGCTCCGACAGGAGTGAGAGATCTCTGGGTCCGGGAGCACCCCGAGACGTTTCACCCTGCGCTGAACACTTGCTTACACGAGGAAACGTCTCCATGAGTCAGAGCATCCATCCGATTCAGGGCTCCATGTCCGGAGCATCCCTGCGCAGCTTACACCAGCACTCTGGGCAGGAGGGGACCAAAGCCCTGGGCTTAGCGGGGTGGTGTCACATGCCATGAGGAGCAGCTCGGCCACTTCTCCAGGAATTTACCTCCTGCCTGGATTCACAGCTGCCTGAAAAGGAGCCAGACTGAAGCGAGGTCCCTCCCACCATCACCTAAAGAGGAGCTGGTCTGATCCGGGATATGGGCCAGCCAGGTGGTGGCTTCTTGCCACATAACCTGTAGGATCAGACGTTGGTCTAAAACCTGCCAAGCCATTACCAAGTCCCTGTGGACACACACGGACAAGCTGTGCCCACGCCTTTCCACCACAACTCCATTGGAAAGCCAGCAAAATGGCACGGCGGGCTTAAAAACTGACAGATTGCAAAAACTTTTAATAAACATCCATCCATTTCTTCACCTTCTGGTTTCCCAGCCCTCTGACTCATGGGTTTGGGGTTTCCACAGTGGCTGGAAACTTCAGCAACTGCAGTTGCGATGCAGCCGCACTTCACCCCCACGGTGCCCTGGAGATGAAGGTGTGCCTGATCCTCACCCCAAAACAGCCAGGAGCAGAGACCGCCCCAACACAGTAGCCGGTTGTCAGCTAAGAGTTGCCAGCCCGTCTTCCTCCGCCGCCCCGGAGGACGAAGGCACAGCAAGCCAGAGCCAGTGCAACGGGGCCAGAGCCAGCAGGCAGCACTCGGGGACAGATCCAAGCCCCACAGCCGTAAGTGGCACCGTCTGGCAATGTGAGGCTCTGCACAGCACTGCTCACCAGTTCAGACTGGGGCTGGAAGGTGCAGGTCCCAGTGGGGACCCATCTCGGGCCAAGCCTGGCTGCTAATTAGCAGCCCTTGTTAAGCCTGCAAGACTTCAGCAGTGCTGGGAATGGCAGCCTGCCGCCTGCCCTGGAGATGCCAGGGCTCAGACCTCACCCCAGCCGCACCACTCCGGTGTGGGTCCAAGCCCGGGTGGTAGGTGCCCAGTGCTGAATTTCGCAGGGGATCAGCCAAAAGCCAGGACAAGCCATGGGGAAGAGTGGCAGGAACCATGGGCACGAGCAGCCCAGGGGCGAGAGGTGATAGAGAGCAGTGAGGGTGGGCCATGGGGTGGCCCCCGCAGAGCTGAGCTTCAGCATTCTCCTGTGCTCCCCTGGCAGCAGGAACAGGTAAAGCAGGGAAAACACCCGGGATACTCACTTGACATCCCAAATACGCTGCCCTTTTGAAAGCTCTCTGCGGTGTGACACTCCAATTAGCCCAATTAAGCAGAGCTCTGCCCTGCAGGGCCAGCTGCTCGCTGGCTCCCATGCCAGGTAGGGGGTCTGGCTCACCCCAGCAGGGCAAAGCACCCCCGAGTCCTCCTCCCGGCCCTGGGGCTCTGCTGCCAGGGGAGCAGCTTGGAGGGGCAGTGCCCCACCTGCTCACAGCTGTGGGGCCGAGGAAGGCACCCCCAAGGACCAACCGGCTCCACCACGGGGCTGCCTCCACCTGCCTCTCCTGCCCCAGAGCATCACTCGCTCCCCCCACCCTGGCTTGTGCACAGCACCCTCCACTTCAGGGCACCGGCATCCCCACCTCACCCAGACCCCATGCCACCATCCCAGCCCCATGTGGGCATCACTCACAGTGCCCAGCTGCAATGAGAGCAGGCGTCCCACGAGGACCAGCACCCAAGCATCCTTCATTTTATCACCTGGGTCAGGCATGCACACCCTCGCAGGTGCCTGAACCACCAGGATCCACGTTCCCCAAAACAGCGAGACCATCCCCTCCCATGCCAACAGCTTCCCTGGCCAAGTCTCCAAAAAAGGAGTCACAATGGGCCGTAAGCGAGGTGCCGGGGGGTGCCCACGGGCAGCTCCGAGCCGGGGAGCAGCTGGTTCGCATTAGGTGCTGTTGGGCTTCACCTTGCTGCAGATGGACAAAATCGCAACATCTCCTGTGTTATTAATTAATGTGTTTTCACAGAAAATGGAAACTTCTTTCCAACCTCACAGAGGAGTTAATCTGCTGCACAAATTGGCCCTACCAACAGCCTGAGTGGGGGCAGGAGCCTATGACAGCCAGTCCCAGGGGAAATAAAGGGACAAGGCATTTCATTACTATTGTTTCTCCCAGCGAAGAAAAGCTGGACCTGGCCAGGGTGCAGATCGCTCCCACCTGCCCATCTGTCCCTTTGCGTGCCCTCCTGGCTTGGCATCCCGCTGCCTCGTGGGAATAGAGAGCCTCAGCGGTGATTCCTGGTGAGACACCACGTGTGAGATGAAGAGCTGGGAGCTTCCCTCTTCATCTCACCAGTAAAACACCGACTTAACCACAGACACCCACTTTTAAGCATCTTCTCTGCATCAGGGAACCGGGCTGGAGAAAGATACTCCATGTGACCGTCACGGACTCTGGTTACCTCTATTAGGAGCCTCCGAGTGGTCCTTCCCATCCAACCACAGTCAGCTGGACTCCACGCTGCTCTGCTTGTGAGCTCAGAGCAGAGATCTCTTGGCTGGGCAGAGGTGCCCACGGCTGGCACAGCCTCTCCCACTTTTGGGACATCCCGCTCTTTTTGTTCAGCCAAGCCTCGTTTGCCCACAGCGTTGCTGGTCAGCAGTTTTCTGGTGGAAAACACAGCTTCTGCAAAAGTAATGTTTTCCCCGCAAGACAGTTCTCCCAAAGGCCAAGCCTCAGGCTTGTTTAGCAGAACGGTTTGAGGTCAGCTTGACATGAAACCTCCCATGACGCATCACAGGTTGCTGTCGTGCACCCCAAGTCCCACCACAAGAGCCCAGGCCCCTGTGAAGCTTAGTCCAGGGAGAAGAGCAGGGGCTGGAGATGCCCCGCCAGCTCGGGAGGGCATGGGCTGGCATGTGGGAGCTGAGAATGAAGTTTGCTGAATTGAGCGTTTCTGCCCTCGTTTGTTTTTTTTCTTTTTGGAACTTTCCATCCCACAGAAGATTTTAACAAGTTGATTTTTCCACCCTCTTGAGGACAAAAACAAATTCTGAAATATCACCATTTCCACAAGGGCAAAACTCCTGATTTTCAGCCACTTTCTCCCAAGACCTTACCCCAGCAGCACTGCCAGGAGGCCCCAGTCACCCACGCAGAAGACACCCACATATGTATATATATGTCTGGTTTGCAGCCCCTTCCCCAAGAGAGCTCTTGGGGTGTTCGATAAGGCACGAGCCCACAGCATCCCATCAGGGCCCTTATGTGGTCCCCTCTCCCAGCTTGGCCACAGCATCGGAGCCAAACAATGGTGCCATCCCCACCAGCTTTTGCTGAGCCACGGAGGAGGGGGACCTGTGGGAATCACAAGGTGCACAAGGTAGGGCAAGAAGGACAACCACGCACATTTGGGGCATCCTGAAGATCGTGACATCAGAAAAGATATGGAGGCAACAGGGCTATATTTAATGACGATGCTCAAGGGAAGGATATTTTCTTACACAGAAGAGCCACTAAAAGACCTGCCTGGAAGTCAAGCTTGAGCTGGGGCCCCAGTAGAGGGTCCAAGATGTCTTCAGCAAGGATGCTCTTATACAGGGTCTGCCTTGCCCAGTTTCCCCCCCGTGCCCCATCTTCTAGTTGGTTGGGTCCTACATTCAGGAAGGAGGGTGCCAAGAAAAGGCAAGGAAAAGATTAATTTTAGTGGGAGCTCAAAGGGATGCATTTAGAGACGCCCCACAAGGTTACACCAAAAGGCCCATCTGACTGGGGTTGCGTGTCCAGCACTGACTGATTGTGGATGTTTAGAAGAACTCAAGAGGGACCTTCCCAGGAGCAGCCAGCTACTTTGGGACATCCAAATCACTGTCTTCAACAGTCACCAACACACTAACATTTCCCTGACGCCTTTTTGAATCAAACATGGTCAATTGGTGGCATAAAACAAGCCTGTCTGTTGGCTAGCTCTGAACAAAAACTGCAGCTAAGGCATTGCAGATCATCACAAGCCGGTCCCCATCCCGTGGGGGCTGCTTGCACAGACGAGAAGGGTTTGTCATATGACAATTAGCTGCAAGGAATCCCCCAAACCCTCCGAAGCTGCTGCTTGCTGCCTCTGGCCCTTGCAATAAACTTACTGCCGCTCTCCATTTCAGATGGCCAGCTGTTCCTTATTTCTAGACCTGTTTCCTTTCTACTAATTAATCAGCTCCAAATGTCTCTCTGCGTGGCCTGCCTGAACATGAGGCCAGAAACACAATGTCGGGACACACTCGCCCAGACCCCCTTGTGCCGCAGGTGAGGGGCTGGTAGTGCTGGCAGCAGGGCTGGGATGACCCTGCGTGGCCACTCCCGTGGCCACCACGTTGGTCCACGTAGCCAGACCCTGCATTGCTCCAGGTCCAGGGCACAGGCAGCGCTGCCTGTTCAGCAGGGGACGGTGGATGGAGCGTATTGACGCTGCTCAGCCTGTTGTGCTGGCTCCCGACTCCAGCATCCCGCAGAAGGAGGCAAGCATTGGCCCCATCATCATGTGTGACTGCAACTCACCTCCAGGCAAAGCTGGGGCTGAAGTCTTGGGGGGGAAAAATGGGTTCACAAGACAAAAGAAAAGCAAAGGGTGGATGAAGCATTCTGCAGAGCGGGCCACACCGAGGTCAGCTTACCTTACCCACAGCTGACATATCCTGAGCAGAGCTGCCTGCGCACGGTGGCAGCTGTGGAGAAACACGAACAGGGACTCGTGTCCAGGGCACCAGAGCCAGTGACTGTCCCAGCCCCGAGCGGAGGAGCTGGGACTGGAGGCACCACCAACACACCCGGGCTCTGCTGCTTCAGCTCGTGGTCAGACTCCCTTCCCCTTGGAAAAGGTGGAAGGAACCAAATTTTTTCTTTTATTATCTTGGATCTGGCTTGCAGAGAGAAGGTGCTCCAAGGCCGCCTGTGCCAGGACATCCACAAAGTTTCCCAGCAGAAGAATGAAGCAAAACAAGGGGAAGCTCTTTGATCTTTATGGGCCTGACGCTTTGAGCCAAGGAAGCAGTGAGCATGAAGCTGCACTTCCCATCCAGGTTTGCGATCGTTCCTCCTGGCTATGGCCTCAGAGAGCAGCACTGAGCCTCCTCCCACTGCCAGAGGGGCCCCTGTGCAGCAGGGCTGACCACAGACGGGTGCTGGGGACAGAGCTCTGACCTCAACTCTGCCGCTCGCCTCAGTGCTTTGTTTTCATGAGACAGAAGGGACATCTCCTGGTAAGCATCTTCCAGGTCTCGGGGTGGAAAGCATATTTAAGTTCGAGGTTCCCCCATGCATACAGTGCAGCTGTAACAGCACAGGCTGCTTCACCACCGTGAAGCTCTGCAGATGGAGGATGCCAGCTGAACAACAGGCTTTTTGCCATTTAGTCCCTTCTGAACCAGGAGGGTCACTTGGGAAATTCGAATTAAAGTCTGGATTTTGAAGATTTCATAGTACCAAGGAGGACTTTGGTGCTGTGTTCGTCCAACTCTACTTCAAAACCCCATCTCCGCCAATGATTGGTAGTGGCTAACCTCCAGAAAGGAAAAGGTGGCAATATCCAGCCTGATGGCCTGTTCCAGAGGTGGTGAGTCCTTGGTACAAGGCTGTAAAACGTAACGTGCCTTGGGTTTCTGCAAGTGAAAGGACCATAGGGAGGCAGGACTGTCACCATGGTAGAAATTCGGGTCCTTCTTTAGGGTCTCAGATTCCCTGTTGCAGCTGTCTCAAGTCTGCAGCACTGGCCTGGAAATTGGGTGGTAAATAGACTTGAGTGGGACTTCCAGCACACTCTGCCTCCAGGCATGCTGGGGATATGAGGGGTCTTCCTGGAAGAGTAGAGTCAGCAGCAAGCCAGGGCCAAAATAACATCCAGAGCAACACAGGCAGGCCTGAGTTGGTTGGGTTGGCCAAGTCATGAGAGCCAGGTCTTGGTTTTTTTGGGACAGTGGTGATTACCACCCCACCTCATGACTGAAGCCACAGGATTGTAGTCCCCTGAGCAAAATGTACCTTCTTATTCAGCTCCCAGACGGTTTTCCTTGCACTGCTGAAGGAAGAGGAAACATATGGAGTATTCAAATACCACTGTGAAGATCCCGTCCATCGCTTGTGCCACCGCATGGGTTAGATCGCCCAAAGCAAGCAAGGGCTCCAGTCCAGCAAGCCAGCAGCTCTTCATGCAGTAGACGTGTCCAAAGAGCCTGAACCTTGGCAGATCATACAACACGGGGGCTGCAAGCCCCGGAGCCTCCCTAGAAACCACCCCATGTGGAGAGCAGGGCTCTGCCAAATGGAGAGGACTCAGCAGCTGCAGCACCAGGGCAAACAGCTCACTGGAGCCGTCCAACAGAGCCTCTGGCTTCTCCTTCTGCCCATGGCATAGCCCTGCTGAGATTCGCCTCACCGGCAGCGGGCTGCACCCACCAGCATCAGACCTTCCAGCCTGGAGCGTGCCCCGACCACGTGCCCCGTGCCACCCCGCACCGTGGCCCCACTGCCAGCTTTGCTCCAGCACTGGCTTGCAGGTAGGGTTTCAAGACCTCCTCCTGCAGACGGATTTGTTTGTGCAAGCCGAGTTGCTCAACAGGATATTAGCTGCCTGGGTGGCAGACACCCAGCACACAAACCTCCGCCTAAGGATTGATGCGCTGCGGGCATGGGGCTGGCAGCACGTAGCTGCCAGTCCCACTCCCCCAGGGCTGTGCAAACCCTCCACCAGCCCCCCAACCCTTCTTGGCACGTGAAGGGCACTCATCTTCCCCAGGACATGAAAGGACCAATTCAAAGTTGTACTGAATGTGTTCCCACATTGCTGCCCAGGGAAAGGGCCAAAACGCCTGTGCAGCTGAGGCCCTCAGACTCGTTGCACCAGTGGCAGCTGCAGAGCAGCCTGTGAGGTGGATGCAGGAGGCAGGCAGAGCGTGGCCAGCAGTGGAGCTCCGAAATCCCAGCTCTTCCCAGCCCTTCCCAGCACATTGGAGGGAATGTGGGAGCCCCGGCCGGAGGTGAGGGGCGGCTGATGAACGAGGTGATAACACCTCAGCAGATGGCTCCAAAGGCTGTGCCGCACTTGGGGGGCGTAGACAAAACACAGAGGTGAAGCCCAGATGTTTAACTTCAGCATCTGGATGTGATTCCTAAACAGAGACGCTCACATCTGACCATTCTGCCTGAAAATAAATGGTTTGTTTGACCTTCCCCATAGCCCGCCCCGATATTTTCTGGGTCTCTCCTAAACACACGGCAGCTGCTCCCTCCTTGCCGGGACCAGCCGCGTGTCAGACGAGCGCTGCAGGCATTGGTGCGGGCACGGTGGCAGCTGTGGGTGCCTGGGACACGACATCAGAGGATGCGGGGCAGGGCACAGCTCAGAGCCCAGAGGGAAGAAAGCCCAGCAGGGTGGAAAACATCCTTCGGCATTGCACCCGCCCTGTTTTGAGCTCCCGCTCAGCACATTTTGGAGCAGGACCAAATCCGGGTGCCCACCCTGCCCAAGAGCCTGGCTCATAGCCTCCACCTGCCAGGTGTCTGCTCCTGCCCAAAAATCCTGTGGGAATCGGGGGTGATGGGACTATGGAGAGGGACTGATCTGCAGCCTTGTCCTACCTTCAGCCCACGCAAATCCCCACCTGAGACCCACCAGAGCAGCCTGGGTGTCTGAGCTCACCCAGGCACCCTGGGACCCGGCAGAACCCGGGTCTCATTTCACCGCAGTAGCATCCCATCACCAGCAGCAGGGACTGGCAGCAGGTGGTTTCTAAGCCAAGAAGGGACAAACCTGCTCGACGCCTTGGGAGCGCTGGAAGAGTCTGCTCGGGGAGCCAGGTCCCCAGGACATGTTGAAGCCAGGCAGTCCCTTTCAGAGAAGACAGCTGATCTTTGATCAGAGACACCACACGCCGGAGAATCCACCACACTCCTAGTAAGTGGAAATTGTAGGCGTTGGGTGGTGTTGAAGCTGACAATGAAGACAGTGATTAGTGATGATGGGCAGGATCAATTAAGGCTAATCCGCCTAATGGACAAGTCTAAGGGTAGTGTGTGACTGATGGTGACAAGCGATGGGAGCTGGAGGAGGCCACAGTGACCACAGAGATGTAAGACAATGCTGGTGGCAGACAGAGCAAACGAGTGGTGACACAGTAATCTGTTACTCGGGTTATTTGTAATCCTGCCGACACATCTGGCACCGAGCGTGCCACAGTCCTGCACTTCTCCTGAAGGATCAAAACAGTCAGCACTGACGGCGAGACCTCTCCATGGCTTCCCGTGAGCCACGTGGGATGCGAAGCAGTGGTGGCACAGTCTGGTGTGGCACATCAACAGCTGCTATCTCAGTCCACTCCAGCCTGGCTCCGCCAGCGCCCTCCGACTCAGCAAGTGGAGGGGAGAGCTGGCAGAGCCGTGTGGGAGACATCAGACCCTGCCAGCGCCACGGGACAAGGAGCCCGAGGCCCTGCTGAGGCCCGGCAACTGGCTGCCTGCCACCAGCCACCCGCCCTGGCACAGCCCCTGCGCCAGCTGGTCCCTTGCGGCAGGAGCAGCCCCATGCCAGCAGTACACAGCTGCACGAGCTGCTGGCTGGGGTAGCTGGCCAAGAGCAATGAGCCAGTGCAGCCAGGGTGCCGGGGCGGCCAGCCCGCAGGGCTATGGGTGCACTGGGTGCTCCATGGCCACTCATAGCCCAGCCCGGCCCCGGGGACGCTGCTGGCATCCCTGTCCCCTCCTGCACTGCCTTGAAGCATCAGGCACTGGCAGGAAGAAGGGACAGGGATGCCCCAGGCAGCAGAAACACTGGTGCGTCCCAGCGCCGGGTCAGGCAGTGCATGAAAGCCAGGCTGGCCCTTGGGGACCAGGGCAATACTTCACACAGGTGAAGAGAAAAGGGCAAAACATGTCAGCTCACCACGATAAAAGCAGTCACACAAAGCAGGCACCGTTCACAGAGCAATATGTTAACTGTCATCGAGCCTGGCAGCATGACAAGGGCCAACACCTCATGCCCATCAGATTTATTCTCTGCCTGAGGTTAAAGCAGGGCTCTGGTCCAACGAAGCCGGTGCAGATCAGCCAAAAGCCACCCAAGTATGACCACAGAGTTACTAGCACTGGTAGGGTGCAAGCAAGCTCCAGGACTGCTGCTAAAGGCTGAAGCTCTGCAACCCAAGAACTGCTCACCAAGTCTGCCAGTTTGGGGTTAGGAAGGCTGGTTTTGAGGCATCTCCCCAGGATGGGTCCCCTCCCACTGGGAGCAGGACGAGAGCTCTGCTCGCACCAAGACACACTCTCCAGCACCCAGCACCTTTACTCGGGGTCCTTCCCAGCCACGGTGGTGCCCAAATTCCTCTCTAGCAGGGCTGCCCTGCCTGCACTGCAGCAGACCGCGGTGCAGCTGCATCCACCAGACACTGTCCTCGGTGTTTGCTTCTCCAAGACGATCCGGGAGACACGGCTGACAGAGGTGGGAGTACTCTGATGTTCCCATGAGGACGTGGCTGCAGCCCAAGTCCTAAGAGCTCACAGGCAGCATGGTGGCAGCCGGGGACTTGGAAAGGAGGCCAGCGGTGGTGGTGCAAGCCCAGAGCTGACCTGGCAGCCCATGCCACGGTCCTGGCAGGAAGCGCCATTGAAGGATGCGGGCACCAGTGGCACCTGCAGCCTCCATAGCACGCTGTCCAGAGGAGCCCGAGGTCCCCTAGACCCGCATCTCCGCAGGCTCAGGATGCTCTCCACCAATGAAGCTGGGGACGGGCAGCGTGGCGCAGCAGCACAGCGCTGCTCCCAACCGGAGCAGGCATTTTCAGAGGGACGGGCCCCAGCACGAGGGTACGGCGGGGCGCTCCCTGCTCTCACCCCCCGCACACTGATCTTATCACCAGCCTCGAGACTCAGATGCATTTTTGTCTCGATTTTGAATTTGGTCTGGTTTTAATTTGGGGGGATGATGCCATATCTAGCGCCACAGCCCTTGATTAGCACGCACACCAGCACACACGCACACACAACATTGCCAGACTCAATCACACATGTTTCTCAAGACCTCTTGGAAATCTTTGGATTCAGACCAACTTTTCTTTTCTTACATGCGTTTGTTGTAGTCCGATATTTATAGTTTACTTAAAATAAATGGCTCCTTATGTTTCCCGCTTCCTGCTCCTGAGGGGAGGGTCTCGTGGGGTTGCTGTCTGTCTTCTTCTTTCTTTCCTCAACCTTTTGTTATTTTTTTCCTCTTCCATAAACATTTTTTGAGCAGATCCTACATTTGCCAGACGCTGCTGAGCCTCGTCCCAGGTTCTTTCAGTGGTTCTGGTGAGTGAGACACTGGTTCAGATTGAAGCAGACAACATGGTGCACCAGCGGGGCAGCTGTGCCACGGGCTTCACGGAGCAAAATCCTGGAGGAGGAGGAGGATGAAGAGGAGGAGGAGGATGAAGATGAGGAGGAGGAGGCAGGGTGGTCTCCGGGACATGGGAGCCAAGCACGGATCCAGGCTATGATGCAGGCTCGCTCGCTTGCAGCACTGGGATGTGAGGATACAGCACCCAGACTCGTGGCTGCGGCAGGGGAGGGAAGGGGTGGCAAGAGTCCCCATGCCCACTCTCGCTTGCCCCGCTTGGGTTATGAGCATGGGGCTCCCACCTGCAACCCCCCACTCCAGGAGGGACCCTCTCCCCAGACCAGGGTGCGGTGCCAGGTGGTGGAGCCTCATGCTCCCACCCAGGCCAGCTCCAAGCAGGCTGCTCCCACGCTGCTCCAGTCAAGGTCTGAGTCTCTCCAAGGACAGAGATTCCTAGCCCTCTCCAGGCCTCTATTCCAGTATTTGAGCACCCTCACGGTGGCCTCATGATTGTCCTGGCATTTACAGGGAATTTCCCTTGTTCTAGCTCCTGCTGCTGCCTCTCACTGTCTCTCTGTGCAGCTTCGAGAAGTCCCGTCTGCATCTTCCCTGCACCCTCCCATTTGGTCTTGGACCAAATGTGCCCTACAGCAAAGGGAGCACGAGTCCTCGACGGAGGATGGAAACCTCCTGGGGACCTCAGCCGCTTGGCAAGGGCAGGTCTGGCGGAGCCAGAGAGGGGGACCCAGGAGACCCCCTGGGTGAGGAGCAATCGCGAGACAGCTCCCTGTTGCCTTGCAGCATCTCAGGGCACAAGATGCAGGGAGGTCGCTAGAGCATCCCTGCAGACAGCGGGAGGACAGAGGGATTAAACCAATGTTTGCATGGCCTTTCCCACCCAGCAGCCTCTTGGCAGCTCTCTCCATCGCTGGGGCCGATGAGTCCCATTTGTTTTGGAAGAGCCGTTTGTTTTCTAACCCTCTGCTGTGAAGGGAACATTTTCACTGCAAAAATTATCCTCCCTTCTTGTTTCAGGCCCTGGGGCTCCATTTGGCCCTGTCTCCCCAGGGGTAGCCCACCTGCACAAGCTCACACCCAGCCCATCTTGTAGTATGTGAGTAGGATCCCATACTCCCCGTTTACATACTGGCCTGCACACTGCATGTCCAGACACATGTGTGCAGGCTCAAACACTGCCACCCACACACACGCGTGCAGGCTCACAAGCGTGCAAGCTCACACACTGCACCTTGCACACATTTGTGCAAGCTCACACACTGCACCTTTGCAGGCAGCTACCATCGCCCCGGGACGACAGCCTGGGGACCCTTCTCCCCTGCTCCGAAGCACCACCTTGGTGCATGGAGGAGCCCGGGCAAGCTGGAGGAGAGCTGGTCACACACCAGTCCCCCTCTCAGCCTGCTAGGTGGCCCAAGTATGATGCCAGGCAGGACTGACTCTGCAGTGGCTTTATGGGTGCCCAGCACTGCTCCGACCGCAGGCAGGGCTGTGCGGACAGCAGGGCTGAGCAACCTCGGGGAGAGGCTGAAGCCTCTCTCCACCCCAGAGGGTGCACGGCACCCACCACCCTCGCCCAAGCAGCAGCAACCCACCGCCTCCCCAGCTCCTGGGAAACACCCTGAGGAAATTCATCACAGAATCGTGGAATAGTTTGGGTTGGAAGGGACCTCTAAAGGTCATCTAGTCCAATCCCCTGCTGTGGGCAGGGACATCTTCAACTAGATCAGGTTGCTCAGAGCCCCGTCCAGCCTGACCTTGAACACTTCCAGGGATGGGGCATCTACCACCCCTCTGGGCAACCTGTGCCAGTGTTTCACCACCCTCATCGTAAAGAATTATTCCTTATATCTAGTCTGAATCTCCCCTCTTTTAGTTTAAAACCATTACCCCTTGTCCTATCGCTATGGGCCCTACTACAAAGTCTGTCCCCATCTTTCTTATAAGCCCCCTTTAAGTATTGAAAGGCTGTGATAAGGTCTCCCCAAAGCCTTCTCTTCTCCAGGCTGAACAACCCCAACTCTCAGCCCCACAGGCACGCCGTCGCATCAGGAAGCGTTCCCAGCTGACGGCACCACACAGCCTGCGCTGTTTCCATACGGTACTTTGACCTCAGTTGCTTTTTTCTTTTTCTTTTGTCTTTCTTTTCTCTCTTTTCTTTCCTTTCCTTCTTTTCTTTTCTCTTTTTCTTTTTTCTTTTTTTAATTATTTTTTTCCTTTTCTTTTTCTTGCTTTTTTCCTTTTCTTTTTTCTTTTTTTTTATTTTTCCTTTTTTCTTTTCCTTTTTCCTTTTCTTTTTTCTCTCCTTTTTCTTTCCTTTCTCTCCCTCCTCTCTGCTCCAGCTGCACACAATCCATGCAAAGAGCATTTGACTTTCACACACCCGTTAATCATTTGCCAGCTCGGCTTGCAAGCGGGGCCGCAGCACATGAGCGCAGCAGCACCATA
>NW_008794125.1:305251-331841 GCF_000699145.1 Aptenodytes forsteri | reverse complement strand
GGGAAACACTGGCGGATGCCCCTGCTGTAATGAGCAAGAACCCTCCGCAAAAATGCTCCTGCAGATAGCATTACAATGGGCTGAATTAAACCGCCTCCTCAAAATGCTCTCCGCTGGGAGCGGGGCCACCAGCAGCCACTGCCTTGGCAGTGCTGCCTAACTAGCACCCAGCAGGCAGCTCTGCCCACCCTGCCTCTGCTCAGGGCCGGCTCCCCACCCCGGCACGGCCCCGGCTCACTGCTGAAAATCTTCAAATCTCTACGGATAAAATGTCCTCAGAGAAAAGATTAACCTGGGCGAGGGGTGGCCTCAGCTCCGGCGCTAGAAGATAAATTGGGCTCTCGGGTGCGAAGTGACACAAGGCTGAGGGTCCTCCCTGCCCAGCTTATACTAGAGCAGGCAGGAGGCCCTGGGGATGGACAGCCATCAAAGCGTGCAAGAGGAGCAACTTCAGACAGCAAACTCCAACCAAGAGAGGAGCACAGCAAGGGCCAAGCAATATTTTCTAGAGTGTTTCTGGGCAGAGGTCCTGGGGTTCACAATGGAGGAGGGCAGCATGGCACCCGGATGGCTGTGGAGGGCAAATCCCAAGCCCCACGGCAAACCAGCTCCAGCAGCTGCAGGATTTACACCCAGGAGCTCAAACAAGCATTCAAGTCCCTTTCTCCTGGTCTTCATCGAGCCCCTGGTCTTTGCCCAGCCCCAACCCTGCTCCCATTAGCACACCCAGCCTCGGCAGGGGGCCCTGGGGTGGGATGATGCCATCATCCCACAGCAAGAAACAGGACCCAGAGAGCCAAAAGGCCCTGAGCCCCCCAGGCTGCTCGCAGCAGGCTGAAGACCACATCTCCCAGGTGTGAGCACGAACTCCTTGGCCATCCTCCATGCCCCTGGAGGCCTCGCACAGCCTGGAGTCAGCGAGGGGCTTTGCTCCCCCCAGGAAACCAAGACCCAGCATAGGACAGGATCTGGGAGTCTCACGGGAGTGGAGAGCGGGGCCACAGGAGCCAGCTCACAAATGAACTCCCCAGAACCCCGAGCCACCATGCAGTGGGAGGGTCCCATGGGGGCACCAAGGCTGGCCATGCTCTCCCGTGACATGCTGACAGCTCTCCAGCCGCTGGGAGAGCAGTTGATGTCAACTGGAGCAAAGCAACACCCCACAGAGCTGCGGGGTCAACATAACCTCTGGCTTTCCCGGGCAGCCTCGCAGAGACACCGCTGAGAGTGGCCACAGTCACCCTTGCATCCTGGGAGGTGTCCCCCACCTGTGGACCACGGCACCCCCACTGCAGCCCCAGGGATGGGCACGACGCTGCCTGCTCCCCTGGGACTCCGACCCTCCCTGACTTCGACAGCTCCCAGCTCTTTTTCTCCTGGCACAAGGAGTCTTCAGAAACGGTCCAGGGCATCCAGTTTGGAGGGGAGCTACAGCCAAGCGCCTCGGGCAGGCCACGAGGATGCTGAAGCATTTCGGAGCGCAGGGGCAGGCCAGCAGGACCTGGCAGGCGATGAGACGGGAGGACAATACAACAGCCCGTTTGTGCTCCCGGCTCCCGGCCCCCCTGGCCCTGCCCCATGCCATAGTAAGGCCGGTATTCATGAATTAATTGATGTAATTAAAGTGTGGCATGACTTTGCCATGGCCTCTGAAGGCGGTGGCGGCGGGCCAGGGTCTGCGGGTGGAGGAGGAGCCCCTCGCGTGCTATTCTCCCTATAGAAAAAGGGCAGATCTTGGGCAGATCCAAGGCATGAAATTGGTATAAAGAGATTGTCAGGGAAGCGTAACAGTGCCGGTATTGCCGCCATCAGCAGCTGCAGGGTGATAATTCATCCTGGCAAGTTGCTGCATCCCATCCCACTACAGCAGCACCTCTGGCAGGAGGTGCCAGACCTGACACCGAGCAGTGTCTGGGGATGTGCCAACCCAGCTGGGCTCCATGGTTCCTCTGCTCCGGTTCTGCACCACGGCTCCTGAGCATAGACAGGGCTTGGACATGGGGCTGGGGGCTGCACTGGCAGGTTGGGGTCCCCTCGCATCACCCTGGAGCACGCACTACAGGACAGGAATGTCTCCAGCCTTTCCCCTTCCCCTGCCCCAGCTCTCAGAGGCGGCGCATGCAAGCAGTGACAGCAGCAATATCCTGACACTGAGAGCACACAGGGTGAGCGAACAGAGCCTGGCCCTCATTTCTGACCGCTTGCCCGGGTGGGAATAATTTTCCCGCTGGGGTTCCTGTGTCAGAGGGCTGCTGAGCCTGGGGCTAACCGCAGCACGCCAGCTGGAGCCCTCCCAGCTCACTGCCGGCCTGGCAAAGCTGTAAGCAAACCCCCTGGTGCTTTCAGCAGCCAGGGGAGAATGGAGCAGCACAGCCTGGGTGGAGCAGGATCCCACGAGGGGCTCTGTGGCGAGCTGGTGACAGGGGACGCCTTGTTGTTAATGAGGTGCAGAAGAGGATGCAGACATCCGCCCCCTCGCCTCCCCAAGGGCACGGGCTCCGCAGCTGCCCCAGCAGCTTTCCCCGAGTGTTGGAGCAGCGGCAGGCCGACCCCGGTGCTCCTCCACATCTCCCTATCCGAGCACCGAGCATGTCCATGCCCGCCGGAGGAGATGCGGGGTGCAGGTTGGGGTGCTGGGCCACAGGCAACCAGTCTGACCCTGCTAGCACCGGGGTCTGGTTACTGCAGGATGGAGGAGTCCATCGCCATCCCTACAGCACAGTGACAGCATCAGGCCCGACCCCTGTCCCCTGCCAGGACCCCCACAGCTCCTGGCACTGCTCCTCCATCTGCCCTTCTCGGCACGGCCCAGGTAACAGCCCGACCTCCTGGCCAGGAGGAAGGACAAACCAGGAAGCTGGAAGACGAACGGCTCTGGTGTAAGCATCTCCCCAGGGTCTCCATCCCAGCACCACCGCACCTCCCGCGGCCTCAGGCAGTGGGCTGCACTTTGGTTTCCCCTGGGAAAGGGAGAAATGAGCCATGTGCTGACTTACTTCAGACAGCCATAGAGGGGTGATGGTTGTCCCCGTGCCAGAGTGGCATCTCCAGCCAGGCAATCCATCCCATGTGGGCCCTGGGATGGCAGAGCATGATCACGGAGCAGGCAGGGCATCCACACGGCTGCAGCCGCTGGGCTCACTGGGCTGGGGACGAACTGGGAGGGCAGCACCTCCGGGGACCCTCCCAGCCCCTCATCCGGAGCAGCAGGAGCCACTGGGTTCCCACCACCGCTCCACCAGTGTGGAGCAGGAGGGAGAGCAGACGTGAGATCAAGCTCCGGAACAGCCACTGGAAACCCAAACAGAGCAATCCAGCTGCGCCACAGAGAGCTGGGGCTCTCCCCATCCCTCCTTTCCAAACCCAGGGGCCACTTCTCCTGTGAGCCACCGCCAAAGGCATGCACCGGCTCCTCTGCCTGCAGAAACCACAGCTCCCACGCCTTGCGCGCTCCATCCTCTCGCGGTCGCTCGCCAGACACTGCGGCTTGGCCTGTGCCCCGCAGACTCGGTGCAAGTGCGCCTGTGGCCCAGGGTAAACAAACAGCCTTTCCTCCAGGGCTGTTGCCTCTTGCCACAGCAGCCGCCTTCAGCTGGCCCGGCTGTGCCGGCAACACGGTTGAGAGGTTTAGCAAGGTCCACCCCTGTGGTCGCTGTGGGCTCGGCTGCCGGCGCTGCCTGCCACCACGGCTGGCGGAAAGCAGGACTGAAACAACAAACAAACAAGAAACATGCACGGCTTGGCTAGGCCTGCACATTGGAAACAGAGATAAGCTGCTCCGAAAGCCGAATCCCAGCGAGGCAGTGGAGCGGGGAGGAGAGGGCGGCGGAGCTGCCACGTGCTGGCCAGGGAGCAGACAGCCCAGGCAGATGCCAACTCCCACCTCTGGGTGCTGGGGAGGGTAAGCACCCCGAGGTGCGAGCAGGACTGCCCAGCCACACTGCAGCTGCTAGCTCTGCCGTACAGCACCCAGCTCCAGCCGTAGGATGGAGGGAGATCAGGCTGGGCGGGAGAGCACAGTCCTGTCCCCTTGCACTGCAGCCAGCCCTGCCAGAGGCCACGTGGCCGAGTGCACGTGGTGACGGTGGTGAAACGAAGGGCAGTAAATCATTAAGCTGCTGTGGCTGTGCTGTTAAGACCCCGTGCTGGAAGCCCCCAGGCACCTCAACCTGCCTGCAACTACACGAGGGCTGAAGTCAGGGTCTCCACACCTGGCTCATTGCCCTGAGGGTGAGGCAAACAGATGGTCTTTGCCCACAGAGCAAAGACCCTTGTGCTCTGCCCTGGCAGGAGCAGCAGCCTCGCTCCTTGGGCTCATTATATTTTTCTAAACAACCAGTCTTGCAAGTGCAGTTTGGAGCAGAGTGTCTGCTGTGAAACTGGGACTGGGTTATTTCCGCAGCCCTGATTCTTTGGAAACTGCTGAAGCAGGCGAGAGAATAGTTCACGGTCCCCTCGAACGCACCCGACCTCCCTGGAGGAGCTGGCTGACTTAGTGGTTTGAGCAGGAGAAGACTTGTGCTTTATTCCCAGCTCTGCCACTGACTCACTGGGTGGCTTTGAGTGAATCACTTCCCTCCGCGTGTGTTTTCAGCTGGGAAGTGCCAGCTGGGGCAGCTGCTGCTCCCCAGGCACCAAGCGGACATACCTGGCTGTCTGCAGGATGGGCAGCAAAGGCAAAACGTGGTGGAGAAGGGCAGCGCTCGGCTCCGTCAGGACCAGCCTCTTCCCTGAGGACCAGGTCATCCCCATTAACAGGCACAAGGTGAAGCAGGCTGACACCCCGAGCTGTACCCAGCCCGCCTGAAGGCTGCAGGCAGAGCGGGGACAACACCGCCTGTGCCACCAAGGTGGTTTCCTTCCTCTCTCCCCTGTGCCCCCTCCACCATCCCCACATCCTTGGAGCCTGTCTTTGCCTCGGACAGCCTCACATGCTCCATCAGTCCAGGGCAGATGGGGCTCCCATACCCTCTCCCCAGTGCCATGTGCCTGGTCGGAAAGATCCAGGTCAGACCCAGCAGTGATATCCCCAGGATTTCAGACGCTTTGGGAAAAAGAGGCTTGTTGCTACAAATAAAACTTTAAATGTTTTGGACCATCATGATGACTCAGTGCTGTTAATGCTGTGCAAGCTCTACATCTTCTGGGCTTGCACTAGTACAGATGCACACCAGTCGGGGGGCTGCACCCACAGGCCTGCGAGGTGTTGCTCTCGTGTCCATTGTGGCACTGGGCTGGGCAATTGCAGCCATCAGGCATTTGGGGTAGGGATCACCAGGTCCTGGAAGAGCTTCCAGAAGAGTTACAAGGGGATGAAGTGAAGGTAAGAAATGCAGAAACTGGTGGGGAACATGGACCGGTGTCCCACGCCAGACATCCGCGGGAGGTCGGGAGGTGGAGTAGGCAGCATTGTGGTTGTTTGGCGAATAACAAGGGTCAGTCCGAGAACGTGAATCCCCCGATGATATTGGCCCACGGTTTCCTTCCACATGGCATTACCCAGGGACATGAGGTTCTCTGCATTTAACCAAAGAGAAAATTGTGGCAGTGAGAGGCAAGTCAGCTACAGAGGTCAGCAACGGTGTGAACTCGGAGAGCAAGCTCGGGGCACCCTGCCCAGCACCTCCACCACGCACAGCCTTCCCACAAGGGCACCGTTCCCCTCTGCAGGGCATGTGGGTGCCCCGGGCGTGCAGCCAGGAGCCTTTCCCTCCACGGCGCAGGATGAACAGCCACAGAGACAGAGAGAGGAAAAATACATGCATCAGAACACAGACATCTTCCACAGCTAATGCAGCTCCTGGGGTCCCAGGGGAGAAACAGAGACAGGAAGGGATTTGCCAAAGGGAACACGCAGTGGTCCCCGGCGGCCAGCTTTGTCCGCGGGGCTGCGGAGGTTTGAGATCAGCTCTCCTCTGCCACAGACCGTGGTGTGGCCCTGGGCACATCAGTCCCAGTGCCCATGAGGGCACTCCCCAGGGAGCCCCCAGGGATGCTTCCGCAGACCGTGGCAGCCGAGCTCTCTGCCGGCGAGTCTGCGGGCAGCTCCCGGCACAGCCGGGTCACAGCAGAGCCAGGTGAAGGCATGAGGGCTCCTCCTGGGGCTCCACGGGCCTCCCCTGCCACCTTCAGCAGATCCACTCCTGAAGCCTCATCACTTTGTTCCCCTCCACTGCCCAACTGGCTCCAGGCAAGGCAGGGCTGCATGTGTTTTGGGCAGGCAGCACTGCCTGCCTGCCTGCAGCCGGCCCCAGACAGGGGAAGAGCACCCTCTGCCGCTGCTCCGGCAGGCGCTGCTGCAAATCCAGCACCCAGCTCCCAGCCTGGAAAATGAAAATTCAAGGCCCCAGCTTGTCACCGGTTTAATAGGCACAGCAAAAGGAAGTTTATAAATCCGGTTTGCTCCTCTAAATGGATTTGCATTTGGCATCTCTTTCAACAAGGGCAATGAAAACAGACTTTGATATCATATGCTATCATTTTACTAATAAAAACAGACCACAGTTGCCAAATACATCTGAGCACCTCAAAAGTGCTCTTTGAATTAAAGAGACATTGCCAAATTTAAAGTGCATGTTCTTAGTTTAGAAACTAGACTGCATCAATTACACACGAGTATACCAGCAGAGATGAAGGATGCAGACTGAGTACACCCGGTGTGTTCCTACACACATCTATATGTGCACACAGCTGCTTGCATATATACGTTTGGCCTCTGCTTTGCTTCTTCAGCGGTAGCATCCCTGGGCGCAGAGCAGACGTCCCGGGCCCGCTCCCTCGCGCACACCTGCCTGGGAGAGCCAGGCTCCCACAGGAACCGGGAAAGCAGCGCTGCAGGAAGCCGCAGCAGCGCGGCAGGCTCCCGGCAGCCAACATGGGCTGCAGCTGGCTGTGCACGGAGCAGCGTGCCTCACCAGGAGCCAGCGCCTTGCTGCCGCTCTCCCACGGCTGCGCGGCCTTCTGGGCTGCTCCCACCTGCAGAAAAACCTGGTGGGTGAGATCAGCTCGGGGATCGGCCTGCCACTGAGGTGAGTTCACAGCACAGAGCTGAGGGCCCTCGAGTTTCAATCAGAGGGGACCTGCACTCGGGTGGGAGCCAGCAGCTTTCCAGCCCTGTAGCATCTCCTCCAGCGTGGCTGCCTGCAGCAAGACACAAGTGAACGAGAGCAGCCCCCAGGCTGCTCTAGCCTGCACCAGCTGCCTGGTCCAGGGTTCAGCATGCCCGCAGGGTGGTTGATCAGAGTATGGGGGCCCTGCTTTTAGGGGAGAATGGGGGACCAGCAGCTGGGATGGTTACAAAGCCTGTCCCTGCAGATTTCTGTCTCTGAGTCACTGGCTGATGCTGGCTAACAATACAGGGAGTTATCAAAAAAGCAGTTGTCGAAAGGGATAAGTCTGATTGTTCTTGTCCCTGTCTGTCTAAACCTGTCTGCATACCTTCACGCCATGTTGACACAGTCCCCAAGGCTTGGAAAGGCTCCCACTTCCCAAAAGTCAGCAGTTCAGAGAGCTGCTTTGAAGAGTCCCAGCCTCTACTCAGCATGCAGGAGGATGCAGGGGGACCAGCCATCACTCCTGCTGGCCATGTCCCTTCGGGAGACGGGACATCTGTGCCGGCTCCCCTCTGGAGATGCCCAACTCTCTCCATCCTAGGGCTCCCAATCTCAGCTCCTCAGGAAAGGGCCTAAAATTGGGAGAGGTGAATCACCCCCTTCCTCATCCCTAGGGCAAAGCTCCTCAGGAATTTCTGTCATTGTCATTTTCCTAAAGGAAAATCCACTTGTGCCCAGCCGTGCTTCTCAGCTCTGTGACCTTTAAGACTGACTGTCTGCTGGGAAAGCAGGAAACAAACAGATTTGTTTGGTTCAGTTTGATCCGACGGGAAATATTTTTGGTTGTGGTCCTGATCCAAAGTGTTTCATCTCAGATCAGTTCCACATTAATCCGTAATTCCCTGGCAGGCTGTGCTGCCAGCAGCACTGTAGCTGGGATGCTGCTCCCTCCTGGGGCCCCGCTCCTGCACCAGAGTGGATCTCTGTGGCTGCTCTGACCAGCCCCGGCCAGGTGTGCTGTGAGGGTTGCAGGCAGCTCGGCAGGAGCGTTTTTCAGAGGTTGCAGGTCCCTGACTGTGAGTGCAGGTCTGTGACAGCCTCCCTCAGCGCCGTCCCCAAGCAGTTCAGTGCCCACATCTGCACGCTGGCTGAGAACTTGGCCTATAAAGCATCAGACAGGCCTTTGCAGCTCAGCGGGAGGCTCCTCTGAAGCAGCTCCTCACTGTCTTCTCTGCAACTTTTATTCGCTTCTCTCTGCCCTAGGACTGTCCCATTTCTTTCCAGCACTTGCCCCATCATCAGCGATTCTTGTCTTCTTGACACTGTACCCCTGCCCTGCTCATAATGCCGTGTGTAAGCACGGTGGGAACCCAAGCCCTGCGTGAACAGACAAAAAAACCTTTGCTGACTCTTGCTGCTGAGCTGGTCTCATCAGTGTAAGTCAGTTAATGTTTCAGGACACAGAGACGTGGGGGCAGAGGCCAGTGCTGTGGGTAGCAAAGTGAGGGCATCATGTCAGGGACGGCGGCAAACAGGGGCTGCAGACAACCAGTGGCTGTGTGTGCTTGTCCCATGCCGGCTCCCCCGGGCAAGCCTGGCTCCAGGCAGACGCACTCCCAGTGCAGGAGGTGTTGATGGAGCCGCGGGCCTGTGTGGAGGCCTGCTCACAGGCGGTTGTGTCTGAGACAGAGGAGGGTTGCTGCAACCAGGGGAGTGGCCACATGCAGGCAGAGAGCTCAGCCAGGAAGGCAGGGTCAGGTCCTGACATAGCATGAACTTGGGGTGCCACATGGCACAACTGTGCTGTCCCTCTGCTTCAGCCCTGGTTGTCCTCAGCCCCAAGCAGAAAGGATTTGCAGAGCATAAGGATACCATCCTTCCCTTTGGCAGGATGCGCCTGCAGGTGTGTGTATGCAGAGAGCTGGTCTGCAGCAGGGTCAGCTCCAAGGGTGTCTCTGCAGACATGCACGCAGCTCACTGTGCTCTGCCCTGAAATCGCAAGGGAGGACTCAAGCATCACTCACCTCACCTTGCCACTTGCTGCAGAAGTTTGTCCAGACACCAAAACATCCCAGCCAGCCTCAGTGGCTTTATCTGGAGAGTAGGAAAGAGCATCTCAGTGAAACTCTGTCCCATTAGTTACAATCTCTCGTCTACCTCTTACAGAGCAACTGCAGGTGATGTAGGAGCCAGCTAGTGCACGTCCTCAGATGGGAGGGAACAAAAGGCATGCTGAAGCTGAGGACAAGTCAAGACGGTGGCCTTGGGTGGAGCCACTGAAGAGCAAGGGTCCTGATGAGCACCATGAACCTCTGTGGTCCAGCACAGCCTAGAGCCCACAGCCGGGGCAGTGCTTTCAGAGGGAGGACATGTTTCCTCCAGCAGTACCTGCGAGTTACCTCAGCATCTCTGTTTCCCGCTGTCCTGCAAAATGGTTTTACAAATGGATAGTTCTCGGCCATGGGAGGCTAGTGTACACACGGCCTCCAAGAAAGAGATTCAGGTTGGTGCTGCAGAAAAATCTTACAGCATCTGGGTGTTTCAGCCTGCCCAGCTGAGATAACAGGCACATACTATCATCCCAAGCAGGCCAAGGCTCCCAGGAGCAGCATTACAAAGGCAAACGTTTGGCTGCTCGAGATTGTGCTCCATGGCCCCTAGGCACATCTTTGCTGTCTCGTTTGTTTCTGAAGCACTCCTGGTCTCTGAGCCAGTTCCTGCACAAGGGCACAAGACACACTGCTACACACTCAAACAGTTTATCACTTGAGTACCCAGTTCCCTTCCAGTGGCTGTGTGTGCTTGTCCCATGCCGGCTCCCCCGGGCAAGCCTGGCTCCAGGCAGACGCACTCCCAGTGCAGGAGGTGTTGATGGAGCCGCGGGCCTGTGTGGAGGCCTGCTCACAGGCGGTTGTGTCTGAGACAGAGGAGGGTTGCTGCAACCAGGGGAGTGGCCACATGCAGGCAGAGAGCTCAGCCAGGAAGGCAGGGTCAGGTCCTGACATAGCATGAACTTGGGGTGCCACATGGCACAACTGTGCTGTCCCTCTGCTTCAGCCCTGGTTGTCCTCAGCCCCAAGCAGAAAGGATTTGCAGAGCATAAGGATACCATCCTTCCCTTTGGCAGGATGCGCCTGCAGGTGTGTGTATGCAGAGAGCTGGTCTGCAGCAGGGTCAGCTCCAAGGGTGTCTCTGCAGACATGCACGCAGCTCACTGTGCTCTGCCCTGAAATCGCAAGGGAGGACTCAAGCATCACTCACCTCACCTTGCCACTTGCTGCAGAAGTTTGTCCAGACACCAAAACATCCCAGCCAGCCTCAGTGGCTTTATCTGGAGAGTAGGAAAGAGCATCTCAGTGAAACTCTGTCCCATTAGTTACAATCTCTCGTCTACCTCTTACAGAGCAACTGCAGGTGATGTAGGAGCCAGCTAGTGCACGTCCTCAGATGGGAGGGAACAAAAGGCATGCTGAAGCTGAGGACAAGTCAAGACGGTGGCCTTGGGTGGAGCCACTGAAGAGCAAGGGTCCTGATGAGCACCATGAACCTCTGTGGTCCAGCACAGCCTAGAGCCCACAGTCGGGGCAGTGCTTTCAGAGGGAGGACATGTTTCCTCCAGCAGTACCTGCGAGTTACCTCAGCATCTCTGTTTCCCGCTGTCCTGCAAAATGGTTTTACAAATGGATAGTTCTCGGCCATGGGAGGCTAGTGTACACACGGCCTCCAAGAAAGAGATTCAGGTTGGTGCTGCAGAAAAATCTTACAGCATCTGGGTGTTTCAGCCTGCCCAGCTGAGATAACAGGCACATACTATCATCCCAAGCAGGCCAAGGCTCCCAGGAGCAGCATTACAAAGGCAAACGTTTGGCTGCTCGAGATTGTGCTCCATGGCCCCTAGGCACATCTTTGCTGTCTCGTTTGTTTCTGAAGCACTCCTGGTCTCTGAGCCAGTTCCTGCACAAGGGCACAAGACACACTGCTACACACTCAAACAGTTTATCACTTGAGTACCCAGTTCCCTGAGCTCACTTCCTGGTAAAAGACTCACTTCACTTCTCCTCCTTGACTCTCAAGACTGCCAGCCACACCAGGGGAGCATCACCTCACAGATATAGATCCCATGTGCCATCCCCCCTCTGTACGGGCACATCCTCCCCTGCGAGGGGCAATTCTTACTTCACAGAATCACAGAATGGTTGAGGCTGGAAGGGACCTCTGGAGGTCACCTTGTCCAACCCCCTCAGGGTGGGCACTTGGGACGAGGGGCATCCACACGGAAAAGCACATGGCTCTAGGGCAAGGCTATTCTGACATGTCCACAGGCAACCACCACAAGACTCTGCTGACATGCTCACAAGCGACCGCATTACTGCTGCTTAACACATTACTGCCAGCTGCCATCCATGACCATGTGGGTGCTGCAAGCAGCAGCAAATGCATGGCAAGCTGCAGCCGTGAGTTGACTCCAGAAACAGCTGCATGACCGCAGCGCATGGAGCTGCTGTGCAGGGACTTGTGCCAGGAACTGCACAAGGAACCAGACAGCTCACAGACAGCGTCGGCGTAGCAGGAGCCATCTCCATCCCTGGCAGCATATCTGGTCTCTTGGCATCACAACACCAGGGAGGCTAGAGGATGTGAAGGATGGGGCAGAAGGGCAATGGATGGGTACAGAGGGTGGGAGAGGAACTGGGAAAAGGAGACAGGCAGTGTGACCAGCCACAACAGAAAACAAGGAGCCAGAAAGAGTATTCTTGGTAATCTAAAAATAAGGTCTTTCAGTTCTTCATCTTTGCCACCTCCGAGGGTTTCAGTGCTGAGGACTGAGTAGTATGAAATAGTCCAGAGAGACAGTAACTGTGCCTAAACTGCAGGACCCAGGAACACCTTTCAGCACCAGTATTTGGTGGGAATCAAGTCACACCACAGCTCCACAGCAGAATAACAACAACAGTCATCCCTCCCACTCTTGATGCCTAAGTAAGTAGGTCAAGGCAGCAGGAGCTGAGCAATCAGCACGCTGTCCTGGACTCACATACAGCCCTAAACAGCGATACACGCTGTGTTTAGCAAGACCTCAAGGTGCTGGGCAGACATTTGCAGAGCATCAGGAACATGGAGATGATGTGCTGAGGAGCTGTGCCAACTCACCTCCTTCAGGCTCAGTGGAGGTCACAGCCTGCCCAGTTGCTCATGGTTTCTTCATTCTGGCTCCCTTTTAAAATTTTTGCAGTTCTTTGTCTAGAAACACCTTTGCTGCTTTCAGCAGTTGTTGTTCTTCCTAACTCAACTGTAACTTGCTTTGTTTTGTTCTGTTTATCTTTCCAAGGACACTTTGCCTGGTTTTTCTTATCTCCCCTGTTCTTCTTAAAGAGCCTTGAATCACACCAGAGCAGCTACTCTGCTCACTGTTTTTGTGGTTCATAATATGTTGCTTGTGCTAACCATCACTCCCACCAGTTACCGACTGTTTGACCTGCCCTCTCCCTCGCTGAGTTTTGTGGGAAGGAAAGCTGGACACACAGCCTGGAAGGGAACTGTGACATGCTCTAATCCTGCAGATTAGGCATAATTTATTGATGTAGGGTGAAGAACCAAAGCATAGTACTGTGCTGCAGGGGTAGGCTGGCCTCCAACTTCTACTTTACTGCCACAAACAAAAATCCTAGGTAGCCAGGAAAGCCAAGCAGACCAAAAACTACTTGGGTCACCTCTCCCAGCATCTTCATCCTCCTGCTGGTTGGAGTCCAGTGGGAAGGACCTGTCTTGAGCAAGCCCACTCCACCAGGGCCAAGCATACCTCAGGCCGCTCTGCTCTGCTGTGACTCGCTTTGAAAGACTCCAGCACCTGGGAAAATGGCCTCACTTCTGTGTCTCCATTGTGTTCAGTGGGGCTTACTCCCTGTTGGCAGAAGCCCAAGACCAAAATCAAGTGTTTCTTAACCCAGTTTTCTCCCCTGGCTACCTGTGCATGCCTTAGCAAAGTTCTTTGAAACCCCAGCGCAGCAGGATCTGCAGTTTCAGGCCAGCTGCTGCAGATCAGCATCTGTCAGCTGGTTCCAATGGCACAGAACTAGTTTACACTAACAAAAGATCCCATCCAGGAACTGGGAAGCATTGTTCTCATTACCTCTGCAATGCTTTTGGTTGCAAGCTATCCCATAGGGAATGGTGGAGCTGGCTGTTTCAGCCTGGTTTCCAGTAGAAACAAAACTTAAGCAATCACACCATTTGTGTTTGTTCATCCATCCCCAACAGCTCAGGAACCCATTGGCAAGTTTCACCCAAATCTGACAGAGGGGTCATGAAGCTAACGGTCTGACTCGATTTGTGACATGAGGTCCCTCTCTCCTACTAATTGTATGGAAGGAACCCACACAGAAAGCTGCTGTGAGAGCTCAACTTCTATCAGACACCAAAAAACAGTACACAGAGCTTCCCCAAATGCCCTCCTAATGCAGAAGCTTTAAGCAGGACTCACACTTTCCAGGACACCAGAGGATCTACCAGACAAGACAGAGCCCTGGGAGAGGAGGTTTCCTTGAGCTGGCTGCTCAGACTTGCTGCCTCTGGTTTTGCACTGAGGCTGCCACCACCATAAAACAGAGAGGTTAACACTGAGAAACAGAATGACCAAGAATGACACTACCTGATGGAAAGAAGCAGCCCCCTGCCTTGGGAGACCAGCACCCAAAAATGCCAGGCAGCACCAACCACGCCCAGGCCTCAGAACAGCAGGAAGGGCCATGATTTTCTCACCCTTCCAGGCTGGTTTTAAAGATAATAGTGTCTTTTCTCCAGGCTTCACCAAACACTCGGAACAAAATCCAGGGGAAACAATTGATGCCAGTGACTGGTGTGCCCACTACAGTGCTTGAGCTGTTCATAGGAAGAAGCACAAAAATAATAAAAGTTCACTGTTTATCTAACACCGGCCAAGGGCAAAGTCAACAAACAGCCTTGGTATCTCTCAGGAGACACAAAGCTCTCAGCCCCAGCCTGCCCTAAACGGACACAGGATGCATTGACTTTGGCAGCGCTGACTGCTGCATGCTGTCATGTCAATAAACATCCCCATACAGATATCTGAAGGATGTGAATGGTCGTGGGACGTGGAGAGGAACAGTGTTTGCTATAAAGAGACAAGGGAGAGAGAAAAATCAGTCTTATAAATAATAACACTTCACTCTATGATATGCCTATGAATAAGGAAAAGTAGGAGCGCTGGTAGGGGAGGCTGTCCCAGATACTGCCTGGAAGACATGGCATTGCTTATACTGCTGTGCAGCTGTGTACAGCTAAGGAGGTGGTGGTGCTGATGATGTGCTCCCACCATCCTTCCTGCTGCTTTCCTGCATGCTTCCAGAAACACCTTTACCTTGCCACACAGTGTGGACCTCTCTGGTTACTCCTCTCCCAGAACACGGTCCCCATGTGCCAGTTTGCATGGAGAGAGATGCAGCTCTGTGCCAGGCTGTGGCTGGAGAGCTAAGCTGGGGCAGGGTTCCTCCAAGCCCATACCTCATCTCAGATCCAGCCCCTTTCCTACCTCATGGCCCATACACAAGTCATCAGCAAAACTACATTAGGCTGATACAGTAGCTTACACATGGCTCCTGGCGATGCTGTTACTGTGGGAAACCCACAAGCACGAAACTATGTCTCACAGTGCAAATTTCACTCACTGAGATGTGACTAGTCTAACACAATCCCTTCAGCTGCTTACTTTGAGAAGGGAAGCTTGTTTCCAACATCTTCAGAGAAAGAGGGCTGCCTGAAATGGAACCAAGAAGCAAACGAGCAGCCCAGGCAGCAGAGAAAAGCCAGGCCATCAGCCCTGAAATGCACATCACAGCATAAAACAGACGACAGCTTGTGAAGGTCCCTCTGAATAGCAGCTGTGCCCTCCAGTGTACCAACTGTTTGCCCCCAATCTGGTATCATCCACAAGCTCGCTGAGAGTGCACCCTAAGCCATTAAGAAAGACACTAAACATTATTGGTCCCAGTGCCAAAAAAGCACTGACTATCTCTGCCTTTTCCATGTCCTTTGTTTCTAGGTCCTCTGCCCCAGTAAGCAGCGAGCCCACACTTTCCTTAGCTTTCATTTTGCTGCTGGCATACTTGAAAGAGGCTCTTCTCGGTGTCTTTCACATCTGCTGGCTCCAGCACTGCTGAGCTTTGGCTTTCCTCACTCCATTCCTGAAAGCTCAGGCAATGTCTCAATGTCCACTTCAGGTAGCCTGGCCCTGCTTCCGCTGCCTGTTCAGGAGTCCCTTCTTGGGCTCCTCCCCGAAGCACCGCTCTTACATCAAGGAAGCTGGTGCCTGTCCAAGATGCTGCTATTTCAGTGGATCCAGGATGAAAAGGAAGGCAAAGTTGCAGCCCAGTCTATCCAGGGGGAATCAAGGGTGAAATTCCACCCTTCCCACAACATCTAAGCTGCACATACAGTACAGAACCATTTTAAGAGCAACAATGCCCCCTGCCTGTCCCCATCCCAGCACTCTCTTCCCATTCCTTTGAATTTTCTGGCTGCAACTCAGTTGATCTAGATCTGTCCCCTCTCTCATACCACAGCTAGGACATGCAACTCCACGTTTAGGGGCGATGGGGCTTTCAGGACTGGATTCTGTTTGTGTAGCGTAAGGGTGGCTTCACTGAAGTCTCTGCTGTTCAGCCGGAACCAGGGCTTGGACATGGACAAGTCAGGTCACATTCAGAGGCCCACATCCTCAGGAGCATCCAGAAACTCAGCTCATTCTGTTTTCAGTTTCATAATCCATACTGGTAACTTCATCTTGCCTTTCCTTTCAACTCCTTCACCTTTTCCAAACTCCCACTGTGCCAGAGAGAGGATATTGCCCAGATCTTCCCACTGACCTCACTAGGGTGCTCCACATCTTCTTGCTCTCTAAGGGTAGCACCTTGTCTTGACTCACTGCTTTCTCCAAGTGGAGAGAACAAGCAAAGATGGAGGAGAGGCAAGTCATGGTGCCAAAGGAGGCCTGCTGGGCTGGAAAGGGACAGGCGTTTGTGGAGTGAGGTGATATCCTCTGAGCCATGACCTGGATCCCCACAGGGAGCTGGTTGCCTGAGTACCCTTGGCTGTGAAGAGGACTAGGAGAGCCTGTCCCTGGAGGAGATCGTTGTGACTCCACAGAGCAAGGCAGAAGAGCTGCCAAAACTACCCTCTGGAGAGAGGAGGGGCTGGGGTAGGATCACAGACGTCCCTGACATAGAGGAAACCGGGTACTGGGAACCTGGAACAAGGGACTGAGAAGCACAGCAAGGGAAGAGTTTGGGGCAATGAGTCACAGACTGAACGCAAACACAAGAACAGGCTATCACGCGGTAACCAGTTACTGCGTGTCAGCATTACAGTCCATGTGCATTCGCTTAGTCCGTGCAAATAAGGTCATTTCAGCCAGCTTAGTGCAGTTCTGTCACGTTGGCTAACTTGAATTGACTTGCATGTGCCATGGATTAAGGGTGTGCACACAGATGCCCCCCACCATCAGCTGATGTACAGCAGCATATTCCTCTGTGATAACTTGTCCAATCTGTCCGCGCCTCCAGCTTCATAAAAGCTTCATCAGTGGGACAGGGAAGCCTCAAGAAAAAGCACCTGGGGTATGATAAGGTAGCTAAGGAGGTCACACAAACGAGGTTGCCAGTGGGGTTATGTTCAAGCACAAAGAGGACCCATCCCATGCCATTTCTGCCTTCCATCTTGGGCGTGCCTTCTCCAGGACCACAGCCTCCCATGTTCCTCTCCTAGGCTGGAGCCTACTAGGCTTGGAGATGGCTGCTTGACAGAACTGCCTCGTTAGGAAGTTTCGCAACAAGCTCCCTGTGACTGTACTAAGCGGCCTGCATCATCTGTTTTGACTTTGCTGGATTTGTCTGTGTTCAATATATTTCTCGCAAGGGTCCCAGTTCAGCCCTCATTGACGTCAATGGGAGTCGGTCCATTCCCTTCAGTGAGAGCGAGAGCTGTCCCTTGGTGCTTGTATCTCGGCTGTTTCATTTCAATGCCCAGCTCCACACACCCTCCTACCTTTCCCATCCCTTCGACATGGCTGGCAGCTCTAGCCTGTCCCTTCTGGCCGACTAGCAGATCCTGTCCCGAACTCGCTCCTTGTTCCCTGACACTGTACCGCTCTCATTTGTTGTTCACCACATATCTCGATTTTCTGAGCACCTTCAGCATCATATTCCCTCAGCTTGACCCTCAGCAATGTTTCCATTTCTTAAACATAGACAAAGCAAGTTTTGTTGGTTGGCCTCTCCACCTGGGCGATATCCTCCTCCTACAGCATAGTCATCTACCTTGACAGCAAGGAAGGCTTCCACTTCAGTTAGTTTTATTTTTGCATTAGCTCCTCAACGACCAGTTCCCATCCTAAATTAGATCTCTGTGTGGGTGATTATCAAAGAGGAAGGCTGGACAGTCACAGGAGTCTGAGAATCTGGTTTCAACACCACGCTCTTTTAAGGATTCCCACTGAGATTTCAGATAAGCCATTTAAATTCTTTGCTCCCTTCTGTAAAACCGGGAATCGTGGTCCCCTCTCTCCAGTGTTTTTTGATGGTGAGATGTCCTCACAGTACTTTTGAGACCACTACTAAATCTCATGTGAGAACTTTACATCCCCAAGCCTTTCTGAGTTAGCACCATCACTGCTTCTAAAACACTTCAAAAATGGACAAAGATGCAAAATATTAGCTGATCACCCACTAGATAAACCTTTCATCACATCCATGGACTGCCAGAGAAGAGGCAGGACAACACACGCCATGCATGCATTGTTTTAAGCCCTTTCCTAGAGCACTCATTCCAACGATGCTGGGGAGAGGATCCTGCACCAGACAGCTCCATGGTGTGACTCAGTACAGCCTTGCTTATGTTCGCACGTTCATCCTGGAGCCAAACTGTCTGTCTGATTTACGTTATCCTAAGGAAGATCTTGAGTTAATGGCACTAAAGTTCTTCAGAGAAAACCCATCTCATGAAAGAAGGAAAAAGACAAGGAAAGAGGGAACAACGGGAACTCTTCTCCTTCCACGTCCCAGCTGGGCTTGGCTGGAGCTGGCTCCAGTTATGCTGGTGGACCCCAGTGCTGCGTGCACTTCTGAGGCTGCCACAATATCTCTCAGTGCCAGAGACGCGCTTTCAGGCAAAGCAGGAAGCAGATGGGCTAAACGCTGCACCCCCACCTCCTTGGGGCAGGCACAATTTGAGAGAAGGGGATCATTTTTATCAATAACAGATATTCTGCTGGAAGGGGGTAGGCTTCCTGTGAGCTTCGGCAGCAAGGAGGGAATGGCAAAGCACTCAAACAGCAGTCAGCCACAGTTCCAGGGGAACGCTTTCAAGATAAGGTCTGTCCCACTGATACGCGGTCACAGAGAATTCAGCCTCAGGAGCAACTCTATATCCCACCAGATTTAGAGATGAGAAGGAGGAGACACAATGCTTCAAAGCTGATGGTGTCCAGGGTACCCCTGCACATCATCTCCCTGAAGATCTGCTGAGGCCCATTAACTCTGCCGCAGGGAAAGCCACTCTGACTAAAGCGCTCACACGCAGCTCCCATCTCGCAGGCAAATCATGGGGAATGAACTGTCAAAGCCAAGGCCAGCCAGCATCGCAATCCCTCAGCGCTTCACCTGCACAGCACTGGTACCAGAGATGGGCAGGGGATGGGGACATGCAGTGACACTGCTGTCAGACTAAGGAGGAACTAGGGATGTCAGGAAGGGGAAGGAGGAGGGATGGAAAAGGTGAACATGGGCTGCCAGAGCCTTGCTCAGGTGGGACCTGGGCAGAAATGGCAGCAAATCCACTATTTACGAGGAGTAAAGTGTTACAGAGCACAGCTGGGCCTGGACTACCTTCACCGACACCACGGCCTGCCAAGCTCCTAATAAAACCCAATACAGGTTGACTTGGGTTCTCATGGTGCTCCAGAGCAGCAGCTTCCCCCTCCCCACCTGGGGCCCACATGCGCTGTGAAGCAAGCGCTTCCCCAGCATCTCACCACATCCAGGGCCTCCAGGGCTTCCCCACCCACCTCCACAGACAAGCAGAGTAGCCCAGGAGCAGGTCCATGCCCTCACTGCTTAACATGCCCTCCGCAGCCCCACCTCACCACACATGCCTCCCCGCTCCAAGCGGGTATGGAGTACGCCCACGGTCTGTTGTTGTTGGTTTTGGCTCAGCAGTAGCAGGCTGCTTCCAGCAAGAGTGGTATGAATAATTGCCCAATTAACTGGAGGAACTTCCAGATGTGTGTTTGCTTTCATACCCATCCAGCCCCCCTCAATCCCACGTGCCTAATGCCGCGGAGAGCGGAGGGGGTGGGAGAGCCAAGGCTCTGCTAGCTCACGCAGCAGCATGGGCAGGGCTAGCCCGCTGCCTGGCTCAGCTCCCCTTTCCATCCCCACCTCCCTCCCACTCTTTAAATGGGGAAATGGTCTTTTTTTAATGACCCCGGGGAGAAGGAAATTTGCCCTGACTGCCAGAGCTTGGTTACGCATGCCAAAAGCCGAGCAAGCAGAGAAGAAAACTGATCCCATGTTATGATTTTTATCAGGTGCACATACAGTGAACCCTCTTAAGACAGGTATTTTTTGCCATTTCCCCCCCTTTTTCCCATTGAATAATCTCGCACTCAGCAGAG
The DNA here is from genome assembly GCF_000699145.1 of Aptenodytes forsteri. Taxonomy (NCBI): domain Eukaryota; kingdom Metazoa; phylum Chordata; class Aves; order Sphenisciformes; family Spheniscidae; genus Aptenodytes; species Aptenodytes forsteri. The sequence continues at coordinate 312,104 of NW_008794125.1, read as the reverse complement.
GTTTTATCATCAGCCAAACTGTTTTCACCCTGCGGGACACACTGAAGCATTTCAAGATTGTGGTTCTTCTCTGTTATCTGTGGGATCCAGCCCTAGCACTGCCACCCATCCACTTCACACTGTCTGAGAAAGGGGGGCTCTTTCTAGGATCCGGGTGGAGATTTGACCTGGGCACGGGGTGTCTGGAACTCGGTCAACAGAACAAGGCCAAAAGGTGGCTCAGACCCCACAGACGACATGAGCTTCCCACGATCCCTCGCTCACACAAAAAGTGCAAGAGGAGGCTTTCACCTCCTCTGATTTTAGCACCCAGTTCGGCACCTGAATATCTAAGCTCCAGTGAGGAGAAACAGAAGCAGCTCCAGAGTGACCTGCTCCATCCGATAGTGCTTAAGACAAATGAGCCGATTCACTCACGGGAGGCTTCAGTCTCTCCCCACTGCACAGCACAGATGGAGCTTAAAGGACAAAATTACACCAGATGGCAAACTTCTAGACAGCTACTGTTTGGGGAAATGAATGCCATCCAAAACACGCGCTCTGCCCAACCACAGCATGAGTGAAGCAACTCCAGCTCAAGGCATTCTCCCAGACCAAAACCTCAGCCTTGGGACCCTTTGGACAGGATGTCCAGAAATAACAGCAGCTAGGGGTGATGACTCTGTTTGGAAGTGGCATTTAGCTTGGCATTGTGGGCATCACACGAATCCTTGTGTCATCCAGCTCCCAAGGTTTTATCTTGCAAACCTTCAGACAGCAACTAGCAGAGAGCACCTGGGACGTAACGCATCGACACAACCACAGCCAGAACATCTCCTTTAGCACCAGCACATGGATGCACATATGGCACTGTTGAAGCAGAAGGCTCGTAAGACCTGCTTTTCACCCAGCAGCTGGCAAAGACTAAACCTGCAGAAAGAGGACAAACTGCCATGTGATCCTTCCCCACGGCGTACAGAGAGCCTGGCTCACTGCAGGCCAAGCAAATGCTCTCTCTAAGCAAGCAGCTTCAGGGAAAGTGTGCTCCTGAAGCTGGCAAAATGGTTTGGACAATGCTCTGCTTCCCCATCCTTTGAATCGGGACAACTGGACACAGCAGACAGCCAAGATCCAAATACCTTTAAAAGATGAACAATGATGTTTTCCTGAGAGAAGCTCAACAGCCAACATTAACTTTTCAGTAATCAGCAAATAGCCCAGTGTCAAAACTACTTTTCCATGACGAATTTCCATACCACACATCGCAAGACGGGGGTATAAAGTCTCATTTCTCACAAGTCTCTCTTCAATCACTGGAAAAGTCACTGCTGCTGGGAATGACTTTCCCTTGTCCCCTAGATTGCTATTCAAATCCAGCCCACCTACGGCAATGACGATTCATTTGTCCCCTTCTCTGCACAGCACATTTCCAGGTCAATTACAGACGTGGCGGTCAAAACTACTTTTCCATGACGAATTTCCATACCACACATCGCAAGACGGGGGTATAAAGTCTCATTTCTCACAAGTCTCTCTTCAATCACTGGAAAAGTCACTGCTGCTGGGAATGACTTTCCCTTGCCCCCTAGATTGTATTCAAATCCCAGCCCACCTACAGCAATGACGATTCATTTGTCCCCTTCTCTGCACAGCACATTTCCAGGTCAATTACAGACGTGGCGAACTAAATGATCGGGTTGTTTGCTTCAGAGCATGAACCTGGTTGCTAGAGAGCAGGTGACCTGCCGGAATGCCTTCCTTTAGGAGGAGTTATTCACAGCTCCTGTGCTTGATCTGCTGCACATGGGGCAGCTTGAGCAGGCTGGCATTTGTTCTTCCACAAAAGGAAGGCATTGGAGCCTGGGGAGGAAGGACGAGGTGCCAGATGTATGAGGAAGGCAGGGTCTGAGATCCTGGCCTGAGAGGTGAGACTGTACAGGACCAGAAGCAGTAAAGACGGGGAATTCGATAAATGCCCAAAGGGAGACAAAACTGTGTGTTTCCTAAGGACAACAAGGCCTTACATCTGTCCTGGGCACTGGTGTCTCAACCCGGTCTGACATCCATGGGGCAGGGGTGCTGAGCCTGCCCTCCCACAGTGTTGCTGTCAGAAGGCAGAGGAAGCTTTCGGGCTGTTCAGTATTTTGCAAGGGTGGAACAACTGGCTTCCCCTCTGCAGCTGTCGCCCTCCCCACCACCCCGCAGGGCTCTAAGTGGGCCATAAATGTTTTCAGCATGGCACTTTACCAAGCATACGCCATAAATTACAGTCCCGTGCCGATAATAAGTCAGGTAATAGCACCACTTTTTTGTCCTGCCAACTGCACAAAAGGTGGCAGAGGGGAGGGAGGAAGGCGGGGGAGACGCCTATTAGCACCAGGCTGGATTTTACACGCGATGGAAAGTGTTTGTTCAGCTGGAAGTGAGAACGGTCCTTAACCCAAGAGCACACGCTAATGAAAACAGAGTGTGCAGAGGGGGTGAGGGGCACCGGCACAGAGTGGCAATTCATGCTCCGGTGCAGGTGCGATGGCTGCAAGGACCAGGCCTGGGTCAGAGCGCCCACTGAGCGTGCTTTTGCTCTGGCTCCATTTCACACCTTTTGGAAACACTAATTGCAGGCTCTGCTTTGCCCTAAGGGAGAACACAGACAGGTCTGAGAGCACCCAGTGCCATGGATTTTGGTGCAAAGCCCACTTGACAGGCTGAGCTAGGGACCTGCCCTGGCCATTTGGCTGGGACAGCAAGGAACCCACTCCAGCCAGAGGCCCTCTGGGCACCACACCCTCTTCTCATCCTTCACCCAGGTGGGTTCAGCCAATTCTCAGGTCTCCAGAAAGCAAAGCCATGGGATCGCAGCCTGGTTTTGCACATGCTTGTCCAGGCACCTCTGCTGTGAACTCTGCAGGCCCCTCACTGCTCCCACTCCATCACGCGATGTGGTAAATGCACCCAAGACCCAGAGCCAGCTGCCCAGGCAGAGGCACAACGCTATGAGGGACATCACTGCCCGAAAAACCAGATCCTGCTTTGCTTGGTGAAAGCCAGTAAGTCCCCTGAAAAGAGAGAGTGCTGTGTTTGGGCTGGTGCAGAGGAGTATAGGGGGAAGGAAGGGACCAAGACAACGTAAAAGACAGCGCAGGGCAGAAATCAAGCAACATTTAGTTATCCATCCATGCCTGTAGCATGTGACTCACCAACAGTCCCTGGAGTTTATGCAATACACCTGCACTTGAGAATAAACCAAACTCCTTCAAAATCACCCTCTCGGGAAAAGCCCTGGGAAAATAAGCCATTCCCTAAGACCCTGCAGGTCATCAGGCAGGCACTCCATGGGTGGAGGCAAACTGCCACATGCAAGATCCCTCTGCAATGAACTCTCTTCCAGCAGATAGTCAGGAGCTGGCAAGAGTGCCCCAAAGGTGCCCAACAGCCAGAGGGATCTCTGTGGACCTGACACTACCGGGTATCTAATGCAACAGCAGTACCTGCAGCCAAAGCCGGATGCTAACAGGCATACCTGATGCAATACGCTGAGACCGTACTACACATGTCACCACACAGCTATGTCTGGGTCCCCTCATGGAGGAGGGGGATTAAAGTCATCCAGAAGGGAGGCTGCCAATTCTCTCCTAACAAATCCCCTGTTCACGCCAAGAGGATCACCCAGTACCAAAAGCTATCCCTTCCCATGGCGTTCATGGTACAACAAGATGACCGCCTGCCCCTAGAAAGCAGGAGGTACCATAGCTGGTGAGAGGGAAGGGACAAAGAAACGGGGAAAGCTGGCTGCAACCCATCCAACCAAACAGAAAATGTAGCATCCGCAGAGCACTTCTTGGAGCCACAGAGAAACACATGGCCGCCTTCGCAACATTGCCCCTTTTAGTGTCATTAAAGCACCCACAAGCATTCTCCCAGTTTTGGCACCTTTGGCTTTAGCCTCACCCTCACTGCCAGGAGGAACATCAGCACCTCATCCAGAGGGGGGGAACCAGGTCTGGCTGCTGCAGGTGGAAGAGAAGATGATCCACACCACTGGGCAAACCTCGCATTAAGATGCTGGCACGTGATATGAAAAGGATTTGCTTAATTATCCCATGGTAATTCCCAGTTTTACCCACAGGAGGTCACACTTTGCCAGGCTTATCAGCTTTCCACGCAAGCAGCCCTGCGCAAACGGCATTGCTGTGGGACCAGCAAAGCCACATTTTTACTAGCCCAGTTCAGGGTTTGGCCTAAGCCCCTTCTGCGCATCCTGGCATTCTCTGCTGATGCTCCAGCTGCTCTCCTGTCCACCATACAAGTGCTAGCCTCCTCTCCAAGGCTGTTGGACACCCATATGGACAGCTTTCCTGTGTGATGGTCCATTCCACCCACTCAGCCATTCCCCACTTTCTTTTCTTTTCTTGCTTTCATGTCCCTTCCCAATCCAACCTTCCAGTCCCTCCATTGCCCCTGCCAAAAAGACTCCATTACATCCAGTGCCTAGACCATAACTCTAGCCTGGTTTCATAAGAAAAAGAGAGATATAACTGCATGTACTGGAGAAATTTGTGTTCCAATACACTTCAGGAAAATGAATGCTCAGGTGCAATAGCATCCCCACACAAAGAAATAGTTCAGTATGAGCTCACCCGTTACTAGTCTTCGGAGAATAGAGAGGGAAGCCACCCTCAAGACACAAACCCATAGGAAAACAGGCTTCACTGAACAGTGCACTTCTGGAACTACTTATTTCACGCCACATGAAAGTTCTCAAAACTCAGGGAAGTTGTTGATTGGCAGCCCTATAAACTAATATTCTTCATTTATCCCTAGAAAGCCCTTGCAGGCTCATTGCCCTCAGTGCCCAGGGGGTCACTGGATCTTGCTCTTTATTTGAGCCGCTGCAGGGTTTCGTACTTAGAGCCTTAGCATTCCTTGGCTTCTGTAAAGCTGCCAGCAATGAACACCCTCTTCCAGGAAGAAAAGTAGATGCATTCAATCATGTTTTCCATCAGCCGTCAACCACCTAGTCAAGCATAGTTTTCACCCTCTCTCATATAGTCACAGACAGTCCAACAGCCTGAGTACAGGCTAATGAGGATTATTCATATGGCCACGCAGTCTCCAAGGTTTTAAGACAGCACACAGCATCCACTCTGTCCACATCATCTGCCATTTTTTCAACCTCTACTAGTCCATGGAGTGCCGTCTCCTTTTATCCTGCATCACATCCCGGATATCCCGCATTGACCTTATCCCTGTGCAGGGCTCTGCCTCCTTGAACACCATCCCTTATGGCACCTGGATTACTGGAATGGTAGAACCATCAGGCAATGTAGAGACTTTGATGACAAAAGTGTCACCGTTATACTCCTAAAATATCTCTTGAGAGTGTACCGCTGAGCATTCAATTACTTCCACTTTCTGAACACTGAGAACAATTCTTTGGCTAAAGGGTATGTTCAGTTCAAATCATGGTTCACACTTCAGCAGAGAAATTCCTGAAGTCCAATCCATCTCCCTGTGCCTGGTCTCGCTTTTCTAATGCCTGTCAATTCCCAGCTTTGTTCGCACCATGTGAACACCTTCTCTCTGCCTCAGTTTCCCTGGAGAAACACGGGAATACCAGCACTGCTTTACCTCAGAGGGGCACCATGAGCCCAAACATACAGACTACACAGGACCCACATACTACAGTGAAAGGGTGCTATAAATACTGAAGACAGATGGAAGCTTTTCATCTTCCTACAAAATCTTATCAAATACTGCCCACACTTATCTGTGTTCCCACACCTCTCCATCTACTTTCATCCTCTTCTAAACCTGCTTTCCTTGCTAGCTCAACTTCACTTGGCATAGAGAACATAATCCTTTCCATGTGTGCAAGTGCCCTCTAGGACCCTACAGAACCGAACAGAAGTGAATGTAAAATAATGCATTATATTTCCAACTTACATTTGGATAACAAATCATTTCTCAGCACAGCTTCTGGAAATGGCTCTATCATGTGCTTCTGCGACACGAGTTCTTTGCTCTCCACAGCAGTATCAGCCAGTCACAAGGAACCCCTGAAGGAAGCACATATTAACAGGTCTGCTTAGTGCTTTCAACCAGTTACGAGCTTAGCCATTCTTTGAAAGCGGTGGGACTGCCCTGCCTTCTGAAGCACTAGCCACTGTCAGAGGCAGGGTACCCAGCACTGTCTGTCACCACGGTGCCCGAGACCCTACTAGCCATTTGTCCCTGGCACCATGGCTGCTGTGTCTATCTTGCTTCTGATCACTGCCCAGTAGCTTTAAGATAAGTATGAAAAATCCTCTTAAGACCCCGTTTAAAATCCAGCTGCAATGGCTACAACTCCTCTTTGTGTTTTATGTTTCATTATCATATCTTGTACTTTCCTTGTGGTCTTTTGTGGTTTCTTTTAGACTGTAAACCTTCTGGGTAAGGGATTTGTTATCTGTTTGGCAAGAGCCTGCATTACCAAGCTGTGTACATTTACAACACCATGTAAAAGATTAGTACTTTATTGGTCACTTAAGCATTCCTAGTTAATAATCTTTAATGTGGCAGTTATTTATCCAGTCGTAAACAGAACACTGCTGCCAAGTCAAGTCAAATAAACACTATGGAAGTCCTTCATCTTTAAAATGAACCCATTTCTGTCCCGGCCATTTCAGGTTTCGCAAAAAACCAGTCACTTTGTTACTGAGCACAAAACTTTTCAGATCTTAAAGTGTTCTTAAAGCAACAATTGTATCCAATATTTGCGCTGAGCTTTTCACCTGAAGCCTCTGCGAGGCTGGTGAACCGTGCAGTCTCCAGTGCAGAAACACAAGCCCAAGGCCTCCTCACCCAACGCTGCCGCGCCCAACAGCCCTGCCTG
>NW_008794125.1:257245-303786 GCF_000699145.1 Aptenodytes forsteri | reverse complement strand
TTACCGGTGGCACCTCCGGGAGCTGTCGGTGTCCGAAGGAGCTGGCGCTGTCCCCTCCTCCCTGCTGCGGGCCGCCCTTGGGAGGCTTCGGATTTAGCCTTTTAGTCTGTTCCAGTGCGTGGAGACTCTCGAAGGCGTTTAAATGGCTGGTGGGCGCCTCTTGGCGTGCGTGCGCAAGTCAACGCTCGCTGCTGCTACGCTGGCTTTTTCTGCAAAATATGTCGAGACCTGGGAATGAGGCAAAGACGGATCCCTGATTACTGGTAACGCTCACCCAAATACTCACAGTTTACACTTACTCTGCCAGCTGGTCCCAACTAAAGGGGCAGTTTATATTCGCGTGAAGAGCTCTCTAAACCCAAAGCTTGTGTTCTGCAGCATCTTCCTTGAATATTTTAAAATTTCTATCGCGAAAGTAAAATTTCGTAATGAGTTTATTTTCACGTTGGTCTTTACCTAGGAACTGCTCTCTGAAACATATATATGCATATACAGCACGTCCTTAAGTGGACGATTGCTGTTGGGATACTGGGGCTGCCAGAATGTTACCCAACTGAACGCCGGATTTAGGGTGCCCACTAGAACTTGCCAAAATTTTCTTCGTCCTTTCTGGGCCTGTGAACGGGAGAGCGGGTAGCCGAGTGGATGCAGTATGCTTAGTTGACTCCAGCCCCAGGCGTTGTCCGAGGGCAGCAGGAGGGATGGTATCTTGCAGGTGCTGTGTAGCTGTGATAAGAGGGAAGTGGGTGGTCCTGTGTCGAACTGTATTATCTTAAACCCCTGCACGTTTATGTCCAATTCCTACAGGAAGCTGGAGCATCTGAAAGCTTTTCTGGCTTACAGGAAATCCCAGTAGGATTGTCAGAGCATCCAGGAATACCCGGAGCACAGAAATGACATGGGTCACACCTAGGGCTCTGTATTACCAGAAAAGGGAATTCCCTGTTGTTAGAATTTCCTTCTTTGTGCAATCGCTAACAGACTGTGTTGCAAAAGACCTCTCTAAGATAGTTACTTTGCAGGAACAGCACTGATAACTCGAATCCAAGGACTCCAGCAACATTTTATGTTAGCTCTTTGTTGCTTCCAAGCAATACATGATACTTATGTCCTTTGTAATTTGCAAAATGGCTGAGGATAGTATTGCACAGTAATTAGCTACTGGGAATCTTTGTACTGAATGTCTTTTCTGTCATTAATATTTGAAAGTTTGCAGCTGTTCCTGCAAGCTAGAATTTGAACGCAAGGGAAAGCAGCTTTCTGCTTCTCTTTTTTGCTGTTAATAATTAAATGCTGCCAAGTAAATGTTTCTAACAGGCTATCTGTGGGACCCATCACATATTTAAGTGCCTCTGCTCTTCCCAGCTCTCTCCTTTTATTGCGACCTTTGTTTTCTCCCCTTGGTTGTCTTTGCTTCTTCATTCTGTTAATTTGAAATCTTGAAAGAGCCTCCTTCCCCTGATTAGCCTTGTCATTTGGACTGTAAAGAAAACTGAAAAGGAAAGCAATTCCTGCACTAAAATTACCCTGTCCATAAATTTAAGGCAAGCAAGCAAAGCAAACCAGTCCACACTGCACATGTCTCTCACCATCTCCGACACCAAGGTTATTGCAATCTGATAATACTACTCTGGCATTTGTTTAGATCATAAGTGCCTTTGCTTCAGTGCTGAAGCCGGATAGAGTTAGTGACAAGCAAATTATTGGCAACAGACCATGAATTTAGTCCTTGCTATTCTTCTAGCCCTTTAGAATATACCCTGCTCTGCCTGTTAGGTTGGAGAGGCCATTAAAAGTGCTTGTGTTAGGCTGTATGGATGCATGCTCAGAAGCAGATAGATGTATGTTAACACTCAAAATAGATAAACTGTATTAATGGTATGAAAGAAAAATAGCTGTTTATATTCCATCTATACATCGCCTTGAATTGTGACTGAGAACTAAAGAACTAAAATTTCTTTTAAATGTCTGCTCGTTTGGGGATGCCTTTATTGTCAGGTTTGATTGCAATATTCTGACACGTTTGCATGGTGTGTGACTTGAGGGGGGTGCGCGCAGTGGAGTTTGTCTAAGTAATGCTAGTCTTTAGCCATTTACTCCTTTTGTACTTGACCAGGCAGTCACGCGACCTTTCTGATATAAAAATAGACAGACCTAATTGCACTATATTAATGATTTACTTGCTTGGAGTCCATGTGTATTGGTGGGAGTACATGCTGGAGATGTCCAGCTGTGGAATCAACTGTTTTAAATTCTCTAAGATTAATATATAAAAGTGCCTGTATCTGTGGTGTTCGCACTCTTAGGCTTTACTGTATCTCATTTGTTCTCCTCTTGCTTAAACTTCTAAAGTTACAGGGCAATTACCTGAGCTTTCAGACATGTTGCGAAAGACCATGTGTTGTTGATTCCCACTGTCTCAGGAAAGAGAAGAAATCTCGTGTCTGTATTAGTGCCTGTGTCTGTATTAATGAGCATGCTTAATTGTGCTTGGATTATATGCAGCTACATTATGTTAGCAAATAGGTGTAACTTTGGTGTAGCTACACCAACACTGGATTATTTTGTTACGTTTTTCAGGGGGAAACAACTTGAGGGAGAAATAACTCGTACGCATTGTTGTTGTAATGTCTATTTTGCAGGAAACTAGAACTGGATTATTTCAAAATCTGCTAAGCTGAATATCATTCGTTTGAAAAGAAAAATAATGCTCATCAGATTAGTTCAAACTTTTCTACCTAATAGGACAAGGGCCTGGTATATCAACCCTCAGCAGGTCAGCTGATCTAAACCCATACTCCATTGCATATCTTCAGAATACAGTTACTTTTGTTTCAGAACTGGGGATGTAAATACTGTAAGCTGCAGAGCTGGTATTCTAAAATCCCCTACCTGTGCAGCAAGTTCCTGTTAGTCGTAGGAAGAGAGACGCTCTCCAAAGATTGCCTATGTAATGCAGAATTTTGTACTTCCTGTAGAAAAGGGGGGGGGGGGAACACAGCAGTCAGCTACAATGAGAATATTAGCTAAAAGTATTTATGACAAAGATGTCACGAGTAGTAATCCTGCTTGTGGTTTTAGAGACTAAAATGAGTTGTTTATGCTGTAAGCACTTTAATAATGTGGTTAATTAGCTGCTCTTCCCTGTTGTGAGGATATTTGTCCCCATGTTCTCTATACTGCAATTGCAAGTATGAAGGTTGGAAGCCATGCAGCACTTTAATAATGTGGTTAATTAGCTGCTCTTCCCTGTTGTGAGGATATTTGTCCCATGTTCTCTATACTGCAATTGCAAGTATGAAGGTTGGAAGCCATGCAGAGTGCAGGCAGCTTTTTTTTTTTTTTCTTTTTAAAGGTATGGAGGCCAGTGGTGCACCTGATGCATTGGTGCACCATCCTGGTGCATGGATGTTGCCCAATGCATTGTTTAAAAAAACAGTCTAATTTTTTATTTTTTTCCCCCCACCCAGGCCCGGCAGAAGGGAGTAAGTCATAAGAAGATCTATACAAGGACAAGTTGGAAGGTAAGGATTAATAAAAGCACTTCAGTCTGGGGAGTGGAGGACTGTTGGGGTTCTTCGTTTTGTTTGGGGTTTTTTTGGTAATATCTTCACTGTATACAAAAAATGTTTGCTTTATAATCTGGTTCTATGCAGAGACAAGATTCCTGCTCCTGCTTTATGTTTCAATATTCCTGTAAGCCCTCTCCTCCAGTTGAGAGACTTTGAATCCATTGCCCAGTGCAGTGACACTTGACAGAGGAGTAGGCATGTCAGGTATGTTAAGTCCCTTTAGGTTTACTCAGAACAAGCACATGGCTAAAGAACACCATCAACAGCAAAGCCTCTTCTTATATATCCTGTGCTCTGGCCCCTTAACTATCTTTAACGGCCTTCTAACAGGGCTAGTCTTCCCAAAGTTTTTCCCCTCTAGTAAGACTAGAGATTAGCAATATACACTAATAGTAAGATTATAAACTCAGCAGCCGATCTGTTGTTATAAATGCCCTTTATTTTAAAATCATAATCAAAATAATGCAGGACTAGTTTGGGATTCTACATTGATTAGTTTTTCATTATGAAATGCTGTTTCTGTACTTTTGCTGCTGCAGAGGTGGTGTTTGTTGCTACTCTTTGATTTTTAATAGCGCATAACTTTGGAAAGACTACAGAAATAAGTATCAAAATTAAGTGATATATTGTTCAAGTTCCCTGAAATGCAACTGCTGGCATTCTGCCTGAGATTAGGTCCTCCTTTAATTGTAAAGTGTATTTGGAACTGGCTCGATGTTGGTGTCTGAACTCTCTCTTGTGTGTAGGATAATCTGCCCTTTGGTTCAGGAGATGAGTAATCCATTATCAAGGATACCAGATTATTGAAGCTTTTCTTCTGAGCAATCCTGGGGGAAGGGGGAAAACCTGTACGGTTTTGCAGAGCTGGAAGAAAATAAATTCTGTATAAAATGACAGCTTTAACTTTGTAAATTTTATATGCTCATCTTACTGTAAATCAGCTTTTGTTTTCCACAAGAAAACTTCTACACCCTTAGCACTTAGTGCAGAGAATAATGAAATAGTCTGAGATTATAAGATTTTCCTACCCCATTTTTAGCTGCTGGCTGAAATTATGGGAGCACAAAACTTACCCTGGAATAAACAAGATCTAGTGATAACTGCTGGTGTGAATAGAGTGTCCCTCCCCATTCGCTTACTACAGAGGCAAGGAGTGCACGCAGCAATTTCCATAGGCTCACTACGAGAGTAAGGACTTGTGTGCTCAATTAGACCAGAGTTACTGGTTCATCCGCCCATTATCTATTTAGGTATACCTTAAGATCTCCAGCACTGCCAGGTTAAGGCTTTGTATATTCATAAATTGCACTGGGAGGTCTTGAATCAATATAAACATGTCCTATCAGTTAATTTAACAGAAGAATTAAATTGGCGTAAGTATCCACACTGATACTTGTACTGCTTTGATTAAATTGTCTTTCTGTTTTGTTTTAAAGGTGATGTGGGGAAATGGAGCGTTGGCCTATTTCCTTAACAGACTTTAAATGGCACAGTTCATATTTTGAAACTTTTGCAAGAGAGAATGTACAACATTCATCTGTGTGGACATGTTTTTGATAAATGTGAATATTGTGAAGAATCTGAATATGATCATTAGTTTTAAAAAACGTTATGTATATTTGTCTATATGTTGTATATATAAAATATGTATATGTACATGCAAGTATATATGCAATCTGTTTTGTGTGCATATGTATATATATTTGAATGACAAGTATATTTGTATTGACAAGGTACGGGCTGAGACTGTGATGAGCTAGTTCTGCTTGTACATCACTTGAACAACAAAGGCTTCCCTGTAGCCTGCATATAAGGCTCCGGATTCTACCTGGCCCAGCCTAGCAGGCGTATTGTTAAATCCTACACAGAAAAGGCTACTGTTTTATGGAACAGAAGGATAAAACAAACAAAAAAAAACCAGTTACAGTATGGTATAGATCATGACTTGGAGAGTGCTGAGGTTGTCTGTGGGAAAGTGTATGGGTCTCTGTAAAAAGGTGTGCTCATCTCCATAAAGCAGCTTGCGTTCTCTTTCTCAGTGTGATACTAACTGTGGCAGTCGGAGGCCAGGGGCCTCCTGTTAGCTGGGAGGCTTGTTACGTTGTAGTCAGGCTGCATTAGTTTTGGGACCTGCAGTGGTTGCAGTTTGGGATGCTAAGTGTTCAGGCAGCTTAGCGGTTGCAGAGGTGCGCTGTCATGTAAAGACCGGCCCAGAGTAGAAACCAAACGCTTCATAGAGAAAACTCCTGGATGTGCTGTTGTGATATTTGGTCACAAAAACTATTGAAAAGGTGTAATCACATACTGTTGAAACTGGTCGGACAGTGGGAGGAACAGGTCTAGGAGGTATGTGCTCTTTAACCTCTGAGTGGTTTTCTCATACTAATAAACCCATAAACATTGCCACTGTGTGTGAAATGCTTCTTGGCAAACGTCTCTCTTAGATACCAGAAAAGGTCACACCTAAGATTGTGTCTTCTACTTGTAAAAACCTACGTGTGTTTCCATTCATGCTGTCAGCTGCTGTTCTGGACCTAAAGAAACTCTGAACACATAAGAAATAAAACATGGTTACATCTACTCCTGTAGAGAAGGTTTAGATAGGAGGAAAAGAAATAAATCTGTTCAACATAAACAAATGCAGACATTATGTCTAAGAGGAGAACGTTTCAAAGCACGTATGTTTAAAGATGTTTTTCTGCCAGTAAATGTTTGTAGTGGAGAGAGATCTAGAGGTGATAGGCATCAAACTGACAGAGAGCATTCAATGCAAGAGAGCAGGAAAATGGATTGTTTTATTGCATATGGTGCTGTCGGAGCTTTCCACTGGCAGTTACACTGCATCTTTAGTTGTACATAGTAGACTGTACTTCCAAATGGAGAAAGATACTAACTGAGGTGTTTAGGGAAAGGAAAAAAAAAAAAGATTGGAGACTGAAGATTGCATGTTCAGTGTAAAATTTTTATCAGAGACAGTTTGCTGTTGAAGGAAGACCTGTTTCTAGTTACTTCAGTTTTTGAAACAAAGGGAAGAAGAATAATTAGCACAGTGTGAGGGATTTTTTCATTCTTACAATTTGGAAGAAACCAGAAGGAAAAAACAGTCAATATAGCAGGAAAATTGTGTTGATTTTTCTGCGCTGCTTTGACAGATTTTTTTTTTAAATTGATTTTTTTTAATACATCATGTAAAATAGTTCTGCTGCTTAAATGCAGTTTTCTTCTGGTTTTGGGGGGAAAAAAGATAGGAATTATCCTCTCTTTAATTTTACTAGTTGTTCCTTGGGTTTTTTTAATGACATGGGCAGGACAGAAAGCTCCTGATCTATGTCTTTGATAACATTTACCATCCAGTATCCTCTTACAATGCTCTGTTCTTTAGCCTTTTTCATCCTTTGTGGAACCATTAACCATTTCTTTTCTCTTCCGTTTTTTCAACAAGAGTGTTTTGGGGTTTTTTCCAGACTTCTATCTTGTTTGGTTTTTGTGTGTTTATTTTGTACCTCTGTGGAATCTTAATGATCAGTACAGCTCACAGGATCAACAGTGGTTGAGTATTAGAAGTGCTTGTGTCATCCCAGGGCAGGGCATGGGAGGGAGAGGGTGCTGCTTTCTATTGAAGTGCTTGCAGATATAAGGCATACACATTCTCCTAAATATAAGCTACTGTCATTTAAGTGGCCAGCAGTGAAGAGCTCATTGTGTGTCTGAACTTTTGACTGTAATAAAGTACACGATAGATTAATCACAGATAATTTAAAGACCCTGTTTAAGAAGACAATAGTACTTTCCTAAGAATGAAAGCATGGGATTCTAGGACAAACCATGTGTGACTGTACTTCGTATGCAATATCCCAAGAGAAATCATCTAGATGCCTAAAATGAATTGCCCTATAGTGTACTCTTCTATCAGGCCTTTATCAGTTACTCAGGAAAGTGAGAGGTTTCTAGACTCTGTCCCAAAAGAATATCAAAAAACAGCAGGGAGCAGCTAACTAATCCCCTGTTGTTATTGGTAAACTCCTATTAGAACATTATCCAGAATTGTATTCCTGGAGCCCAGCTGGTGCTGTACACAGTGCCCAGGGCAAATCGTAAAGAGATCAAACTGCATTTAACCTTGTTAAAGCAATCCATCGAACTCTCTGTGCTCTGCCGAAAAGGATCATCACTCCAGAATGCATCAATGTGGTCCAAATTGCTGTCCTACACAAGATGAGCTGGTTGTGTTCAGCTTGTTCTAGTGCTAAATGGAGTGCTTAATTTTGGCTCTGATGCATACGTTGTCCTCAGTGATGTGTGGCATAGGGAGTAATGTAAACTTCCTATGGAAGCTGTAAACATGACAAAACATGCTTCTGATCAGGAGGTGTTTGGGGGAAGGGGGGACGGCACTGTGGTGTCCAGTCTTGTTTCCAGATCCATGTAGCAGAGATGTCAAGGTATGCTGCTGTAAGTCTGGGCTTGGGGAAAACTGCAGGATGCACTGAAGTACTCGGGGAGGAGACAGTAACTGTCTGCTAGTTGTCTTTTATTCTGCAGTTATTACTGTCCTGCTGTGTTGCTTTGTTCTTCTGTCAGATTCTTTGGTGTATGAAGCAAACATCTCAGACGTGATTGAGTATTCCTCAAGGATGGGAAATCATCTACTCAGAGTTTTGGGTTTAATTTTCTCTTACTGGGATGAAGACTAATAGCTAGCAGTCTTGAGGAAGCAGTTCTCATTATCTGTTCATGTGCCTTCTGCACGCGTTAGTTTAACGAGGTTATGAAAGAGAGTAGACTTGGGTCTTTTCCCTGGCTACATCACTGCTCAACAGTATAAACAGCAAACGATATGCTGCAGGTCTGGGAGTCTAGCATTAGTCTTGATTTGTAGAGCAGTAAAAGAAAATATTTGCTTTCTGTTAGCACGTTATAAAAATGCATGCCAAAATTTTGGTTGTCGGTATCTAGCTGTGTCTGTACAGTACATAGCAAATAACTGAATCAAAGGTGTTTAACTGTCCATGGTTAAGATGAAAAATGTTATTTTCCAAGTTTGGGTTTCTTGTTATAAAGCAGCTACACTAGATTTGAGTGAAGTGTCTTAATAAGCTATTAATCTGTAGTCAAACTTTCAGAACACAAAGTTGCAAGTATACCTAAATGGAATAGGGGACAAGGTTTTCCTGATTAATTATAATTTGTTTTTTTAGGCAACTTTCCTGTGTTTGTTAAAAGCAATATCAAATCACATAATCTCAGGTTTTAACCAAAGCTGAAATTTATTTTTAAAAAGTTTAGAATGTAAATATTTCACTACTGTGGAGTACTGCGTGTACTCTGGATTTGAAAGAAATAATTGTCCTCTGGGTTAGTTGTACTTCAGATATTTCAGTTTGCTAATTCCTGCATTTTGGAAAGCAAAAAAAATTATTAAAGTTGGCCCTAGCCGTGTTATCTTTAGTAAAATTGTAGCCCTATATTCCCCTTAATGAAGGTACGTCATAATTCAAATCTTGTTTTTTCCTGCTGATGTATTTTTAGACACTTTCATAGAATTTTTCTTCACAGGCTTGACTGTCACACTTGGCTTCACTGCTGTATATTTTATACAAATTCAGCGCAATTTTCAGCTGTCTTCTGAAAATAGCCCAAATTACAATGGGAAGATCTAAGGGAATGGAATGGAAAATGTGGCTAGACTAGCAAGCTAAATATTTCCTAAAAATTTAGTCACTGACTTGAAATCATGCTAGTTCCAGTTACCATGGTCATTGCTTGGTTTTGAATTGTAACGATTACTTGCTTGCTTCATAGTTTAAACTTAACCTTGAAAAATCTTTTGCCTGTTCTGCAGCCATTTTTGGCATATCTTCAATGTGCATTTTTCTTCCTCTCACTTGTGTTAAGCTAAATATTTCCTAAAAATTTAGTCACTGACTTGAAATCATGCTAGTTCCAGTTACCATGGTCATTGCTTGGTTTTGAATTGTAACGATTACTTGCTTGCTTCATAGTTTAAACTTAACCTTGAAAAATCTTTTGCCTGTTCTGCAGCCATTTTTGGCATATCTTCAATGTGCATTTTTCTACCTCTCACTTGTGTGGTTTTTGGGTTTGTTTTTTTTTCTATTGCACTTAACTGAAGAGCTCCAGTATAGACCAATAGATCTAACAATCTCAAAATTGTGTGGCAGTTACTAAGAAAAAAGCTTTTTCTCCTGGTTCCGTTCTTCTGTGTTAATTCCTACTATTTTGTAAAAGTCAGTCTGATCAGAAAGAATAATGGCTGCTTCCCCTTAAATAAGGTATACATAACTTTCAAGCCTTGTCGTTGTTATGAGTAATGTAATTTTTTTGCTAATTTTTACAATCCCTTTATAGTTCTGTTCTGACAGGTACTTGAAGGCATTTCAGTTCTGTGCAGTTCAGGTGCTGATCCATCCTGTTGTCCCCATGTCCAGGTAGAGGACACTTAGCATCGTGTTATGGTAACTTCTCTAAAGTTACTTTAGCAAGAGGGAAAGCGGTTTGTTGCAATACGGAGATATAAGTGGGTGTCTCTGCCTGCCTTTAACCATATCTTTATACAAACATTACATTCTGAAATGTTTTTTCTCTTCTGCCTGTGTCTTGCCCCTTCTTTATATGTGAAAGCTAGGTAGTTTAGGTGAAGATGGGACTTGGACACAGATATGCACTACTCCTTAACTGACACCCCAGCCTTTGGTCCCTCCGAATATAACAGTTTGTACTGCCTGCTTGCTCCCTTGCAGTAGGAGAGATGGGTAGGGTACAGCCCCAACTAGCTAGCCCTTTGCCACTGAATGCGAGACAGCTTTTGTCTCCTCTTCCCACCAGCTCAAAGTTAAACGTTGCTCTTTACATGGTTGCCAGAATAGAGAGAACTTGCCCGGAGGGAGGGATGGAGGAAGATTCGGAAGGAGTGGGAGGAGGACATGAAGGCTGGCTGGAATTTTCCTAAGATTTCTTGGGCTCTTCTCCTTTGGCAAGTAAATACTCCCCATTCGAGGCGTGCAGGCTTACAGTAGCTGTTGGCACAGTGTCAGGAGCTATGCACCATTACACTGAAGCACACTAATTCTGTTGGTTTTGCAAGCACAGTTGAGAGCTGGTCATGCTCTGGCAACCTTGACAATGGCCATTTGCTTTGCTGTCATTTTTTCTTGCAGCATCTAGAGCCTTGAAAAGCATAAGCAGCCAGACCTACTTGCAGACCCAGCAGATTTATCCCAGCCAAAGTATGTATAAGACTATAAGCTCAAATCAAAAGTTCTGGCAGTCTGACTTCCATCCTCTAGCCACGGACTTCAGTGAGCTTGCTGAGGAGCGCATACTCATCAAATTCATTAGTTTCTGGAATCGGCAGTAACTTCCGGAGGGAAAAATGACTGTTTGATGCAACCTCTAAATACGCCCGTGCCTCTGAATGATAGAAAATAAGACAGGAAAGAGTAAGGAGGAGGGAGAAGAAAGTTTACAGGAAGAAGGACAGCTGAGATGTAACTCTCAGTAGTTGTCTCATATAGAGACACCTTGTCTCATAGACAACTCATATAGAGTTGTCTCAGTAGACAACTCTCAGAAGTTGTCTCATATGATGGACATTTTACTTAACCCTCCCTAATATAAATATAAGCAGCTCCCAAGGGATGATGGCAGAAGGAGGAAGCTGTTGCATAGTGGAGACTCCAGCAAGCACAAGATAGTAATAGTTTCTATACTGAAGTGACAATGAACAGAATGGTTCATCTCTCCGTGCTTTGGTCACTGCTAACTAGGATTAAATTTCTCTTCTCCACAAGGATCTTATTCTAAGATTTGAATTAAAGATAATGAGTTTCCCTATGATTCCCAGGTGGAGAATGACAGAAAAATGTTAACTTCCACGGAGCTGACATTGACTCTGCGGTGGACTGGTATCCTACCGTTACTGTCTTTGCATATCCTGAAGACACGCTCTCAGCTCATACTGAGAGGCATCATTTCCGAACATTGTAAGATATCTCACTTTCAGAACTGAAGTCGGGGCAATGTATTGTCTCCTTTAATTACAGTCTGCAAATTAGTTTCAAATGTGGAAGAATACAACAAAAAGAAACGGTGAGCATTTCTGTATTGCTCTTACATTGTACAAAGATGACTCAAAAAGAATCTTATTTTTATTTAAAAAAAAAGTAAATATTTGGTAGAGAAGAGCCATTCAAAAGCCTTCTCTGAAAGGCTCCTGTGTGTTGCTGCCAACCTTTTAAAAGAGGAGTTAAATTTTGGAGTTTCAGTATGTGATTCCAAAATACCCAGATTAATATTTAGTCAGAGTCTAAAACTGTCTGAATTAAAAGTATGGCTGTCCGAGCTAATGCTAATTTTATGTTTACGAACTTCTGTCTACTTGAGGCAAAATGTTTGTTTTACTTTCCTGTAGTGAAGTAGGGAGGATGAGTTGTCTGTCTTAATGGTGTATCTACCTTATGAGTGTCAAATCATTTTAATGCACCTGTTGTACGAAAGACCATGCTGATAAATGTCAAGTTCCATGCATTCTCCAGTCTGACACAGGAATGACTAAGGGTTCTTTGGAAGCATTTCGGTAACTGTTTTTGTTGATTTAACCTTGCTGCATAATGTCTTAATTGTACAAAACAGTTTTATAGGCCTGTTGCGTTTTATAGGGATTATCTGCCTTTGCAGAGTGTGCAGCATCAACGGCCATGTGCTTCCTAGCTTTAATCTGGCACTGAGGACACGCCGGCAGAGATGTTCTAGCACTGGGCAAACCTGTTGCCTGCTGTTATTAGTGCATTTTACTGTATCTCCCCTTCTACTTTTGCACTGTCTTAATTAAAGCTGATTCAGGTATGGCCATTAGTGGTTGCAGTCATGCTGTCTGCTGGGACACAGGTGTACTTTAAAGCTGGAGCCAACTGGTAGATCATGTAAATATGTGGTTTGAGGAACTAGAGGCCAAAACCCAATCTTTCAGCTCCTGATGCTATTGCAGTGGTGTGTGTTTTTAAAATCTTCTAATGTTGGTGATAGCAGGCCCTCTAGAGGGTGATTTGATCATAGAAGCGTGTGCAAGGTCAGGACCAGAAGTCCAGTGCAGTACTCGAGAGAATTAAGAAGCAATTTCATGAAGCTGTTTTCGGCTGACGTGAGCCTGTACTGCAATCAGAAGGGGTGGTTCTGTCTTGCACTCATCTTTGTTCTGGGACTAAAGTTGATCTGGCTGACAGCTGTGCATCTTGCTTACCCAATGGGAAAGAAAAATTGTACCAGATTAACAAGCTAATCTCAGTGACTGTGTGGCCACACGAGTGCTAGTACCAGCACGAAGAAATGACTAAGAACACATGGCTGTGGCTAGCGGGAGGTTAGCATCTCTTGTCACTGGCCACGCAGTCTTAGAACAGTGTAAGCTGCTCATGAGACTGCATCCTTGTAGTATAAATAACAGTTACATCCCCAGAGAATTAGGAAGAGAGATTGCAAATTGAACAGACTTTGCAATGGATATTTTTGAAATGGGAGGCTTCTGTTCTCTAAGTGAGAAGTTAACATAAAGGTCCATGCCTCAGCTTGGACCTTCAGTTAGGGAAATTAACTTCCTGTGGAGATGTCCTCGGAATCAACCTCTTGGCTGGCCATTGATAAATTACTTCAGTATGAGTTATTGACAGAATAGAAGTAAGGTTTGGCTTAAAAATAAAAAGACACGTACCTTTAACTTTCTTTGCTTTAGAAAATGGTTTTGGCATTGCAGGAACAAGTTGAATGTACGTGTGTGTTCCTAAAGAAAATGGGGAGATTACCTGTTGCTCAAGCCTCTATTTTTTTACTTTTCCTTTTGCAGGAAAAGCTGCAAGTCATTTAATGACCAGATAAGTCTCCATTCTCATGATTTATCTGATATGCTTCTCCTGGAGCCATGGATGAATACAACCGCTTTGTGGATTGGGACAAAATGGATGTTACTGTCCAGAGCCAGGATGCGAAGGAGCTAACCTGCACGGAGTTCCAGGAGCTCAAGCAGCTGGCCCGGCAAGGCTACTGGGCCAAGAACCACTCTCTGAGAGCCAAAGTGTACCACAGACTAATTAGCAATATCCCGTGCCGCACAGTGACCCCAGATGCAAATGTGTACCGGGACATTATTGTGAAGATTGTTGGAAAACGTAACAGTAGCTCCCTTCCATTACCAGAGTTTGTGGATAACAGCCTGGTCCCCACATACTGCTTGAATGCGGAAGGCATCGGGGCAGTCAGGAAGATTATATTGTGCATTGCGAATCAGTTCCCAGACATATCATTTTGCCCAGCACTGCCTTCTGTGATAGCTTTGCTCCTCCACTACAGCAGAGATGAGGCAGAGTGCTTTGAACAGGTTTGTCGCATCCTTGCTTGCAATGACCCATCTAAGCGGCTCATTGATCAGACGTTCTTAGCTTTTGAGTCCTCCTGCATGACCTTTGGTGACCTGGTTAACAAGTACTGTCAGGCGGCACATAAGCTGATGGTGGCAGTGTCCGAGGATGTGTTGGAGGTATACTCTGACTGGCAACGGTGGCTCTTTGGAGAACTGCCTATGGTGTACATTGCTCGGGTCTTTGATGTGTTTCTGGTGGAGGGCTACAAAGTTCTCTATCGTGTTGCGCTGGCTCTTCTGAAATTTTTTCACAAAGTCAGAGCTGGGCAGCCCATGGAGTCTGACAGCATACAGCAGGACATTCGAGCTTTTGTGAGAGACATTGCCAAGTCGGTGTCTCCAGAGAGGCTTTTGGAAAAAGCCTTTGCTATCCGCCTCTTCTCGCGGAAGGAGATCCAGCTTCTGCAGATGGCCAATGAGAAGGCTTTGCAGCAGAAGGGCATCACGGTCAAACAGAAAAGGTAGGGCTCTCACTACAGGTAGCCTGAGTGATCTCGTGAGTTTTCCCAGCGTGATGAGCAGTCAGCCAGCCCTGAGTGGCTACTGGTGGGGAAGAAGAGCTCTGCTGGTACATGCTGGTATCTCTGCTGATTTTTTTTCTCTGCAGAAAAAGTCAGCAGCCCCAAAATTAAGTATTGCTGGGATTGTAACAAGAAGCATAACTGAATGTTATGATACAAGAGAAACAAAGCAGTTTCTCATAGCTTACTCAGTGATGAATTTATAATTACTTTTTACAGGTACATATTAATTGCAAGTATTGTATCTCAACAATGTCTTTCACAAGCTGTTTTTGAACTAAAAGGCATTTTAGCAAAGCTGGAAAAAACACTGATAAATTACTTGGAAGAAAGTACCCAAACAAATGTAAAAATTAATTCTTAAATATGAGATTATTTGTATAAAATGTCAATTTCATGCTGCCCAGTACTGTGAATTCAGCAGTTTCTTTAGTGTAAGTAGGCAAACACTGTCCCAGCTGGGAACCTTTTGCTTAACTCGGGAGTTATTTTAACAGAGCAAGGAAGAAATAAGTCTTAATTACAGGTTACTTATAAAATTAGTTTGACTGCAAGCCTCCTGAAAGTCAAGAGTATAGTAATCATAGGTAGGAGTTGACCTATTTTGTGCCAGGTCCATGTACTATTAGAAATAATGATTTTAAAAGAACCATGGAAGAGAAGAGTGAGGATACTGATCCAAATGATGATTGCATAATCACAATTTCTTTTCAGAAATGAGGGGAGGAAAAGCCAGCTGTAAAACTAGTAAGTGAAATCCTGCTCCAATGTGATAGTAAAAGCCACAATAATAAAAAGCTTAGCTGAAAGACCCCTCCATGTATATAGGAAAGACAAAATTAGCATCTTGCCAAGTGCAAATGTATGTGCAGGTAAATACTGGTGGTGTAGACATGTTCTGTTTCTCCTAAGGCCTTCTGTGACTGCAGAAAACTTCTGCCAACCACTTTTGAAATCTAAGTTTAAGTGTTGAACAGTTTTGTCAGCTGTCCTGACGTCTGAAGGGAGGATGACTTCTAGAAGTCTACTGGGGTCAGTAAGTGTGATATCTAGAACTTGGTATTCTAGAGGGACAGTCTTACATTTTCTCAAAATCTTTAAAAAATCAAAAGGTACCAGCCACCAACGTATTGGGATCTTGCAGCCAATTGTGTTGCTGAGTTAGTCACAGTAGTTGCAAACAGGTATCATTCCATGGTATTGAAAAATATACTTAAGCAGATTTCAGCCTATAAAATAAAGTAAATGTTAGCTGAGCATCATTCATGTGCCCAAATACATGTAAAGTTCCCTTCAGTCTTTTCCAACCGTTTATTTTTAGACTCACTTAGAAAATTTGGTTTACAACTAGCTTGTGCTTTATCTTGCTCATATCTTGGAAGAGACCGCTCTGTCAGTCTCAGATATTTCAAGGCCTTCAGCCACTGGAATGTCACGTCAGGTAGAGTTCAGACCATTGTATCTGGAACTCGCAACCAGAAGTATTAGCTCTTCCAGTGTGTAGCTTTTCTTCCTGTACTGAAGTTCAGAAGAGTTGTAATATCCTTTCTGAGTATATTCTTCAGCAACAGAATGAGAGCTTAAAAAAAAAAATAAAAAAACCAACCGCAAAAAACCCAGAAGCTCCTGCTGTGTTAAATGTTGTAGAGGTGTTCTTGCTCAGAACAACAGTGATGCCTTCAAAGCAAAATACAGTAAATTCGTACCCAAACAATGCCAGTAGTTATTGCCTTACTGGGCAGAGTTACTAGTGAAAAACTTTTATCCTCTCTCGGCTACTTTTCTAAACCTGCTGAAACTTCTCAGTGTCCCCTGGCACCACGGTACTGCTGTGAACTTGGCTCAGTGTAGGCAGATGTGGGTGCTGGAGAAGTGAGCTTTTCTCCAGTGCTCGACAGGATGTGAGTGAGTTCTTTTGTCCAGATGTGTATGGCCTGTGCAAGGAGATGATGAATTTTTTTCCAATCGGATAACTACAAGCAGGTAGCAAAAAAGGGGAAAAAAAAACAGAAATAGGAAATATTTTAACCTGTCTGTTTGTTTGTTTTTTCTCATGCTTGGTGATTTGAATCAAACCTTACTTTGTTTCTCTCCAGGCTCCTTTCATTCACTTTGTCGTGGATGTAGGAAATCACTGATCTTTTCTATCTTTTTTTGTCTTTCTCCTTATACATTTTCCTTCTGTCAATTCCATACCCACTGCACCCCTCCTGTTTGCAGTGTTGCACCTCCCAAAAGGTAGGTTAAAACACTTGAATCTTTGCACTTTGCTTGTTTCTTCTGTCTATGGCCGGTTATTTTTTCAGAGGCTGTCATTATTGCTAATGCTGGGGCAGGAGAAGCAGGGCAGCAATTAGAGCATCCGATTGCTGCGTAACATCTCCTGAATACACTCTTGCAAAGTTAGTTCAAAGCACCTGCAAAGTTGTAAGGTAAGGGATCATGGGCCCAGCTAGTCAACGTAGTGCTTCCATACAGCAATACAAGCCTGTGTTTTCCAGAATGGAAAAGTGTAATGTTAATGGTGGGACAGAAGTCCTTTCTACACTGGAAGAAAAAGTGTTGTTTTTTAAAAACATCTCAAGTAACGTGTCTTCAGAACTGTTAGGTACTGTCCCACATCCAAACCTGATATATGCTGTTGCAATACATGTGAGACATACTCAACTTTTTTTTCTTCTTTGCAAGCTTTCCGCAGTTAATTGGAAAGATGTTGGACTGAATCCAACTTGGCACACTCTTAAAAGTGACTTGTCTCTATTCATACTAGATTAAATTTATTTTTAAGTAGATAGGGGGTTTTTAGAGGCAAGAAGACAGACTATTTTCCTGTGTCAAGGAGGTCAGAGTTACTCAGCCATATAGCATTAATGGTTAATGAAGTCATTCATCAAGTCTTTGCCTGAAAAGCAAATCTTAAAGAACAAAACCCAGTGGATTGTGATACCTGATAAGCAGAGAACTTGGAAAGGAGAAAGATTGCCCTGCGAGTATTAAGTACCACAGATGTATGGGTTTAAATTAATGCCTTTGAGGATCTTCTGGCCTTGTTGCAGGTGCCCTGAGTTAACTTTAGTGAGTGATGCAGACTAACATTTGTACTAATTTATAAAACCAAAATTGGAATTAATTTCCTCATGTTTTCATGTTTGAAAGAATACCTCAAGAGACTTGTCAAAGCATGTTTCATATCATATCCTGTGTGTTGAGGATTTTACCTCTAATAAATCAGCAGGCTGTTAATTCCAGCCAAGCAAATCTTCAAAGTCCGTGCATTATTTTACTGTAGTTACAATGTTCTGAAAGCAGCAGAAAGCCTTGATTTCTGCTAGGAAGCACATAATTTGGGTTTGTGGGGACTTAGGTAGATGCGGGGTGTCTGTTGACACTGATCTCAACACAGGATTAGGCTTCAGGCTTATATACCACATATGGCTTATCTTGCCATTTATGACTGAGAAACAACATACCACTTCTACCACGCATTTATGCCCTAACTGAAATTATAAGGGATTTTAAAGATAATGCAGACCCTGTAAGATTTGACCCAAAGCAAAGTAGAGCAGGAAGATGTAATTCAGTGAGTCATACCTTGGAGTGTGGTATTTGTTGTCTTGGAATACATACAGAGCATATATGCTGTGACAGCTGCTACCACATGTCATCAACGTTGGCTTTATCTTCAGGAACTTTGAGGTCTCTGAAGCACATTGTATTAATGATATAGCTGTAAAAACAACAGTCCTATGAAAATAGCAAATAAGCTGCCTTATTAAACATTTAAATTGTGCTAAGTTGTCATGCTGATCCCAATAAGCCAACATGAAGAATTGAGGAATACAGGTTAGATACTTGTAATTCTAGCTGCAATTTTCTGAGCCACACGCCCCACCCCCCCCAAAAAAAAACACCCTTGTATTTTTGTTAAGCAGCACAGAGTTTGGTTTGATGTAGGTGCAGGCTGTGTATCGACACTGGCCTCAACACAGGATCAGGTCTCAGTCTTAAGCACCTGCAGCTGTGATTTATGACTGGGAAAGAGCAGGTCATTTTATTTGAAATCCTTCAGTCAAGCTACGGTCTAGGTTTTACTAAAACTGAATGGTGACATTAAATATACAATGATTCGCCATGATATTCAAGGGGCAGGAACGGCATGCCTGGAATAGTTTTAAATGGCCAACACAATGGTAAATGCTTTCTAGTAAATCAGAAAGATCTGTTTGTAAAGATGATATTCTACCTACATGGAAAAGTTGTAGGAAGACACAGGGTACTGAAAGTGATGTGTTACTATGAATACTGCTGAACATGGGCTTCGAGTGGGGTCTGGGTAGGAAAGTCCTTAAATCAGCAGTTCATAGTAGCCAGGAGAAGGAACAGGGGCAAAAGAAAAGGTACACTGAGGTTGAGAGCCTTTTAGGAACAAGTACTTTAGTTGCCCAAACAGATCACATAAGTGTGAAAAATGTACAGACCAAGCATATAAATAATTATGAGGCTTGCTTGTTTTGAGGTTTAGTAAGTTTAAAACTGTTTTGATATTTGCTACAAAATCTTAGGCTATTTATCATCATTACTTTTCCTCCAGAAATTCACTGTAATAAACTAGTTGACTGCCCTGAATATTTTTTAGTTCCTTGAATGGGAGAAAAATCTAGTTTCTGATGAACTGAAACCAGGGCTTTGTTTCTCAGCTCTGTTCCGTAGTGCCACCAGTCTTTAGCTGCAGACTGGACAGGACCCGGAGGGCTGAGACCTAAAGTAAGATTCTGAATAAGTGGGTTCAAGTCTTGGCTCATACTTCGCTTCAGCTGATCTCTCCTGGGCCTCAGCTTGCTGTGTTTAAAAGCACAAATAATGTCCTAATCAGTGATACTGTAAGTTTTAAAACCCATTAATAGTTGCAGCTTCCTTAAATAGGTGTCCGTATAAGTTCCTTGCTAATTAAATAGTGCAGGGTAGCAATGCAAATAGTGATTTGGTTCGTTTTGCTAGAGGAAGCAGTAATTTTATTATTATTTTTTTAAGTGACCTAAGGAGTCACTTCATTAGAAATGCTGACATTAAGGCAGCTACAGTTAATTTCAGAAAACATTTCCCAATGTCTCCAAGCAAGCACCACTCTAAAGTACAGTGCAAATGCTGCTGATTTCTTAGTACTACAAGCAAGAAAAATAATAAAAAACTTATAGCTTGTGTGTTTCAGGGAGTGAGCTAAGCTATTCGGATACATGCAGATATGCAGTATTGAGGTCCTCTTTATGTTCCATGAAACTAAGAGGAAAGAAATGTGTAATTGTAAAAAAACAACAAAAAAACCCCAAAACAAAACATCAGAAATTGGCAAATACTTGAAGCTGAACCCTTGCATGCAGAGCAAACTGCCTAAAGCTTCATTTAACTAACGGCTACCCAGTAATTTAGTATCTTGTAAGTTCCCATGTCACTTCCACCATGTACTTGTCTGTCACCCTTGCATTTTAAGTCTTTAACATTGGCCACGGATGCAATAACACTTGTTTAATCCCCAGGCTCTGAGTTTGTGTGCTTATTTAGTCTGAGAAATGAAGGCTGGTTAAGATGATGATGATTATTATTATTATTACCTTCAAGTGTTTAAAAGCCATGAATCAATTCTTATAATTGTATCAGACCCCTCTGGAGGGTATGGGGGTTTGCTTTCCGGTGTGAGTGTCTAGCATTCCTTCATGTTTTCAGGCTCCGTCTGTAACCATGAACCTAGGAACTTCTTTGGTTCTTAATGAAGTGGAAGTCATTGGTAATAACATGTTTCCAGGAGGTGGAACTTTCCAAAAGCTTCAAATATTTGCCTTGGATTAAAATTGCTTAGCCTGGTAATACTGATTCCTCTAAGATTTCTGAGGGGTTTAGGAATTCTCTAATTCCATGGTACAGGCAGGACCTCAGAGGGGGAAAAAGTACTACCTCTTCCTTTCAGATCCTGGCTGTTTCTTTAGGTATTCTGTTCTCTATGCTTAAATACTAGTGCCAGTGAGACTGTCTCAAACAGCAAATATAATTTGATCTATTTAAGGTCATGGTCATCTTAGCTGGCTCACCGTTATGTCCTATATATATATAAAGGTGCAGGCCACAGCTGCCATACAGAGGAATTGCTCCAGGTATTTCAGTAAGTCCAGATCACTACCTCTTGAGGATTATGTTAAACTGCAGTAGTTTATTATCTTCACTAAGTCATGGCTTTCTAATCCCATGGCTGGAGCTCTGAACAATAGCATATCTACTAGGGTCTTTTAGTGTTCAGCTGTCTTTGCATGTTACTGTCCAGTAATCTGAAACTTGTTTTGTTGTTAAATTATTGTTTCTCAATGTTTTGTATTGTATTTCTCAGGCAGAATGTGCACTTAGCGGTTCATGCTGAGAACTTCAAGTCTGAAATTGTCAGTGTGAAAGAGATGCGAGATATCTGGTCATGGATTCCAGAGCGATTTGCACTTTGCCAGCCCCTCTTGCTTTTCACCACCTTGGAACATGGCTGTAGTCTGAGCAGGTAAGGAAAACCTTCCCTGCTCTTCTCTACTGTAGGGCAAAAAGAACAACTGGTGAACTGTTCACTGGATTGACAAAAAGGCCATGCCTAGTCAGAACTTGATCTGAAGAATATTATTAGGAATGGGATGTAAATGTGACAAATTCCTATTGGCTACAGCATTTGACCAGGATACTTCATACGCCAGAACATGGCAAGCCATTTTAAACTGTCCAAGACCAACTGGAAAAGTCAAACTTGCATCAGTTCACAGAATATGCTGGTCTGAGACTGGTTCCTTCCTTGCTGGGTATGAATGGTTTAACTCAGTGGCTGCTCTGCAGGCTCTTTTGATAGATAACCACATTCAAACTGATCCAACGAATAAGGGAACTGGAAGCTAGAGATTCCTCTACCTATGAATCTGATTGTTCTTATTTTTAAAGTGGGATAAATTAGCTATGAGTTCTCCTTGCACTTGACACAGAAGACTGTAATCCTATAGCTCCTAATAATGACTTCAACATCTGCACTTGAGGTACTGAGGTGGAGAGTGGTCTGCTGTCTCAGCCCCATGTGCCTATGAGGAAAAGCAAGCAAAGAGAATGCATCATAATTACTTTCTATGAAAACCGAAAGCTCTTCGGACACAGCCATCAGTCCTCAGGACACGACTTCCTTTAGGTTGTCTTAATTCAAAATGCTGTAAAATGCCACTGTTGTGATAGGTAGTCCTCTAGTTATTCTGCAGAGGCATGAACAACTGTACAGAGAACCGAGTAGAGAAGAAATGCTTGGTAATATTTGTTTACACTCAACTCTGTTATTTACAATGGACTATAGAAGGCATTTGCAGGAATATGCTTAGTGTCCAGATGTCTTTTTTGCCATGCCATCAGTTGGAGGAGGAGGTTGTGCCTGATGTTAAGGAGGAAAAGAACTGCAGTTGGTGGCAGTTGAGTGCTCATTTTTGTGTACTCTGCACTTCAGGTTCTATTCTCACAGCGAGGGACACGAACCAACTCTTCTCCTCATCAAGACCACAGCAAAAGAGGTGAGTGAGGTGAAAGGCAACTGATTAAATTAGGTGTGAGGCAGTTACATAATGCTGTATTGCAACACACAACTGTTTATAACAAAATGAGGAAGCAAGGGACCTGAAATTGCCTGGGGCTTTGGTTGGGGTTTTTTAAACAATGCAT
Source organism: Aptenodytes forsteri (assembly GCF_000699145.1). Lineage (NCBI taxonomy): Eukaryota > Metazoa > Chordata > Aves > Sphenisciformes > Spheniscidae > Aptenodytes > Aptenodytes forsteri. Next base: position 281,545 of record NW_008794125.1, on the reverse strand, counting down.
GCTTTAAGTGGTTCCATTTGTTGATTATGGGACTATGCATTCTTGGGTAGATCTTGTAAACTACGTTTTGGTCAGCTATTCTTTCTCTTGTAAGTAACGTGGGATGATGTACTGGAGTAACTCATTGAGCTCTTGGACAAATGCTCTTAATTGCAGAATCAGAGGGAGAGGCTGGGGAATTGTTAAGAAACTCATGATTCATAGAAAGTATTTTCACTTTCTCCAGGATATGAGGAGAGAAAGTAGCAGAATTTAAATGGTATGAATAATATTGGACTACATAGTGTGGAAAAAAAAGCTTTAGCTTCATCTCATTCTGGTTTGAAAAAAAAATAAAACAAGAAAGCTCTGAGAACCTGAGGAGGAGTGCACACAGGTGCCTTATCTAATGGGTGTTGGTTCTCTGCTCTGCTGTGTTGGACACATATATTGGACAACATAATGTGAAAACAGAAACACCAGCTTCATCTCATGCTTGCTTAAAAAAAAAAGCATAAAACAAGAAAGCTTCCCAGAACCTCCGAAGGAGGGCACACCGCTTCATCTCATGCTTGCTTAAAAAAAAAAAGCATAAAACAAGAAAGCTTCCCAGAACCTCCGAAGGAGGGCACACAGGCGGTTCCTGTAATGAGCGTTGGTTGTCTGCGCCACTGTGCATGACTTCTAGATATTCTGTGTATAACATTATTATTGCAGCCTGTGGGCTTACATTTCTGCTTATGTTCCTGTTCCTGCAGGATGACTGTCCATGAAACAAGCCCATTTCTACTCTTATTTGCGTCTACCTAATGCTAAAGCTCCAGGCTGTTTCATAGTTCTGTGTATGGTTTCTGGCCATCCCAGGCCTGCATTGACAAACCAACGGCTTACAGAATGTCCGTGGTATCTAAAGGGAAGAGGGAAAATATTTATTTATTATTTTGCTTCTCATACTGGCGCATGTCAAAAGTAGCTTTGTAAGTGATGCTGGGTTTTATAGTATGGTTTGTTTCTTACCCCTCCAAAAAAAAAAAAGGTAGTCCAAACAAAAAAGCTGGAGAAAAGTATGGGGTTTTTTGTTTGGTGGTTGTGGGCTTTGTTTTTTTGCAAAGGATTGCATTCATGCTTTATTCATATGTCTATAGCTACATTTTAGAAAGAAGAAAACTTGCCTTCTGATTTTCTGGCTCTCATGTACTTCTGGCATATCAGATCAAACGGAGTTCTGGGCCATCTTTTTGTTTATGCACACAATTTATCTATATAAAAAACTGCTCTTCAGTCATTTTGTCCTAGGAGCTCTGCTTGTAATGCTGGTGGAGGCTAAACAGCAAATGTACCTTAGAACAATTCTGTTTAACCATAGTTTCTGGAAAAAAAAAATGCAGGATTGCTTTCATCCCATTCTTAGAGCTTCATTGTTTAGTCTGTGTCCACTTGGCAGTGATGCTTATTGTTGGTAGCGAGAAATTCTTCTAGTGCAAACAAAAGACTCCACAGAAAAGCTCAGCCCTCTAAGGCTGTGTTTTTCTTTATTGGAAACTAGTGAACCCCATGCCGTTTGAATAGGCTGCTTTAAATATCTGAGCTAGTTCAGCATTGGCTTAGCTAAGCTGATTTTAACCCACAGTTTGAAATGGAGAAAGCCACCAAGGCTACTGTTTATGACAAGAACGTGTTCAGGCAGAACTGCTCATACTGTAAATTGTGACAATACTGTTACTTTGGATGCTAAAATGAGCAAGTGGAAGCCAGGCTTTACAAGTTTGGAGTGATTTGTGTTTTGGTACCTGGGGTTATGTTGGAACATTTCTGCTTTAAGGCCTCAGAGATGTGAAATAACTTATGAAACTCTTAGGATTTAAGGGTATGCACCAGTGGATTAAAGCAGTTTAAATCTGTCTTTAGATATAAGTACTTGTGCTGCCTTAATCCACTGATACAGAGATTTTGAAAATCAAACTAAAATAAAATCTTCAGTTCTGGACTCTGAAGCGTTGGTATCAATTGGTTTAATACACTTTCTTCTTCAATGGAAAGCCTCCTGACAGTGCTGTTTGTTCTAGGTCTGTGGTGCTTATCTGTCAACTGACTGGAGCGAGCGCAGGCGAGGAGGGAACAAGCTGAGTTTCTTTGGAACTGGGGAGTGCTTTGTATTTAGGGTGAGTAAAATTTTATTGTCGCTACCCAGTAGCAAGGCAGAACTGCTGTACTGGTGTGAGTAACTCTTACTTCCCTTCCACTTGAAGAGGCTGGACTATATGCCCTCCTAGTTTATAAAGTCTACTGAACTCTTACTGTGGAGGAGAAAACTTTACTTTTCAGTTTTGTGGTAACCCTTTTTCTCCCCTTGCACAGAATAATTTTTTTAAAAGATGTAATAAGGTAACTCAGAAAACACTGCATCATTTCTTCAATCACCTAAAAAGCAAAGGTATAAAGAAAGAAAATAACAGCTGGCCTAAAAGGCAGTTTGATCCAATCTTCACCGCTAATCGTGCGGGTGGAGTCTGAGGGGCTTGAATGTTCTTTGCTGTGCAGAGCTCTCTGCGTAGTGCATCTGCAGTAACTAAAGCTTTGCTCTTCTCTGCCCCTATGCAGCTGCAGCCAGAAGTGGAACGCTATGAGTGGGTGATCATAAAACACCCAGAACTGGCCACAACTGGTTCAGAGCCAGAAAATCATGCCTCACCAGCTTCCAGCACCCTCTCTTCCGGCAGTGTCCCATCAGACCCCTCGGATCGCCTTTCTCCCTTCTTATCGGCTCGGCACTTCAACCTGCCTTCCAAAACAGCCTCCATGTTCATGGCTGGCAGCAGCGAATGCATCATTATAGGTAAGTCAGTGTGAGAATTTGAGCATAGATCCTACCAGCTCTTCCTATCCACCTTAGATAAGAGAGTCACCTATATTTACCATATATGTATTTCAGTATCGCTACAGTTAGAGATAAAAGTGGTCAAAACCTGATATTATTACCCAACAAAAATTTTCTGTAGAAAAACTTGCATATCAAGCATTTTAGAGTAAGATAGTAACTCATAGCTTTAAGCACAGCCATACCTTCATACTGCCTAATTCATGATGAGAAATAGTTCTTGAAGAGGAACTTACTTTGCACTGAGGCTTTTGAAACATGGGGTAAACTATAAAACCTGTTCATTCTCTTGGAACTTTATTGGATCTGTGGTGCTGCTGACTTTGGCAAACGCCTGCTTAGTAAAGTTGTCACCTAAAGGGGGATTTACAAGGAACAGGTATAAAATTGTGGTTGTCCTTTTCCCAAAAAGCTTTACCTGACACTTGTTAGGAGAGCAACTAGCCTGGTGATTTCCTCTGTAACATCAAGCGTTGGCTGTTTTCCCACTTAGCAGCATGTGCTCTAATCGACCGTAAGTTGGGCTGCTCCAGTATCAGCTAGGCTGGTGAGAGCTTCAGCGCGTGTGTAACTGAATTAGAAATCACTGTTAATGATGTACCACAAATATTTCAGAGACCTTTACTGTTGAGCATATATCCCACCAGCTCTTCCTATCAGCCTTAGATAAGAGAGTCACTTATTATATTTACCATGTATTACACTATGGGTAGTAATAAGAGAAATACAAGCTTGGGTAGCAGATATATAGAAATGAATGTTGTACACAATTCCAGCTGTAGACCAGAATTTCCACCCTTTTGATTCTTCAGATGTTTTCGGTAGCTATTCTTAGACAGTTGCCCTGTAAGCAATAGGGGAATCTTCCTTTTTGTTTTCCTAACATTTCTGTCTCACTTCACTGCATTCTCTGACTGTAAGCTCTGTGAATCGTGACATAGACCCACAGAGAATCAAAATGCTTTTAACTCTGACGTGTTTTATAATGATTTAGAAGAACAAGCCAGTGCTGTTACTTATTGATCTTGTTCTTCTCTCAGCTTTGATTTTTGACTGCTAATAGAATGCTTTGTTTTTTCTTTACTGGAGGGAAAATATGCAGTTGGTAGCTTCCAAGATTCTCCAGCACTGAAAAACAAATCTTAAATGCTGGCATTTGAGTCAGGCTTCTTGTTCTTACTGATTTGCTGTACTGTTTTTTTTTAATTAAAAAAAAAAAATCATCCAGTTCTGATAGTGTCATTTAAAAGCTATGCACTTGATCATACTCTGTTACACCTGAAGACAGCAAGCAAACATCACTTAGGGCTTCCAGTTGTTCCCATGAGAAAAGTATTTGTCCTTTTTTTTCTTTTTTTTCTTCTTTTTTTCCTTTTTCTTTCTTTTCTTTTTTTTTTTTTCTTAAATAGCAGTTTCCCATGCTAAGAAATGCAGAGACACCCTTACACTTGTCCTTGTCTCTTCACAGGAGGTGGTGATGGCCAGGCTCTTTACCTCGATGCAGATCTGAACCACGGAAGAACCAGCCACTGCAATACTTTCAATAATCAGCCTTTGTGCTCTGAAAGCTTCCAGATCTCTGTCTTGGAGGTGTGGGGCTTCAGAGACACCATGAATGGTTGATGTGACTATCATTAATCGACCGGTCAATTGTCCTAGGATTCCCAAGGCAAATTCTAATGCAGGAGCCAAGTTAGAACATAATTTCTGCTGGCCTCAGTGTTTTTTAGTATTTACTAAGTGGTGCACTTGAATGCAGGGCTTAGTTGTTTACTCTTATTTTAGTTAAGACACGTCAAAGTGAAGTAATGTATCTGATTAACTCCTTAGCTCTTTACCTCTGGAGACCTAGATTCAGGTCCTGTTATTAGGTAAAAATGAAAATGTAATGGATTTCAAACCATCCTAAGTGGATACAAGTCCACATCACAGGATAGGTTTGCAGTTTGATGCAGTTCCTCAGAGGCACAGAGCTGGCTGAGGTACACTGTAGAGCTGTGTGCCACTGGCACCAGTATCTGGCTTGAGCCAGTAATATCAAATGTCTGCTCACAGGGAACATTGATGACCTCAGATTTGACGTAGAACAGTAGTTCATAAAATCATTGCCCTACTATAAGTAGACGTTGTGCAGACAAATCATGAGTAATTATCAGTACTATTTCGTAAGTTATGAAAGCCCTCAATTAACACAAGAACCATGATTGCTAATTATCCTTCTCCTTGTACCTGAACCCTTGACACATTCCAGTTGCATCTGTTTGAGGAGTCTGCCTCTGAGGAAGGCATCCAGACTGGACAACGATATCTCAAAGGCTTGATTTTGTTTACATTCCTATTCCATATCAGTATAATGACTTCAAACTGACTCACGTTTCGGGCAGCTGAAAGCCAGAGCATATATGCAAGTGCTCAGAAACTTCCCTTTCTTCATCTTTCCTGGAAGCTGAAATGGAGCTTTAAATCTGAGAATAACTGTGCTGATATCCCTACGTGTTGAGGGAATTAGACATTGTGATACAGAAGCGTATTGCTCTCCCCACAGGTAAATGAAGGGAGGTGGGAGGGAAATCTTCTATGTAATACTATTCTGGGAGTGGACGAGTTTCCCAGGAGAACTCCAGGCGACACCGTTTCTCCATATCATGAGTATCCCAGTAATGAGATCCTGAAAAAGGAAGGTAACGCTTTTTTGCCAGCAGTGTTCTGGTAGGGTTTGGGTGATGCAAAGAGGCTTTGCTCATTCCTGAGAATTCATACAGTTCTCTGCAAGCATGCCTTGCGGCATGTGATGTCTGGAGGCAATTGCCGAGTGTCTTTATCTAAACCTGCTATAGAACTTCTCCCACATGAAGCACAAGTACATAAACATCAATGGATAGTCCAGAGCATACGACAGGATGCTCTCAAAGCTTCAGTGGGTAATTTGCTAGTACGAAGATTTACCACAACAAGTAAAATGAGGGGAAAGAGGAATTGCTGGTTTTTTCAACAGTTCAATCTAAAAAATTGCTTTAGAATGGGGGAAATGTTATTATTACTTAAACTTGAAGTTCATCAAAAGGAAAAATTAAAAATTTATAGTAATAAAATCTCAGCTAGGCTGGACAGGGTCATGTTAATATTCAGAGATCACAGATGAGTCTTGTTGGTAACGTTGGCTTGTTTAGCTTCACGTCAATGTAAATACCATGTGTCTTGGTAAAGTGTTGCCTCTTGCAAAGTACATGAGCAAACTTGGCAAAAATGTGATTTGCTTCTTAAGGTGCCATTTTGAATTTTTGTCAAAATAACTTTGAAATATTAGACTGCGTATACAACAGTTTAAGATCTCTTTTGCACCATTTATATTTGGAATTAGATTATTTCACCCTGTTTGAGAGTCAGCACTGGGCCTCTCTTTCTTTCCCACTTCCCACTTGGTGAGTTCTGTCCAGCTGTCTTCTCATAGGTTTACCATAAGTTTGATTGAACTAGAAGGGAAGGTCTAATTCAGTTATACTTACGTATTTTGATGAAGAGGAACTTTAACAGTCATATCTGGCTTTTTACAACTACTGGCTGATGCTGCCTTCTATTATTTTTTCAAAGCTAGCTGTATCACTTTGCACTTGCTAGTATCCCACAAGCTTCCTCAGACAAAACAAATCACTCAAAAAAAAAAAGTATCCCATTTAGTAGGTTCTCTTAAGTGTGGGTGGGATTTCAGTTTTGTCCCTATCTCCTCTCTTTCAAGCTTGTTTGAGGTGCCCTTGGAAAACAAAAAAACCAACAAAACACAATAGCATTAATTTTCAGCTTGTTAACTTGTCAGAAATTCCCTCGAGCTGTGTGTTGGCAGAATTTGTGGGACTTTAGTATTACACTCAAAATCAATAGGTTTTATCTGCAAAATCTTTCCTGCAGCTGGCAGTGGTGATGTGATTTTCTCACTCCCCATCCCTGCTGGATGCAACTATGTCAGCGAAACCTGAGTACTATACCGTGTCTTAAGCCATATCCAAGAAACACTGTTCCTTTCCCTGCTCTGTTCTTAATGCACAGGGATTTGGGTGTTTGAAATCAGAAATGACTCATAGTTGCTCAGAAATTCATCACAGGATATTAGTGTAAGAATCCAAGGAGCAGTACTGAAAATCAGTGAGGTTTAGGCATCTGAGTCTCGAGTGTCTTTTCAAAAGTCAATCGCAGGCCTCAGCTCAGCTTCCTTTGTGTCAGATGAGTACAACTTCTGACCCCCCGGCAGCGAAGGTCCACAAGAGACCGCTTTTTGGTAGCTTATCGAGATGGCCAGCCAGTCTTTCACGTGGGACTGAAGGTAAATGTTCATTCTTAACGTAAGACATGGTGCTGGGTGGCTGGCAGTGTCTAACAGCTGCTCTACGTCTATGCATTTGCAACTGGCGTGGGTGTGCTTGCAGCACACACGGCGCCCAGAGCAATTTGAGCAATGACCTGTACGAGTTTGCACATCACAGCAGGGGATAAAAGGGTTAACAGGTGGTCCTCCTTCTGCTGGCTATTCGTATTCATATCAATCTTGAGGCACACGTTGCAGGGATGGTTTTGGTTTGGTACAGCACTACCCTGCTGCAGAGATCCTGCAGGTCTGGTATGTATGTTTTAAATTTGAATAGCCTGAATAAGCAAGAGGCTGCAATAATCTAGCAAGAGGAATTACACAGTGCTGTGTCATCTTCACACGACCCTTTTGTTCAGTAAAAATTAATGTTCCTCTTCACGTGTAAATCATCATGTGTAATTCTCGTTAGGTTGTGAGACACCTTAGCATTGTGACTTGGTCTTCTTTCCAGTAGGGAAGAGGCATTTTTTTGTCTGGGTAGTTAATGGTGGTTGCTGACCAAGTGTATATCAAAGTTCAGGTAATTAAGCCAACGGTTTGTGTTACATGCAAAACTCTTGAGGTGGAGGCCACGGACTGGTTTTTGAGACAATGACTACAATGGGCGCCTTATCAGAAAGTTAAAATTATCTGAAGTACCCCAGCTGTAATAACTCTGAACAACTGTTGGTGTAGTTTGTGGTCCTGCTGGCAGCAATGGCAGCGAGGGTGCCAGTGTCGCTTGATGAGCTGTTCGGTGTGGAGCTGGAGAGCTGAAGGCTGGGCGTCAGCTACCACAGTTCTTCAGGAGCATATTTGCTTTCCTGAGAAGCCATTTTTGCTTTGTAATATTCTCTTGAAGGCAGAAAAGGCTAGAAACTCCTGACATCAGAAACCTGAATTTATTGTAAATGGCATCTAAGCTGTTTCCAGGCCACAGGAACTGTTTCCAGCTGTTAGCCAGGCTGGACAGACTTCATCGCTGGACCCGAAGCTGTCATTCCTACAGATCATGCACTTTGACACGCTCCCTTTTCTGATGAAGCACATTAATCGGCCTCCTGTTAACGGAGGCCAGTTAACAAAGGGAAGGGAAAAACTCCCATTTCCTCTGTGCTGCGGTAAGTGAAGACAAACTGGGGGGGCGGGCAGTACTGTTCTTTAAAGAGTTAAACTTCATGCCAATAGAGATCTGTGTTTAGCCACGGAGGGGTGGCACTTGCAGATCTGTCAACTGCTGTTCGTGTGTGTGCATTGAAATTGTGTGCTTTGTCCTTGGAAATCCGTCCTCGATCGTGGTGGGGAGTGAGCTCCGCTGCCCACTGACCGCACAGTGGCCATAGCGACGTGGACACCACGGCCAGTGGGGACTAAGAGCTCACCTGCAGCCATGGCGCTGGAAGAGCTCGGCTCCTGCGACTGACACCCGGAGTCCGATTGTTGGACAGATCGGAGGCTTGGGCACCCAACTGTTAACATTGAGATGCCTTTCTGCCAGCTCTCTGTCGTGAATTTCAGACTATTCATAGTTGAGATGAGTGTGCATATTATTTGGGGTGATGATTTTCTTCAGATGAGTGGTGGTGTGCTGCCGGTGTGAATTGGTTTTCTACCCTATCATTGGAATTGCTGCCCTACACTGATGGTATTTTTGTCACTGTGCAGAATCTTGGATTGTATTAAAAGGTGTTTGACTGTGGAGGCAACTTGACTTTGTCCTTCATTCAGTTATTTTCCTTCCTGTAGACCTCATAGCAAATGGCATGCTGAAGCTGAGAAATAAACCCTGGAGCATGTGTTCTCTCACATGAACTCTTCACCACAATGAAGCGATCACACGGTTCCTGACTATTTTAGGAGATCTCTCAAGGCTTTCACCGAGATCAGGTGCCAAACTGACTGTAAAAAACCTTAGATTGGCAAATTCTGAAATGAGCCTTCTTCCCTTTGGCGGGGCCAGAGACCGTGTTTTGGCCCAGCCCAACCTGGGTTTAAAATGGAGCTTGGAGTGTCTTCCAGCCACCAACACTTGTAGATCAGACCAACGGTGCCGTTGCATCCTCTGCATGTAAATGCCGACATCGACTCAGCTACAGTCCTGCAGCCGCTGTAAGTCAGCACTGCTCTTGCTAGAGGCTGCGCCTTCCTTGTGCCAGCACAAACGTGACTGTTGGCAGCAGGCAGGCAGCTCGGTCGGGGAGCGGCTGCTTTAAAACTAGTATTTTTGTTCCTCTTGATGGCTTGGGTTTAACCTGGATCTCTTCCCTGCCCGTGTCCCTGATAACGGCGCAGATGTGTTTTGCCATGGTTGAAAGGAGTGTTTCTAGTTAGCAGCACTGGTTTAAACAAATGTTCCTGTTACTTAAACCTAGTCTTTGCCAGAGCCTGCAACTTAAATGTAAGACTTGTGGGAACTACAGGAACTTACTGGTATAGTTGGAGGATATCAAGATCCTCTGTGCAAAATGCCTTTGGAAACTCCCCGCAGGCAATGACCAATGAAGTAAAAAAAGCTGTTTGAGTTTCCAGTGAAATTCCACTAAATTCTTGCGGCTTGAGTGAAACTCCTGGCAGGCAGGAGGGGAAAAGAAAACACAAAAACCACAACATATACGCCTCATACACAACATGGGGGCCTCCTGTGCTGCTGTACACGGGTGTTTCCGAGAGCAAAGCTGTGGTCTAAGGCGATGCAATGTGGAAAAGAGGGATTGCTGAGCTTGCAGAAACAATTCACAGATTATTTTCATGCCAGCTCTCCGCACTGCGATGATGAGGGTTTGCTGCAAAGAAAGCCTGTGGCCACTAGAGGTTACCCTTTGCCTGGTCATCAGCTTCTTTCTCCCTCCATTACAAATAAATCCACTCTTGCAAGCCAAAAGTCCCAGAATTTAGTAAACGTTATCAGGCTGAGTACTTTTTTAAAAGAGATGAGAGTAGGGAAAAGGTGTATGCATAGGCTTTCTCCATCTGATTTCCAAAAGTGAACTTGGCATTAAATACCGTAAATCACAATTTTACAACTCCCTTAAAGACCTTAAACTTACTAACAAAGGTGCTCAGTAGCAGGAAAATGTAACTGAGGGACCTTGAGGAGCTGAGCAATGCAGGCTGCTGGTTTTGAACCTTACAGCTACTTTAAGCCATGTGACTGAGGACCTGAAAGGAAAATGGTATGCTTGATTGCATCAAGTAGTAGGAGCTCTTTATCACGCCCGGAGGGCTTGATGATGGGAAAGTTATGGGTGATGTCTCACGGGGCTGGTAGTTCATAATGAAGCTGGAGGAGCCTTAACTCCTGGAAAAGGAAGGCTGTCCTCTGTCTTGCCGTGGTGCTGCAGTATGAGAAGAGTGTGATGCTTGCTAGTTGTGCCTTTTTTTCTGGATTTTCTATACACAGTCTTTTCTGTAAATGTGACACGGATACCTGCTTCCTTGGGAGATGTTTTGTAACCAGCTGATGGCACAAGACTGCTTGTGGCAGCAAACTTAAAAGTTTCCCTGCCTTTTAAAGTACCCCATTGGGTGTCTCCAGACCCGCCTTGCTATCACTCTCCCCAAGCACCGCTTTGGGTTGCAGAGCCCCTGCATGAGCAGCTGGGAGGGTTGTGGCTTGACCCGTTGGCTGTGCTCTGGTGTCGTAGATTGCTTCTGACTCTTGTTTTCAAATCGCATAAATGGCTGCTCAGTGGAACTGGATCCAGACTTTAGCTGGGCGATATTTGAGAGTGTTCAGCTCCTGTTTTGCTAACCCGGTGCTGGCTTCTCTTGTGCAAATGTAGATAAGGCGCTAGGACTGTCTATGCTGTCGCTGCAGCTGGATACACACCTCCCCGTTGCTGACACAGCTTCAGTTCATTGCTTGCATGGTGAGTCACCTCCCTTTTTGTGGTTAAGTTGTCCTCCAAAGTTAAGGGCTGTGCCCTCCATCTGCCATTGACTGGCAGGGTTTCTGACTAGACTTGTCATCCTCCTGATCTCTTGCAGCCGCAAGGCGAAGGAGGCAGCTTTGGAAACCCATAGGGAAGAGTGCAAGTCCAGTGAGCCAGTGATCAGTGCCTCGTCCTCCCAGCCTACGTGATGCTGGATCCTCCGTGCCATAGACAACTGGGAGTCCACGTTTTTGACCTGCGAGCATTGCAGACGGAGCAGCGCCAGCGTTGGCTCTACCAGCTCAGCAGGGCCAGCTGGCTGCAACCAGCACTCTCCTGCTTGCAGTGGCTGGGGCGCAGTCTATTTCTCTTCCTCAAATGTTCCTCTTCGTGCTGCAAAATCCTGCTTTCTTAAAGGCCTCTGGGTTGATGTGAAGACCCACTTTTGCCCCCTCGCACTGTGAAGCGCACTGCTGTGCTGCAGGGATTGCCTCAGGCAGCCAGTCCCTTTCAAGAACCGTTGCACGTGGGCCTCTGCATCGCTTACCTTCTGCAGGGGTCTGAGCATGCTGTGCTCATCTTGTTGAGGCTCTGACTTCAAGCCCAACAAAGACCACAACTGGAGCGTGGTTGGTTGCTCACTACAAATCCCGCAGAGCAACAACTTGTCCAGTTTTGTTCAAGGGAGGTTTAGGACTGAAACTTCAAGAGCTGTCACTGTTTGCTGAGCTGGGTAGAGGTGTACATCCAGGCTGGTATTTTGTCCCTTGACCTGTTGCATGCTGAACCATATATGTTTGACGGAGATGGCCCTTGGCAGCGAGAGGGCAGCTTCCGCCTGCTCAAGCAGCACAAGGCCAGTGGCTATGGGGGTCTCGCTGAGCTGCGGTGCCCTGCAGCCAGCTGGCGGTTGAGCTGGCAGGATAAGTACACCTGCATCAGTCCTTTCTATCATCTCGGCACCCACAGAAGCTTTGCCACACGCCAGCTGTGTCTCCGCAAGCGATGCAGCACGCTACAGCCACCCGCTCCCCTCACTTGGAGGACAGTATGTAGAATAACCCTTGGGGACGGTGGAATGGGGAAGTCCAGGCTTCCTCGCTGCCTCCACAGCCAAAGTGCTGCAGGAACTTCCTCGTGGCCACACTCACACAAATTTAGTGGGGGAAAGAGGCAGAAAAGTCTCAGAGATGCTGAGTTTCTCCAGGTTTGGCTGCCTGTTTCACAGAACCAGGAAGCAAGCCTCTATTACTGCCTCCCAGAGGGAAGGGCTGCGGCATGGGCGTAACCCTTGTTGGAGAGTAGAGTCCCCCCCAGTTACCCACCTTTGAGACAAAGCCAGAGGAAAACTGACTTCAGCAGTTCCACAGCTCACAGAAATACTTGTTGACATCCTTCCTCTAAGGATCTGCCTAATTTTTACCGATTGTCATAACCTCTATGCCTAAGTTCATTATGCTTTCTCCTACGCTACAGGACATCAGCCACAGCTCCTACGTAGCAGTGTGGTCTTGCGCTCCTTTGGGGCAGATAAAGGCAAAGCATTTCTCAAAGTCACAGCTTCACTTGCAGCCATGCCATGGGTTGTGCACCTGGGTTTGTTCCCCGCTCGTGAACTGTTAACTCTGGAGGGAGCAGTTTAGCTTCAAGGACTGCAGGGCTCTACTCAACCGTAACTCTCAGATTTTCTGAGGGTGTGGGTCTTCTTGGGACAGCTTCCTTCCCTAATGAGCAATAACATAATCATGTACAGATTTTTGAAATTGCAGAAGTGGAAACCACAGGGGGAATAACTGACCCCTTTTCCTCAGCAGAGGAAATTTGATTAATGTGTTCGACACAGCCTTGGGGGTGGAGGTAGGTGCAAGCGTAGAGGTTCCCAAGGAAGAGTCAAAGCACCTCTCTTTCTAGGATGGCTGCCTACCTTGCGCTTAACCCTCTGACAGTTTTGGAGCTGCTTCCAGCTCGAATTGGCATCTTGAAGAGAATTTCTAGCCTGCATTTGGGAGGGGAGATGTGCTTCTTCTTTGGCTGGTGGGAGCAGAGGTTCACTCGAGCCCCTTCCCTGGGCCAGAGCAACCTCCAGCTGGTGCCTGCCCCGACGCACGGGTAGCCCTAAAGAGCTGTTTGCAAAGAAGAGGGTCCAGGGCAGCCCAAAAGAAAAAGGAAGGGCAGGCTATTGGCCCGTAAACCAGCATAAACAAGCCTCAAGTAGAAGCCTTTGGCCTGAATTGTGTCTTATGACCTCTGCCGTGATCCGTGTCTTGCGCAGCCAGAACCTACTTGCAAGGGCTGGATCTGTGTTTCCTTGTACACACGACAAGGGTACGCTGTCACGACCATCCGTACTAGGCAGTTCCTGCCCTGCCTTTACGCTGGTTTTTTTGAGGCAAAGGATGTTTTTAAGGCCTTAATGTTTAATCTGCACCCTACTAACCAGAAGAACTTGCAGAGGTTAAATGAGACTGGGAGATGGCTGCACAAGGTCCTCTTCCTTTCCAGGGTCCGTGTGCCTCCAGCCTGGGAGGTTTTCAGAATCTCAGGGATGTGAAATCCAGCCACTTGCTGGGGCTGGTGAAAGACACATGATGAACAACCACCTCCAGGGCAAAGGAGTTGTGCTGCAAGCACAGGAAAGAGGGAGAATTAGAAAGCTTTGAATTTCTGGGCAGTGTTTTTGCAGAAACACGCCACTCTTGGCAAAGCAGGAGCAGACATGTTCGGCAGCAAGCCCTCCGTGGCCCTGGGCGCTGCCGCAGCAATGACTTTCCCCCCGGTCGCACCAAGGCCATGGGACCAGCTCTGTCCCTCCTGTCCTCAGGCATGGGCTCAGGCCTCCGTGACTGGGGATTGTTCAGCAGGTCCTTCTTGAAACCCAGAGCCAACCGGTGTCCTCTGAGCGACGGCTCTGCCCTGGCCTCAAACAACCCCCAGTGTTTTCTCTGAAGGACCTTTATCTTGAATTAATCTTCCCTGCTGCTGGTCGCTCACAGTCGCTGAAACAACCACGGAAGGGGTCTGTCCTGAAAGCCCCTGGGGGCCAAAACTCTCTCTGTCCCAATCACAAATGTTTCCTGCTGCCTTTCCTGCAGAGGGGCATGCAACTGGGTTTAGACCGTGCAGTCCCCAGGGGCGCCCCGGCGAGGTCCAGAGCATCGGGCTGCTGCCCCGGCAGGGAGCTCCTTGCCTGCACCTCTCAGTGAGTGAACAGCAAAGAGCCGAGTGCCGCAGGCTCTGCCGGGGCGGCTCCAGCACACAGCAGCTCTTCTGCAAGCATGGAAATGGGGAGGGTTGGGCCATGAGGATGAGTAGGGTGCCAGGACAGAGCAATAGCTTGGGTGGTGCCTGTGCATCGGCAAATATTACTAATACATATGTAGCGGTGCAGGCTTTCTTAAATAATGAGCTATTCCTGAGCTCAGGCTGTCCCGTGTGATCCTGACTGTGTCAGCTGATGGGAAAAAATATCTTTATGGAAGAAACGGCGTGTTCCTCGGAGAGGCCCAGGACTGTGCATGTCACACCTCTCCCCTATGCTCAGCCAGCTCGGAGCCAGCTGCGCGCAAGGGATGGGGTGAGGACAGAGCGATGTCGAGTCCTGGAGGGAGGATGGAGGAGGGACCAAACTCAGATTTGGCTCGAGATGTTTGGCTCGCTGGAGATTTACTGCCCTGACCTTAGTTAAGGGGCTGGAATCTAATCACAGCCCCCTGCGTTGCAGGGAGGTGTCCTCCCTTTGCCGGCACACGCTAGGGGGTATCCAGCCACTTTCCCCCTCCGGGGACAGGAGGGTGGTCGGGGGTGAGTCCCGTGCGGGGCCAGGCTGTGGGGAAGCCATGGGGACGGCCCTCATCCCTGGCTGTCCCCGGTTTCCATCAGGGACTAAAGGTGACAGTGTTTCCCTCTCTCTCAAAAGACAAAGGAGTCACAAAGCTGGATTTATTCCCACTGTAAAAACCCCTTGGTTTTATAAAACCCTGAAAGCAGTGCTGGAAAGCACGATGCTTCATTACCTGTGTTGTCATCTGGGCTTCGTGCCACAGCTGTCCCTACCTCTGGCTTTCTGAACCATGCCAGTATATTTCAAAACCTGACAGTAAATAAAATACATAAAATCAGCTTCTTTTAATCTGTTCCATATGTGCTGCCCTTTAATTTCTGCACTGTACTTACGGGATATAGTCGAAAGAGGAACTGATTGTTTTCATGTGTCCCCCACATATTTCCACTGAGTCTCCTCTACCTCTTCCGCTTTTCTGAGCCAATATCCCTGTGTGATCTTTTGTCATCCACAAACACTCTTGCCCTTTTCATCCACATCCACTAACTTTGCCATCTCGGCTGTGTCTTCTTCAAAACCCGGTGGTTAATGTAGTCGTGCCTCTCGGCCCCCAGCAAAGAGCCCAAACTCAAGATCTCCCTGCAGCCCTGAGATGCCTGTTGAGCCCGTGACGGATGGCCAGCCTAAAAAGCACTAAAAAGCTTTTTTTAGTGGGACTGGGCTTTGGAAACCCTGGGGCCATGGTCCAGATCTGCTGCTTTGGTGGCACTGAGGTGAGCAGGTCCATGGTACGCAGTAATTTCTCCTACCAAATATCACCTTTCTTGAGTATTTCACCCTTGAGGTCAGCGCATCTCCTGCCGACAGCGGTGGATGTGGCTGGACCTTGCCTTTGGCTGAGGCTTGGGGTGCACCTGTAATGCAAATATAAAAGGATAGTAGGAACCCGCCGGTAACCGACCTGCTCCCTGCTATGCTCAGAACTTGCACTGGACCCTTTGGAGGTCTCTGGATTTCCTTGTGGTCTTTTCTCTTTGCTAGGATAGCAAAGCGGTCTGATTAAGACCATCTTTGACTATGGCATGATGGAGCTTCCTCCAGAGGAGGTGTTTGACGTGATGCCATGCCCAGCACGGCTGAGGATGAGCATGGGCAGAGGAAACCCCAGCACCGTCCCCAGCCCATCTCTGGCACCCCGGAGAAAGGCTGTGACAGCCCCAGGCTGCCACAGACCGTGGTCCCACCTGGACCTGCCTCCGATTTCCCCAGCTGCAGCAGCCAGAGACGTTCGCTGCTCATTCCCCCTCGCAGGCATACGCAGAGCTGGTCCAGCCGCCCTGGTCTGGCAAATCCCAGCCTTGGGGCTGGGGCTGACGGGGAAATCTTGTGCTTTTTCTTCTCTCTCCTGCAAGGTGGCTCTAAAATACAGTCTTCAGGGGCTGGGTACGTCCCTGGCTGCAAGCACCAGTGCTTTCTCTCTGGAGGATTAGAGGAGAAGGCAATGGGACAGGGCAGACCCTGAAAGCTCAGCCCAGCCCACCCCATCTTGGGAAGTGAGTTTTGCACAGTGGGTTTTGTGATCATTTCCAGCAGCCCAAGAGGAACAGAAACTCTTCCCTCCCACCACCGGGGCCTTTCTTGCAATCGTTGCGGTCTTTCTCATTCCCGATGAGATGCTCATTCCTGATGAGGCGCCCATGCTTTTGGAAAACAGACGCTGGCCTCCACGGCCGGTGTGCCGGCACAGCCCAGTGGGTACCACGTGGCTGCTCGCCCCGGCGCGGGGCTCCGGTCAGCTCAGATAAGCAGATGTGCGCTTCTTCCCCATGATTAGCTAACCGTCCTCTCGCTACTGGCGCAATGTTTCACATCGGGTGTTGAAGGCGAGGAACTGCCTGCAAGCGAGATGTGAAACCCAGGAAACAGAAGAATGCCTCTTAAAATAAAAAGGCCTTGTGCCTTGCCCGGCAGCGGCTCTGGAGCCACCCGGGGCTCAGCAGGCAGCTCCCATTCCCTGGCAAACACAGCAAGGAAATAACGGCCTGAGAGGGAAATAACAAAAGGAAAGGAAAACACGTTCCTTCTCCCTTTCAGTTTGTCTTTGCTAAAACAAAGTGATAACCGAACGCTGTTTAATTTGGCTCTCCCGCAGCATTTTGTTTTGGGTGCTCCTGGGCAGCGATGACACGGCTGGGAAAGCGGATCTGGCTGCCGCATCCTTTGCCCGACAGCTGGGCAGGGAGGTGAGACCGCAGGGATGGCATGCCCCATTGTGAACTAATGGAGGCTGCCGGGGGCCGGAGCATGGTGCCCGTGGACCCCCAGGCCAGGCAGAGCAAGACTGGGGTGCTGCCAGCACCTGCACCCGGAAACACATCTGCAGGAAAACTGGTCACTCCAACTCACGCACAGAACAGTTGTTGGGGATAATCTAACCCTGTTATAGCAGATTTCTTCACCCAGTCAAAAATATCCTTTTCTATATGTATTAGTCAAGCCCGGTAGAGAAGCGTGTGCAAGAGGAGGGTGGGATGCAGGGGTACACCATGTCTGATGAGCCCCGGAGGAGAGGAGCTTTGGGGGCTCCCAGCCAGCTGCCACCGGCACCGACACCAGCTCAATCTCATCTCTAGTTGTTGAGGCGTCCAAGGGCATGAGAAGCCCAGAGGAGAAGCCGGCACGGCACAGCCCGGTACGGCAGCCAGCTGGAGGCAGCATGCTGGAGGTGATGCTCCATCAAAGTGCAGGAGCCAAGGCTGGAGGAGCCAAAAGCAGAGCAGCTGTGCCGAAATACCTGGGAAGAGCCAGAGGGATTGGATTTAATTTGCTAATTGGTAGCGGGGTACTCTGATGAGAACTGAGCCAGGCAGGGAGGCAGAGGAGGGGAGGCTCCTGCCCCGGCACAGCTCGGAGCAGGACAGCGATATTCTCAGCCGCCTTGCCACGCGACAGCAGCAGCTCTGCAGAAAGGCGGTATGTCCTGCCAGCCAGCCAAGGTTTTATTTCCCTCTCCGCCTGCCAGCTCTGCAGGCCAAGGGAGAGATGGCAGAACAGAGGAGGAGCAAGTTTGTGGAGGGGGGGCAGAGCCGTTGCACTGTCCCAGCCCAGTGACGAAGGACAGATTCAGGGCAGCCCAGCACATGGTTCTGAAGCAGATCCTCCAGGCAGCAGAAAGCTTCTGTCCTCGCCTTTCCTGATAGAAACCAACCCATGTTTTCTCCCCAAAACTGAGCATGGTGCCGAGCAACGACCCAAAATCAGGCTTCTCTTCCTTGGTGCCCTGTGGCTGTTCGTTCTTGGCATCCACCGGCAGCTCCATCCCCAAAAAGAGGTGGCCACGCAGCCAGAGCGCGGCACCCCGGGCTTTGCCTTGCCCTGCCACGTCCTGCCCCCAATGCACTCCTCACCCCCGGGTGCCTGCTGTCCCCCGGGCAGCTGTCTGCGGGGCAGCTGGGTTGCCAGCTCCCAGGGCCGGCAGGGAAATGTCCGCGGGCAGGCGAGTCCCAGCTGCATCCCGGGCTGGCTCCTGGCTCTCCTGCGTGGGACGGTGTCTGCCATCACTGCGGGGAAGGAAACAAATACCACCTGCTCCCGCAAGCATCTGGCAGGAAAATCCCGCGGTTTGGAGGCTCCGGTGCCAGACCACCTTGCGCTTTGGGTTTACGCCGCTCGGGGTGTCTCCACACGGGAGCCCAGCCCCACACGCGGCTCCCTGCCACCGAGCATCCCTCCCACTGGCTTTGCTGGAGCTTGCTTCTGCCAGGTCCGGCATCGAGGACAAGCTCTATCACTTGTGCAAAGTAACACAGACATGCGCAGTACTTCACATGCTGAGCTGCTGGTCACTGTTGATTGAAGAGCCGTCACCGCCAGCTTCCATCCCGCGGGAGAGCAGCACTCTGCATCCCTATCTCACCAAGCATCACATCTCCAAAAGTGTCTCTCCAGGACACATCAGCTGCTCCAGTCCCCCATCTGCAGACCAGCTTCCCGAAAACCAGGTGTGGGGTTGCGGTGGGGAGGTTTGCCGTGCTGGCTCTCAGTATTTGTCTTCAAGAGCTCCGAGATGCAGCACAAGTACAGGCTCGGCACTGGGAAAACCATGTCGGCTCCTTCTAGCAATGCAAACCCGGTGATCAGGAACCCAAAATCTGCTCCAGCACTGCAGGTGCATCCAGCACTTTAAAGAGAGGGTTGCTGAAAGGTGTGAGGGGCGGCTAGGGCATCCCACACAGAGTAACCCAGCGCCTAAGAAATTCCTGCAATTTTGATGGGTCCATTTGATGGTAAAATTAGCCGGTCGTGCCACATCGGAGAGAATCACCCAACCAAGCAGCAGAAGCGGTGCTGTGCGACTTCTACAAGTAACTATGGTAACCCAGAGCAAATAAATGCTATTTTCAAACCACAGGCAGAACATCCTCGTGGGAAGCCCTGGCTGATCCCAGCTGCCGGCTGAGTGCTGGGGTCCAGGCATGGATGCCCTGCAGAGGGAGGGACAGAGAAGACCAGCCGACGCACAATGTGTGGTCCTGGAGAGGACCAGGGGCTCCTCCTGCTTGTCTCCTGGCATGTCAGGAAAAGTACAGTGGAAAAAAAAAAACCAGCTTTTCTCTGCACTGTCCTTGGGAGCTGAAGAAACTGCAGAAACAAGGATGATTTCCCAGCTGCGTTCACCCACAAGCATGGCATGGAAAAGAGGGAGATCAGAGGTGTTGTATAGGGTAGGAAAGTCCTGGACAGAGAGATGAGAAGGGAACAGGATTAGATTAGGTTAGATGAGGACAGAAAGAATAGAATAGAATAGAATAGAATAGAATAGAATAGAATAGAATAGAATAGAATAGGATTAGAGGCCCCTAATTTGCCTCATCAAGAAGTCTAGCACTGGGTAGTGTCCCAGATAAGAAGGAGTTAACAGCTCAAGATGGAAATCAGTTAATTAAGACCCAAGTAGAGCAACAGAAACCTCATTTGCAAATCGTCCAAGGTTCTGACCTCCTGGGAGATGGTGTCAACCCAGGGACATGGGGAGTGGGGAGGAGCTGGGAAATGGTCCCCCCCCCCGAGCCCCGTGACTCCGGCCGTGTGATTTTGGTGAGATGCCGCAGGAGACACCGAATGAGGAAATGCTCCAGCCGGGTTTGCTCCATTGCTGGCGAGTGTTTGCTGCCGAGGCTGAGGGCGACGGGTCTGCTGCCAGCCTTCCTTTTCCCATCCCCACTCCCGGCACCAGCTCAGCTCCCCTGACCCCTTCAGATCCCCTTCCCCAGCCCTGGCCGAGAGCCCATCCGGGCTTGTCGTGCGCCGAGCTGTGTGGCCCTAGAAGGTATAGAGCATTCTTAACACATTAACACCAAATCCCCTCGGGAAGACTGGGTGGCCAGAGCATCCCCTGCCAAAGCACCCCTGTCCCGCAGCAACGCGCCCCCATGCTGGCACCTCTGTGCCCAGACCTGCCAGAGGGGCAGGGTGCTCCCAGCTGGCTTTCCAGACCCCTTCCAGCCCTGCTTCATGACACGGGCGAAGCCACTGGCATCACTGCAATGTTTAGAAACAGGAGCTCGGAGCGGGTACAGATCCCCTGGCGAACAGCTGATCCAGCTTGCCGAAACCCAGCCGAGGTCAGGGCAGAGAAGCAGCCCTGCTGTCCCGAACGGCAGCACCGAGCAGCCTGCGGCCGGCTCCTGCTCGCTAAAAGCAGCCGACGAAAGCTGGAGCCCTGTGTTAAATCGCTCTCCGGCACGTTTTGTCCATGCAAAGACAGACACACGGTCCCGGGGTGGTGGGAAAGGCATCTGCTATAAGGCCACTCAGAAAGTGCCCCCCAAAAAGATGGTGGCACCCAGAGCCTGCACCCACTGGAAAGCCCATCTCAACCCTCTGCTCCTTTCCTCGGGATGGGAACAGACAACCTAAAATCACCCTTTGGCTGCGTTTGGTGCGGTGCCGTGCAATACCACCAGACACGCACACGGAGCAGGGTTGCGAGAATTGAAAGGCAAAACTGGAGATGACAAACTCACAGCCTCCACGGCGAATGCGTGCGCGCATTCGGTGGCAGCCTGGTAAGCGTCTGCCTGGCGGTGTGAGGACGGTGAGTGCGAGTTGCTGTGGGAACAGTAATTTGGGTTGTTCTCCCTCTGGGTTTCTGGCTCTTTGCCTTTGATATTGCGTTCGCCTCCCAGTTTTGCGTTGAATTTTGTTCCCTCCTTTCGTCGTCCTTCCCCTGAGGAATAAAGCATCCCTGCACCTCCACGAGCCAGAACCAGCGCTGGCATGAGAGCCTCGGGTGACCCCGCTTAGGGGTGGCAGCGGGGCCAGTGGCACTCCGGGAGGGGCTGGATGGGGTCAGCACCCATGGGGGCAGAGCAGACCTGGCTCCGAGATCGGAGAGACCCTGGCCAAGCGGTGCCCATCGCTCCGGGGTCTGCACTGGCCAGGAGACCCAGCTGTAGCAGCAGAGTGTTAGTGATGGTGGAAACACCGTGCTTTTAGAAAGCAATAGTGTAGAAAGGATTTAATAGCATTAAATTACTCTTGGGTACCCCCTGCAGCTCGCCTGGCACCCAGGCACAACAGGGAGCCAGACAAGGTTACACGTGCTGTCACCAGCATCCAAACACTCCTTCTCCTCCTCTGGCCCATGTGGGCTTCATGCATCCTCACGTCTACCCACTCCACCCATTGCAGCCACACCTGGGGCAACCAGTGTGGCTCAGCGGGCATCCCGGGAGGATGCTCGGCACACAGTCCCTCCGTTGGCCGTGGCCAGTCCAGGGTCATGTGGGGCGAGTGGAGGAGGACCGGGCAGTCCCGGGCAGATGGAAGGAGATGGATGCTCCTGCTTCTAGCACCCAGACCTTCCCCGCGTGTGCACCCCAAAGAGAGGAGCATGTTTGCACTGGGATGTACGGCAGGAACCACGCCAGCCCCACCATGACCTCTCCTTGCCTCCACCTGGCTGGCTCCAGTAGCGGGGGGACGAGCGGGGCATAGGGGGGGCTAAATAAATACAGGGCACAGGAGAAAATGTAAAATGGAATATTTTGGAAGAAAGCATTGTCAAAAGCATAAAAAAATATCCTTTCTATGAATCAGCAATTTCTGGTGAAAACCCAATCAATTTATTAGACCATTAGTGCTGGAGAACTGAGACCCAGAGACATTGAGTGCATCCCAAATGAAGAGCATGGGAGGAGGAGGAAGAAGGGGGGAAGGATAAGAGGGCTTGGCTCGAGGCGCTTGTGCCCCCCAGGATTTTGGCTGTGACCGCAGCGCAGGGGCAAGGAGGCTCCCGGCATCCCGCAGCTCCAAAGGGTGGAAGGAGGGAAGCTCGGCCCTTGGGAGTCTCATGGAGCCAGCGCTCAGCCCTTCTGGAGACACAGCATCCCCGAAGCGCTGACGCCGCCACAACTCGTGAGCTCGCTGCTACAAGGAGGCTCTTTGTTCACCGGTGATGGCTGTTCGGCTGGCGGATGGGAGCGACGGTGCGGAGACGATGCTGGATGATTTGCGAGAAGCCGCCAGCTGGCGAGGGGCAGTGGGGCCAGGGCGGCCGGCTGGCATGGAGGCGGGCGCAGGGAGAGGAGAAGGCAGCGTTACAGCACGTGGGGTAACGGGAGCTGCTGCATCAGGTAGCTGGGGCTGCCCAGCGGGGCCCGGGAGTGTCATGGGGAGACCTCAGTGGCAGCGGGTGCCCGGAGGCACAGGAGGAAAAGTATCCTCTGGGGACCCCTAAAATCCACGCTGCTCCCCGGGGCCATCACCAGCCCAAACTTGGTGAACAAACTGCCAAGGCCGCCAGTGCCTGAGGGATGAGAAATTCACCCAACGACTGATTGCTCCAGACCTCTGGGGCGGGGATTGTCCCCCCCCTCTTGAAAGGCTTCCTGATGTTAACTGGGGCTGCTGGAAACGCTCATTAGTAATAATAGCCACCGCCATAGCAACGATGACAGCACCATGCTGACAAACTACACATCCCAGGGTGCAATGCTGCAGGAAAAGCAGCGTGGTGGTGGTGGCAGTGATGGTGGTGATGGTGGTGGCAGTGATGGTGGTGATGGTGGTAGTGGTGGTGGCGGTGGTGGTGCTGGTGGTGGTGGTAGCGGAGCGCGTGTGGGACACACAGCCCCTGCGCCCACCTCTGCCGGGGCTCGGGACGGGGTCCCCCTCCGGGGCTCTGACCCCCGGCAGTGCCCCACAGCCCTCTCCTCCCCTCCCACCGGCACTGCACTTTTCAGCCAGTCCCTGCCGCAGGCCACGTGCTGAATGCCCCCATGAAGACCTGGCAACAGAGCCTGCCGCAAGCCCATGTCCTCCACCGAGCCGATGTGTCCCGGAGCCGGTCGCCAGCAGGCACCCGTGGGAGCCGAGGGCTCTCTGCTGCCTGCTGCAGCGACGGGGCCTTTTGTGTTCAACCAGCAGGCAGGGAATTTGCCAAGCAGGATTTAAATCCTGTTCTCGCCTTCCCTGTGAGCTTTGACAAGGCTGAGGTGTCCAGAAAAGTGGCAACAATGGGAAAAGGCAGGTGGCCCTCAGTTAATTAAGAGGTCTGGTATTTCAGGACATCAGAAGATCGGCGGGATTTGTGGCAGCAGCAAAAGCAGGCACAGACAACTATTAATGAACACCCCAAATCCAGAATTAGCGTGGTTTTTTTCTAGAGTACCCTGGGTAACAGAAACGGCATCAGTCATCCTTCTAGGACGGGCTGTAGCAGTATCTCTCTGGGATGTTTCGGGATGGGGTTACCTCAGAGGGGGGTTGCCTGCACCCTGCCTGCAGCAGGGGGGGTGGGTGGCAGCACCCATGATGGGGCGATACCGTAGTTCAGACCCAGCCCCCCCATTCCCCCCCAGCCCCGGGGGGAAAAGGATGAGCCAGAGGCACCGGTCGCCATCTCGCAAGGGAGCAGGAGACACGGCGGGGAGAGGAGGAGGGGAGATGGAGAGCGCCAGCGGGATGCTGCCGGGACCGGACCCCGGGCGGAGGCGGAGTGCAGGGGCTAGAGACCCCCAGAGAGGACCCCAAGCCAGCAAGGCCCCACGGGCACAGCTGTGTCCCCCGTGGTGAGCCCACGGCAGGCCAGCACAGCGCAGGGGACAGGGCCCTGCACGGGGGACGGGGTACACGGGGCACAACACGTAGACAGGGCACAGGGGACGTGGCACCCGGCAGACGCCACGGGGGATGTGGCACCGGGGACGTGGCGCACGGGAGAGGGACCACAGGAAGCGGCACCGGGGACGCGGCACGTGGGCCGGGGGACACAGGACACGGCGCACGGGATGCGCCATGGGCGACGCGGCACGGGAGACAGGGGACACGGCATGGGGGACGCGGCACCGGGGACGCGGCAGAGGGGACACGGCCCGGGGAGGATGGCACGCGGCACAGGAGGTGCCGAGGAGGACACCGAGCTGGGGACACGTCCCGGCCCGGG